>NC_086183.1:27565000-27865000 GCF_023053635.1 Elgaria multicarinata webbii
GGAACAGGAAGGAAGGTGGCTGCAGCTTCAGGCCTGTCACCAATGGCAACGACTGAGCTAACAGTCCCTCACGGCCTACCACAGCTTGCGCAGTGCAGCATGGACCGGATTGGCCAGACTTTACTTCCCATGATCTTCAGTGGCAGGACTCCCATTGGGCAAGTCAGCACCATGGCAAAAGGCATGTTGGGAGTTGTAGTTTTTGTTTTCTGCAGGGAAAAGTAAAATCATAGAATCATAGAACAACAGAGTTGGAAGGGGCCTACAAGGCCATCGAGTCCAACCCCCTGCTCAATGCAGGAATCCACCCTAAAGCATCCCTGTCAGATGGTTGTCCAGCTGCCTTTTGAATGCCTCTAGTATGGGAGAGCCCACAACCTCCCTAGGTAACTGATTCCATTTTTGTACTGCTCTAACAGTCAGGAAGTTTTTCCTGATTTCCGGCTGGAATCTGGCTTCCTTTAACTTAAGCCCGTTATTCCGTGTCCTGCACTCTGGGAGGATTGAGAAGAGATCCTGGCCCTCCTCTGTATGACAACCTTTTAAGTATTTGAAGAGTGCTACCATGTCTCCCCTCAATCTTCTCTTCTCCAGGCTAAACATGCCCAGTTCTTTCAGTCTCTCCTCATAGGGCTTTGTTTCCAGACCCCTGATCATCCTGGTTGCCCTCCTCTGGACACGCTCCAGCTTGTCTGCGTCCTTCTTGAATTGTGGAGCCCAGAACTGGACGCAATACTCTAGATGAGGCCTAACCAGAGCCGAATAGAGAGGAACCAGTACCTCACGCGATTTGAAAGCTATACTATTAATGCAGCCCAAAATAGCATTTGCCTTTCTTGCAGCTATATCGCACTGTTGGCTCATATTCAGCTTGCGATCTACAACAATTCCAAGATCCTTCTCGTTTGTAGTATCGCTGAGCCAAGTATTCCCCATCTTGTAACTGTGCATTTGGTTTCTATTTCCTAAATGTAGAGCTTGGCATTTATCTCTATTAAATTTCATTCTGTTGTTTTCAGCCCAGCGCTCCAGCCTATCAAGATCACTTTGAAGTTTGTTTCTGTCTTCCAGGGTATTAGCTCTCCCACCCAATTTTGTGTCATCTGCAAATTTGATAAGCATTCCCTGCACCTCCTCATCCAAATCATTAATAAAAATGTTGAAGAGCACTGGGCACTTAAATGGATAGACTAAACCACGAACAAAATTAAGACAGCAACTCTGGAATGTGTTGTCCGTTTCAAAGCTTCATCAGTAAAGAATACGATGTGATAAGGATGCTAGAAGATGCTTGCACGCTGACACCCGTGGGGGGAGTAAGCACTTCTTAAATAGGATTTTTATGTTGTATAAGATAGGTCACTATGCCACAATGAATGAACAGGAGGATGTATGCTCTTATCTGTGGAGCCTCCTTAAACTTGTGCTATTCCTTGACCGACGGGTGTAGTGAATCCCATAATTTTGAAGAAGTCCTTCTTTTGATTTGTCCTGAATTTCCCACCAATCAGCTTCATGGGATGACCCTTTTGGGTTCTGATGCTAAGAGAAAGGGAGAAAAATGTCTCATAGCAGCACCCCCAACACCCCCATGTGTCGGGGGTGAGAGAAAAAAAGAAACAAGTTTAATTTGTTTTAAAGTAACATCACAGGTCTAACACCAGCCTACCTTGCAGGGTTGTTGTGAGGTAAGAAAGGTAAAAAAAGATACAAATTTAATTCATTTAAAAATTAATGCACAGGCCAAGCTACTACTACTTTAAGAGGATTACTTCGCAGACATATATTTTAAGGGCCCTGAGGAACATTGGGTATATCAGCTAGTGACAGAATAAAAATATTAGTCTTTAAGTTGCCACAAGACTCTGAAATTGTTTTTGCTGCAATGCACTAACATGGCTACTACTCTGGAAATTGATAAAAAGTAAATCTCCCTTCATCTCCCCCTCACTCCATCCACAGAGATGCCATCTTCAAAGGATCACACAGATTAGTTCTGTGTGGGACTAAAGGGGGCATAACGTTATATGAATGTTTAACAAATTCTTCTCTTTATTTTAGTCATTAGAAAAGTTTATGGATACTATGAAAATTCCTTGTAAAATATTCGCTTTGCATGCTATTAAAGCAGGTTTACCTATCTAGTGAATTGGTACTCAGGGTTGTCAATGAGTGTAATATTAAATATTACATTCTAATCTATAATGTACATTTATTGTACCAATATCCCCTAGATAGATAGATATACTGTTATCTTCTGCCATCACCACTGACAGAAAGAGGGCCCCCAAGACTGTTTTGCTTTGAGTCCTAGATTACCACTCTGCAGCCCTGGTTTGGCTCAGTTTCCCCCCCTCCCAACCAAAATTTAAAGTCTACAGCCCTACTTTCTGACACGAAACCCTTCTATACATCCTCCTATCCCTATTTTTCACAATGGTTCAGCCCAACTGTTGTTGGCTTTCTCCTTCCCAATGATTTGAGCAGACGACTCCCATCTCCTGCTCGTGCCGCGGGGGGCGGGGCGGGGCGGCGCGGCGCTCTCATCGCTCATTGGCTCTTTTCTTCGGACTGCATGAAAAGCGACAGTTTAGCAGAATACGATCAAAGTAATTAAACTAGTGAGAGGCGGGCACAAGAGAGCAATTTGTGATTGGACAAGAGGACAGGGGATAAATAAGACTCTTGTTTATTGATTCACCATCCAAGCGAAAGATGTTAAGGATGCTGTGATTGGTTGTTTGACGTCGAAGCCCCTAGGAACCGTTTAATAGGCACGAATGCTATCTATATAGGATTCTGAAGTATATTTTTGAGTTTTCCTTTCCACCAAATCGCTCCACAAAAAGGATCCTATAGGCAATATCCATCAGTTTCAAAGTCGCATGGTAATTCTATTAAAAAAAAGTTACCTCACAATTCCTAAGAGTAGCTTTATTAGCGCTCAGAAGGAGCCCAGGGTTAAAATCTACATTGCCTCAGTCACAACAGTCCTTTTATAACATTTTTTGGCCACAGCTTCTTCGTGAGGGCATCATTCCTCTATTACTACCCCCCAAAGTATCATTTCTTTTGTAGTAACTCTCACAGTAATACCGCTTCAGTTACCTGGTAGCACTGTTTTCCCCTCAAAGGAAGCCCATGGTGTCCTGGGCTGTTTTGTCCTAACATCACTTCATATGGACACCATGAATGTTCCCATTCAACAGTTTCCCCATGGCAACGTAGCCCCAGACCCCACATTGCCCTATAGTGACAACCTGCCTCTACTGCAATTCCATCACATTGATCTTTCTCTGTCCTGTCAAAATACTACACAATCCCCTACAAGTGTCTTATTTTCTTATATCTCCCCAAAGAGGAGATATCCAGACGCATTTGTGACTATAATCGCCTTCTTCTTCTGAAGCAGTTGTTTCAGCCAGCAGATTTCTGGGGCTGCAATCAAAAACATACTTCCATCGAAATGAAAACAACAAAACTACTAACATTTCTCGTGACATGAGCTTTCCCTGGAAATAGGGCTCATCTCAAAGTACTTACTGCAATGTGTTTGTGTCATTTAAAAAAGCTTCAGTCAAGAGTTTTAGGATCATTTAAAATGTTTACATTAGGGACAAAAATGTTGAAGGCTAGCGCAGGTAAAATCGCATCTTTGACCTCACACATTTATTTACTACCATCCATCACACACTTACTTCCACCCAGATAATTCTGCTCCTACCGTCAGCATGCAACCATATAAAGTGGGAAATTGCATATTTGGAGTCAGGAAAGATATGGGATTTTTAAAGTGCATGGTCAGGGTACTCCTACTGGCATACATTTCTGTCCTTCAAAGCTCTTTATTCAATATCAGATTAACATGATGGGCAGCTCTGTTTGGATTGAGGAAGGGGGTTCACTTTTCCTTAAGGAGACTTATTTTTCCTCCCTTTCAGATTCACACATCATGGGAGACAATGAGGAGCCTGACACTACAGCCGCACCAAATATTCATCACTGCCCCTCAGACTCCACCACAGATGACAGCGGCACCCAAGACGATTGTACGCTCCCCAGTGTTGTGCGCTCTCCAACCTGTGCCCGCTGCCGCAATCACGGCATCAGGATCCCATTGAAAGGCCACAAGAACAATTGCCAATTCCAGGGCTGCCAGTGCAACAAATGTATCCTTATTCTGTACGTTTAGTGGGAGAGCAAGATGAAAGTGGGTGTTGTTGACCCCTGACATTGTTGAGAGATGTGTTGCAGGATACACAGTGTGGGTCTCAGTAGGTGGCACTGTTCCCCCATGAATAAGGGCTTCATCATATTGGGCTGAAATAATACTTGAGTACTCGCCCCCCTTTGTGCTTTGCTTGGGGTTTGCTAGCTCAGTGACAAGCTCATTAATAAGGATATGTATTCATAACATTTCTAGACCACCCAATAGCTGAGGCTCTCTGGGCAGTTTATGATGAGGATGATGAATGCATATTACAGTGTTTTGTTTTCTAAACAGCACTCCTTGTCTGCCAGAAACTCCCTGTTTTCTAAAGATCAAACTACACATTATACATAAATGTGTAGTGAAACCATTTTTATTTAACTGAAAGGCAGCCTTGGGATGCAACAAGTTTGATTGGAAAATCAGCAGGTTACATGTGAATCTGAAACTCCAAAACAGGGAAAGCAATTTTTATTGGGGAGTGGGGAGGCAGTGAATGGGAAAAGGGGTTAAAAACACCTCATTTGCCTGGATTTGTATTTGCTTTCTCTATTACTTTTTTATTTAATGGGTTCTTCTTAAATTGTATTGAAACTGGTTTTATTTAAAATTGTTTATATTTAATATGATTCTATTGAAATATATGTTGCACTGTTGATATTGATCTATTGTTTAGGCTGCAAACGGCTTTGTTTACATGAAGCATAGGGTTACATAAAACTATGTTCTTGAAAGGTAGCTAAGAAATGGGTTAAATAAATTATAAATAAATCTCCCCAGGCAGAGACGCCGTGTCATGGCTGCCCAGGTGGCCCTACGCAGACAGCAGGAGATGGAGTTGAGGAAACGGCTGGCCAGTGGTTTGGTACAGCTTCCGGACAACTGGCCATCAAACTCCCTCCACCTGGCCAAACCATTCAAAGGGATTAAACCATGCAGGGGAGAGGAAGGTAAGCCACTGTGAGAATCCTATTGAAGTAGTAGGGCATTGATTAAAAGAAATAAAAATAATAAACATATGGAGTGTCTATTATTTCACATCTCATTGATCTGAATTTGCTTCAAATCCTAAATGTGTTTAGGAGTACACCTTTTAGCATTAATTATATGTGTAATCCCATCAATATAAATGGGATTTAGGAACACCTGGCTTTCTTTGGATTGTTCCTAAATTCTAAAACACAGCCACATTTATGATTGTATTTCAAGTGTGTATAAAAGGAGAAGTTTCTCTTTAGCTTTGCGGTTAGCACAAGAATGAGTAAGATAGGCTCCCAAGCATAATCTAAAATATATTTAAGATATGTGTTTTCAGCAATAAAAGAAATGGGGATTCCTGCATGATATTCGCAAAAACAGCCTCATACGCCCTTGCAAACATGGTTGAAACCTGTGGCAGGTGGGACAGAGAACTGATTGGGAAGAATGATTTGGAGCAAAAAATCAGTGGGTGGGGAAGAGTTATGCGTTCTTTCCCTGCAGTTTCTACACTCCAATTGGCTCTCTCCTGAAGACGCTTTTCCCTAGGAAAATCAACAACCACCATGTGAATTTTGCGAACATGCACGTGTAGTTCAGTCCTTAAGATCAGGCTGCTAACCTATTGTCTAACATACTAAATCATGGGATGTACATTGGTTGCTTACCAGATTTTCAGTAATGAATTAATTGACTCTTTCAGCCCTTGCATTTATGAATACAAACATCAAAAGAACGACAAGTCTTGCTCCAACTTTGGGCAGTATTCAGGTTCGTGGCTATTGGTGACTCTCACAGGCCTCTCCTCTTTTGTTGCTCAGACAAGAAGGAGAATGAAGAACCCTTGAAAGATTCAGAGGATGGACTCAGAGGGGCCACAGGATTCCTACGACGACAAAGACTGAGAGTTACTAGGAAGGTGAGGAAAAGGGACCATATCACTGACGACCCTAAGTTCTTATCGGATAGAGTCATTTTTGACAATGGATTATTGTTGGCACTTGCAGAAGGAGATTTGCAGTTTCCTCTTTACATTGGAAACAAGGTGCCTTTTTTTCCAAGATAAAGACAGCTCTGTAAAATTGTAATAGAATCTTTAAAGCAAAATGGCCAGGAAATGGAAGATAGACTAGAGGTGAAAGCCTTTAAACAGGAAAGCCACATGTCCCATCCCTTTACAAAAAAAGTGCATACTTAAAGGGAGAAATCTCTATATTTCAGAGAGAAAATTGTGCATATCTCAGTATCTTCTAATTAAACATAAAATAGTCATTTGCATCCAATTTTTCCAATGTGGCATCAGAGTCAACACTAGCCTTGATCCTTAAAATGGCTGGTCCCCTTTACGGAGTCTTAAGTGTGGGCAAGGAGTGAAAAGGAACCTCAGTACAGCGGTGTCTTCATCCCTGGCCAAACTGGATCCAGGCACATTTGATTTCTTCAGCTATAGGACAAATGGCAGGGTCAGCAGCTGAAACCTTGCAGTAAACTTCCCCTAAGATGCTATCAGGATTAGTAATATATGTTATGTAACTGAAATTATAAAACACATGCAGATTTATTTATTTTTAAATCCAACATGTCTTGTTTACAGGTTCCCATGAGGTAAGCATTCTTTTGCTGTCTCAGAATCAGAGCATTTGGTTCATTTGTGTGACAAAAAAAATGTATATGTCATCTCATCTGTTGTTGTTTGCAATATTTACAAGTTGGTGTCATTGTTCTTTAGGAATGTTCCTGGTTGCCTCTCCCTCACTATTCTAAAATGACAGAGCTGCCTTGGGCCTATGGAGGACATCAACCACCTCATACTCCTTGGTTCCCACCTCCACTTCCTATGCCTCCTGCATCCTTCTGCCCGTTCTTGCCCCAGGATCATTCATTTCATCTTTCAGCTATGGGAGGTAGGTAACCTGTTTCTCTAGTATCAGAACTGGGGTAGTTTATTTGCTATGGAAATTGGCCTTGGAGCCTGTAGTCAAATTCCAATTCAGACATTTCTGGCTGGACGGGATGGGGGAAATGGGGCGCCCTTCCTCTCCAATGGGGCCCCATTCACACTATCCCATGCAGCCACTTTCTAGGGTTGCTGTTTTTTAAAACTATCGGGGAGATTTGCACAAAAGTGCCAAAGCTCAAGACCCAGTGCTGTAACTGCTCTGAAGAGAAACCGCAAAAAGGGCAGGGAGAGGGAGCCAATAACTCCCATTTCGGATAGCCAAATCTGCACTCTCGCAAAAGACCAGGAATAAATAAATAAGTATGATCCCATTTGTGTGATCCCAAAACACCAGGAAAAAAAATTAAAAGGTGTTGAACAGATGATGTTCCTTCCAAAGTGCTGTTTGGGCATAAATGGAGGGGCAGTCACTGGCAAGGGAGGCTGGAGGCGGTCCTGGTGAGATCGCAAAGAGTGGCACAGGCTTTTTTTTTGCCACTCTTGACTTGGCATGACACAACAAGGTGCTGTTGCAGACTGAATATTCAAGTCACCCAGCACATGCCACAACCCACCATAGCTTAAGTAAGCCACAGTGGGCTGTGGTGATCATGCAAACTGCTTCAATATAAGCTGTCTAGGCCCCTGTTGCTTTTTTAAACCAGCCCTGAAAAATGCTGTCCCCTCAAGGTCCAGTGTCTTATACTGCAAATACATTACTGGCCTCGATACTCGGGATCTGACCACAGCAGCTTTTCTTTTTCCTGCAGGTTGTGATGCTAATGATACTTTGTACATGACAGACAGTTATATGACAGCCCGGGGACAGATGTTTCACCAGACCGCTGGCTCTTCCTGGTGCTTACCTGCACCAGCTGACCTGCCTAGGTACATTGTGCATCCCTCGCAGTCCTGCATAGGGAATATTTAAGGCTAAGCAGAGGAGTGGACTGAAACTGGGAGCTTTCAGAACAGGAATGTGGACTGACATCAGCTAATATAAAGACATGCCAGGAGTGCTAACTGTGGGAGTTGAAATCCTTCATCCCTATAGTTCTAAAAACTAGATTAATCTGGGTTATTAGGTGCATTCCTATAGGCAGATCATGTCAATGTTTTGTGAGGGGAAAGTTTCAGTGAAAATAATGGAAACCTATCACCCTTGTAAGAAGAAATTCTGGCAGATCTACTTAGTAAAAAAGAATGCCATGTTATCTCCATTCAGATTGCTTAATTTCTAAATATTGGCCCTTATTCTACCATACTCCCATAGAACCTGTTGGATATCCCTAAAAGGTGTATGTATGTGGGTGGGGAGAGCTTAGTTCCAGAGTCTCTCTTAATTGAAATTTTGAGCTAGCAGCTCTATCACCTGTCCACAAACACTTGCCCACACAATATGATGGAAGATCTGCTATTCTGCAAAATATTTTCCTGTCCAAAATGTTTATGCTCATGACAGTCATTATAAATACACTGAGGAAAGTCTGGCTGCTGTAAAGTCCTGTCTCCCTGCTGTGCTGAGATTAATCTAGGACAAGACAGGAAGCAGTTTGTGGTTCTCTGGGTATTAATCACAGTATTGATATAGTCATGGGGTACAGTATCTCCAGCATATTGGAATGAACATATCTTTTGGCTGTGAGCCTACATGCACTTTGATATAAATACTTTTAATTTATATCAGTAGGACTTACTACTCACATAGTGACTGGGTTTTCTACAGTGTCAGGATGCACGTTGGCTAATAGCAAAGAAGGGCTAATCCAGCTAAATATCAGGCCTGTTGGGCAATGGAAATTGCTTCAGTAGAAAATACTACCTATCTAATTATGTATTTTTTTATTTTCTGGCACCAGTATATCAACAGCTGCCTATAACAAACATTTACTGCAAACAGCGAGTAGTGGGTGGAAACGTAAAGTGAACTTGGGAGAATGACAGCTGCAGTAGCCCCTCTTCCCCCTCAACAGCTTGTGGTTTAGCAAGGACAGAAGGCGAGTGGGAGACAAGATGCCAGTGAGGAACTTTATAAACAGGGCTGATATGCTCTCTCTCTCTCTTCCCTTCCAGCCGCATGGCCCTAAACCCCCTTAATGGCAACATGGATTTGAACAGACGTCCAAAGGTTCCACCGTTGGGAGGTCAGGTATTCTGATCCTTGTATGTTGCACAAAGATATACCATGAGCTGGAGTAATTCTCCCCACCTTCTTCTCCAAAGAAGAGAACACATGTTTGGTTGATGTTGCAGGAAGGTAGTAAAGCTGACAGCTGGGATTATTCAATCTGCCTGTCTGTCTGTCTGTGTGTGTGTGTGTGTTGTGGGAGTGGAGGGTGGGAGAGAAAGAGAGAATACAGACACGAAAATATGGTGAGTATTCTCTCCTGATTGCCTGCATTTCCAGTTGATGGTCCACAGGAGTGTTAGCTTGTCACAGATACATGGATTCTACTACAAGGTTTCCTTCTTCAGGGGTACCTTGGAATGTATAATGTCTTTACTCATGCTTTTCGTATAACAGGCTTCATGACTCATTGAGCTGGAGCATATACAGTATAACAGCGGCAAATCATGGGTTATTTAACCCACAATTTACGGGAAAGCATGCCACCTGCAAGCCTGGTTTTTGTAAACAACCTCCAATCGGCATGATCAGAGGTTGTCAGCGTGGCATGCGAACCCACACCAATGGGTTTAGAGGCTAAATGAACCAGCAGTTAACCCAAGGTTTGTTGTTGGGTTAACCCATCAGCCTGGATTCACATGTCACACTGACAGCTTCCGATTAGAGAATGATGGAGTAGGATACAGGATTTATCTTGCTTTTATTCTGATTCCTAGCTCTGTGAAAGGAACATGTATAATCTGTTCATGAGGTGTTCATTGCCTGTTAATGTCTATTTGCTAACCACAGGGTTAACCATCTCTTCTCCCTCTCTTTCAGCCAACCTCCTCTCCTCACATTTCAGTCTGGCCCACCAGAGGATTTATCTTCTCACCCCTTTCTGAACAACAGCTCCAGAAAGAGGCTGCTGAAGCCCTGATGGTGCTGAGAAATGCCCCCCAGTCAAGTCCCATTCTTGCCACTTCAGGGCTTCTTCCGTCTGCCAGCTCTGCACCTGCTCTAATGGCCTCATCAGCTTTCTCCCACCCCTCAGAGGCAGTTCACAACCGTGGCGGGTCCAGTCCCTTCCAGCAGCATCCCTCATGCTTCATGCCTCCATGTGGCATGCATGCTGTAAAGGCCTCCCGGGACGTATCTTTGAAAGGAAACCATATGCCTCCCGAACCAGTTAGTGCTCATGGAGAACAGGTTCCAGGGTCCCTCTTCCTTCCTTCACTGCATGGTAGTGCTCTTCCCCAGCAGTACAAAAATGTCCATCTCTTCTCAGTTGCACCATCACGGGGGCCTCAGGTGGCTACTTCTGTAATGGTCTCCAGTATCCAAGCTGTCAAACCTAGCTTCGGAGCAGCTTCCAGTGTCAGCCATCACAACTTTGCCCCAAGCTTGGCAGCCTGTCACACTTCCTCAGGCTCTGTGTCAAAGACCATCTGCATGCCACCAACTATAGATGCTGGTTGGATCTCACAAACAAACGTTGAAGTCCTTGCTCCACCCAGCTCCACTCACAGCAGCCCTCAACTGCTGCCCTTCTGTGTCCCGCCAATGGACGTATCTGTCACGATGCCCCTACAAACTGGCATCCCATGCACCCCAATCGGGATGGAATTGCACATGCTACCCAGGCTGTCACTACTGAATCCCACCCCCTACATTATAGCTCAGCAAGCTTTCCCAGACCCAATGTTTCTCCCTGGGCAGAAGTCTCAGCAATGCCAGCAGCAGCAGAGCCAAGAAGGAAGGTGTTCCACTAAAGTGCGGGAAGAAGAAGAACAGGAGAGCTGCCCCAAGGTGCCCGGGAGCAAGGCTGCAAAAGGTAAACCAGAGACACTCTGCACCTGCTGCAATCAATGCAGGAACAACTAAGGGTGCAATTCTAAGTTGATAGTTGGCAGACTCCAAAGTCAGAGACTGCTGTCCTGTTTCTCAAAACCTCCTGCCTTCTTGGGAGACAATAACGAGGCTTGCTAAGTAATCCACAAAGCTTTATTCAAGCAATAAACCTCTCTTCCCACTTGAAGAGAGTCTAGGCACAACTATGCAAACTAAGCGAGACAATTGTCCTTTCAAGAAGAATGGAAAGCCTTTTCCCCAGATGCGTTAACTTCAGAGACTGGTTCTGAGGCAGCTTCTAACTGGACGCCAGCCGGGCTGACTTTGTCTTGCTTTCTTTTAGCTCCGCTCATTTTAGTCTCCAGTGTACTCTAGGATCAGCTAACCCTTCCGTGCTCTCCCCCTCGGAAGAATGTTGGCTTCCCACGGACTGTATTATTTGCCCTTGACGAGATAAGCTCTGGAGAGGGTTCACTGCCAGGTGGTGAAGAGCCTGTGAGAGCTTTCTACCCCACTGGTACAGGCTGGCCTGTTTTTGGCACCGTCTCCTCTACTTCAGAGTCTGATTCTGATTGATCACCTGAAACACCTTCTTCCAACCCAGGGAGAGCAGAGCTAGACATGACACCTGCCAAGTCTCCTAATGCAGGGCAGCCAGAGCACAGAGACAATCCTTGCCTCCGTGCTCTGGCCACCTTGCATTTTTGCTAGATAGATGGTTTTGCACCACCACCACCACCCTGTCTGCACTCAAGTTTCCAAGCACAGATAAGTAGCCAGCATAGTTTTCTCTCTGCGCTGGCTACAAGGAGAAGGGGGAGGGACCAGTTTACTTGCTCTGAGTTTGGAGCCAGTAAACTGAACAACCCTATGGCTCCCCAGACACTGTCATCCCTATCCATGTATAGGGATATCCCTGCTGTAAGATCAACAGTCGTGGAGTAATTTTTTAAAAGAATTCATACAAACTAGCTTGGGTAGATTCTCCTTCATTACAAAATCCAATTTCAGTGCCCAAGGGGGAAAAAGCTCTCTGTTGGCTTTCTCATAATCTGAGGATCTTCTGAAAGAAAATAGGACTTCCTCTTGGGTACTATTACCAAGTGGCAGTATCCATACCAGAAATGAGGCAGCTTCTCTGGGTATGTTTTGACAATGATCAAACTAAAAAAACTAAACAAAAGCTGAGAAATTTTCTGGAATTTCTTTATTAAACACCTTCACCTTTGTAACAGGAGGTCACACAGCTGAGCTCCCTATAGGAAAGGCTACAATCTTCAAATAACTTATTTCAGATTAGTTCCATCATGGGATTTGAGGATCACAGTCATACTGATATGTAGGGTACATGGAAAAGATCTGAGTGTCTGGGAGAAATAATCCAGAAAGGATTGCAATTCACACAGGACTCTTGCAGTGTGTCAGCCTAATGTTTGTAATGGCCATAGCTACCAGGGTTCACTCCAGTTCAGGCAGAAGACAATGCAATTCCAATCACGCTTCCTTCTGGCTGACCTGGCAAACCCAGGTCGTCCACATGGTATTTCCAAATAGCAGCCTGACACTCTGCTGGAGACCTGTCTGAGCGGCCGTCATGAGATCAGTGTGATGGTTATATGGGTACAAATAGGGGAAGGGTATATAAGGGAGCTACAACCAGAGATAAAACGGAGTTTCTCTTTTCCATCTAGGTTCTACAGAAGTCGCACCTGACTTCCTTGCATCCCAGCAATCATGCAACCGCTCTGTTCAGCAAGCCTCACCAAGTCAACCACAGCCAAACCACCTCCATCAGACCAACACCTCCCCCTCTGTTTCTCTAAGCATTACCCAGACGGGTTCCATTTCCCTCCCCAGCTAGGCTTCTGATAATGGGAGGTAAGAGACAGGGGTGGCCATACATCCACTTGCGTAAATGGAATACAGGGAGGGGGTTCTGTTGGGTAAGGTCCCTCGTTTAAAGGGTGGGGTGGCCCATGGCCAGGAAACAACCTTTGCATATGTTCCGTTCTGATCCACAACTGAGTTACTGCAACTGCTGGTGGTTCTATTGTGTCAACACAAAGCCGGGATCAGTTAATAATTTCAATTCATTTTTAACTAGTTCAGTGTCAGATGAGAGGTAGCGTTTGTGAAAGTGATGTGAAGAAATGTTATTTTTAAATAAAACGGAGTTAGGTTTTAGCTAATAGCTTAAGCAGTTTATGTTTCTTCTTGAAGAAATGGGATATTGTAATGATTTTTTTAAAATAGTTTTTAAATAAATCACATTGCAATGATTAATGGTCACGAGATGGTTTTAGGGAACATGAAGAATCTGATCCATTTACAAGGTCTTTGCTATTGATTTCATGACTCAAGAGAAGATATATGTGTTACATTCTCTACAGCACTGTTTGCTGCCAATAAAATGTTGTGAAGAACAGCAGTAGTTCGTACGAGGTTTTTTTATCCCAAGGCTACTGGTTTGAAAGATCTTTTACTTTGTATCTGATGCTTATGTGTTGCTATTGCAGGGAGGATTCAAGTTTTATAAATCGGATCCATTTAGATTCTGAACCCAGAATTTTCAAATTCTGCACTCAGAGTATATTAAATAATTACAAATATACTCAGAGTATATTTGTAAGCTTTATGCTGAGCTCAGTATTGAAGGCAGTCAAATTTTGAATTGCGGGTTGGTGGGTGGGTGAAGTATGTTATGACAGGTGCCTTTGAGGATATGCAAGAAGGCTATGAACGAAGACCACAAGGTATTATTATTCTGCCTTTTTCACAATACTGGGAAGGTTAGATAGCCACCCAACTCACAGACAATCTCTCCCCTGCATGCTCAATTCTTATATAAATATTTCTACTTATTTTCAAACTTATCTCCACAAGAGTTATAATGATCTTTTAAATGGAAGAATCACAGAAATCCAAGTGCTATAACACGTACCAGACCCTGTATGGTCATTTGTACATACGCAGTCACAGAAAGCCACCTTTAGAACTTTCTCTCTACAGCAGACATCAAAGAATCCAGGTGTTGTGAACAATAAAGTGACGTTTCTTCTGGAGTACAAATTGTGATCTCCCCCAAAATGGTCATTTCCCCCAATCTACTCTTTTTTTTTAACACAAGAGGGGAGAGGGAAACGCAAGCAAGACAAGGGAGATCCTTTCTGTTACTTCATGCTCCTCCTAAAAAAGACTTTAATTATTACAGGGTGACCATATGGAAAGGAGGACCGGGCTCCTGTATTTTTAACAGTTGTATTCCAAAGGGAATTTCAGCAGGTGTCATTTGTATATATGGAGAACCTGGTGGAATTCCCTCTTCATCACAGCAGTTAAAGCTGCAGGAGCCCTGCCCTCTTTTAAATCTGGTCACTCTAGTATAGCTCCTGCAGCTTTAACTGTTGTAATGAAGGGGGAATTTCACCAGGTTCCCCATATATACAAATGACACCTGCTGAAATTCCCTTTTCTATGCAACTGTTAAAGATACAGGAGCCCTGTCCTTTTCATATGGGCACCCTAATTATTAGTACTCCACACACTGACGCATCCTACATCACAGTGTTCCAGCATTTGGTAAACAACTGTTCCAGAATCACATCAGTTGAACTACTCAGTACAACTTGCAGAGCATGTTGTTCAGTTCTAATTTTAAAGGTAGCCAGCCTGTGGCAAGGCAACTGGACAGCATTTAACATGATAGGATTCTATCTGATAAGAGTCAACAACTTGCTCACTTCACCATTCAAACCACTCAAGTGGAGCACATGCTTGAAATAAATGCTAAGATAACAGGAAGGCTGAGCAGATCAGGCCTTAGCTGGGGATGTCCATGAGAGCATTGGCTGTTGTTGCTAATAGGATTGTAATGGATCCTAATGAGAGGAGGAGGATAATGGTAAGCCGAATAGGGTTTAATAGCACCACTTCCCAGTGGGCAGATGGAGATTTCCTTGAGACAAACAGTAAAATGGTCAGATACTTAGAGGAGCAGCCAACAATACAAAGAAAGGGAACTGTGTCAGCAAAAGTAAGCTTGGGATCAAATTATTTTCTTTGTTCTCTTCCTCCCCTTTCTTTGGAGCTTGAACTGAGGCAGAGAAACAACCATATTTAACAAACATGCAACATTAGGGCGACCATATGAAAAGGAGGACAGGGCTCCTGTCTCTTTAACGGTTGCATGGAAAAGGGAATTTCAGCAGGTGTCATTTGTAGATATGGAGAACCTGGTGAAATTCCCTCTTCACCACCACAGTTAAAGCTGCAGGAGCTATACTGCAGCTATACTGTGACCAGATTTAAAAGAGGGCAGGGCACCTGCAGCTTTCACTGTTGTGATGAAGAGGGAATTTCACCAGGTTCCAATATATATAAATGACACCTGCTGACATTCCCTTTTCAATACAACTGTTAAAGATACAGGAGCCCTGTCCTCCTTTTCATATGGTCACCCTATGCAACATGCACCAAAGAAATGAACAGGGGGGGTGGGGGAGTTAAAACAATGATCAAACTAAAAAAACTAAACAAAAGCTGAGGATCATGCTTCAAACACAATCTAGAACTACTCTTCCAGTGCATACGGGTAGTATAAAATGGCTGGGAATAAAGTTATATTGCTTGAAGGACCTAGATATAATATAATCCCACCCTCAATACTGAGGCTTGGAGAAAAATATCACAAGCCACTCTAGTTTGGGAAGATCCCTTCTTAATCAAAAAACAAGGTTAATTCACAAACATAAGAACAAAATTCACCTATTGAATCTTCCCAGGGGAAAATAAGGCAGGGATCAGGGCAGGGCAGAGAGAAAGCCTGGGCCCCGCCCATAAAGTTGAGCACTGGCTTACACAAAAAAAGAATACTTACTTTTTCCACATAGTTATATATTTGGGAACACAACGTTTGCTTTTTTTATTATTAGAATCCCAAGGTCCATCAATTGGAGCCAAGTGCAAAATGATGACTCAAGAGGATTGAGATATACTTACAGTTAAAGAACAGGGTGCCTCTGAACAAATGCCCAACACAGGAATTTCTTTCCACAGTCCTTCCACATAAAAATTCACTCCTGGGTTTTCCCCAAGCTGTCTTCATTTTAGCAGCCTAATTTATTGGGGGGGGGGGGGAGCTGTTTCCTTGCTGCTATTATTAAAAACTGGGAATCAGTAACCCATGACTATCCACAGCAAATCACCTAAAGAACTATGAGTAGATCCCAGTCTACGTTCCAATCACCCTGACTTTCACAGACACCAGCTGCAGTCACCTCTAGGGATTGACACATCTTCAAAAAGGGCCACTGGGATTACAGAGATATCTGTGACTATTCCTGTGTATGCAGTTGGTTCACACAAATGTTTCTCCACATGACGGAGTAGTGAATGCAAGCTTGGCAGAAATATTCTCTAGCCGATACAAGTTTTACTTTTGAATTTCAGATTCAAGGACAGCAAAATTAAGTGGCACCTGTAAAAACATCCTCAGGGCATGCCTTCCACAAAGTTACTAGAAGAGGTGGAGAATTACCTGCTAACCCACCCACCCCAAAAAAGCACAATGTGAGAAACAAGGACAATCTACCTGGTGTATGGTGTACTCATACCTTTCTGTGTTGATCTGTACCACATCTTCTTGTTGTTGTCCTTCTGTTTATAGGAAAATGGAGCCCCTGTCTGGCTGATGGAGAGAATGCAATGGCTTTGCATTGGTCAATTCCTATTCGCAGATAAGAATATACATGGAGTGGTTCTTCATACACAAATGTGGATATTGAAATTGAAGTTTGGCTCAGAATCTGGCTTCCTGTAACTTGAGCCCGTTATTCCGTGTCCTGCTCTCTGGGATGACCGAGAAGAGATCCTGGCCCTCCTCTGTATGACAACCTTTTAAGTATTTGAAGAGTGCTATCATGTCTCCCCTCAATCTTCTCTTGTCCAGGCTAAACATGCCCAGTAGTTTCAGTCTCTCTTCATGGGGCTTTGTTTTCCAGACCCCTGACCATCCTGGTTGCCCTCCTCTGAACACGCTCACTCCAGCTTGTCTGCGTCCTTCTTGAATTGTGGAGCCCAGAACTGGACGCAATACTCTAGATGAGGCCTAACCAGGGCCAAATAGAGAGGAACCAGTACCTCACGTGATTTGGAAGCTATACTTCTATTAATGCAGCCCCAAATAGCATTTGCCTTTCTTGCAGCCATATTGCACTGTTGGCTCATATTCAGCTTGTTATCTACAACAATTCCAAGATCCTTCTCATTTGTAGTATTGCTGAGCCAAGTATCCCCCATCTTGTAACTCAACCTTCCTTAGTCTGGACACCTCTTCCAGTAGAGGACGCCATCCAACAGAGGACTGCCAGCTCCCCAAACTTCAGGACTGTCCTCTGTAAAGGAGGAGACCTGGGCACCCTACGTCACCACATGCCTTGTGCATTGCTTGAGCACCAGGCAGCATGAGGCCCATGGTGTAAGGAGGGTCTTGCAAAGTCGGTCTTGCTGATGCATCTGGTTCTTTCTCCTGTTCCTTCCCACCATCCCAACCATCACATACCCATTCTAAAAGGTTGAAATGTCTCTCTTCGGGTGACGTTCCCGGCAGTTAGAGATGTCAGGGAAAGGAGTTTGGATGTGTATGAACCCGACCCACGGCTTCAGCAGTGGGGAGCTTCCTCTAAGTCACACGAATCCCACAGACTTGTGGATCATTCTTCATTGTTTTTTTTCTTTCTGGAATTTTACACAAATTTAGTCATAGGAAAATATAAAATGTTTAAAAAGGAACTGGCCAGAAGCCTTAAAATATACACTTTTTGCATGTGCCCATGTCTACATGTCGCATATGACTAGATGGACTTAATTTAATAAGCTATAAAACATCCACAGAAACCACATTTCAGTAGCCGTTCCATTTCCCGCAAAATCAAAGGTCATAATCGTATACATGGAACTTTTTAAAGAGCAGTCCACCACACAAAAAAATTGGGGGGATCGCTAGACAGGTGATAGATTTGGCATTGGTGTCAGCCCTTTTGAGGTCGGGAGGAAATGTAGGATAACCCACCGGAGGCAAAACAGTGGTGGTGAGTCCTCTTCGTGATGTATTTTTTTCTGTCAGTAAAGGGGAGCTTTGAGCCATGTTGTGCGGGTCACAGTAGAATTTCCTGGGGTTGAGCTGGGCACTTGAGAAACCAGTTGAAGACTGGGACTGCTGGGGACTGCTGGCTTTCTTGTTGTCTCTCTCTCTCTCTCTTTAAAAAACAACAACAACAACAACAACATCAACAACACCCCTTTTGATACTACAGAAGTGGTCCAGGGAGTTATCTAGGCAATATGGAAGAATGCTGAAGTGCTTTTAACCTGTTGGTTGTTTTATTATGGTTTTAATTTTTATGAACCGCCCAGAGAGCTTCGGCTATTGGGCGGTATAAAAATGTAATAAATAAATAAATAAATAAATCTCCTTTCAAGAAAGTTCAGGGACAGCAACTCGCCAACCCATCCCCACGTTCTCAAGGCATTTCCCTTAGGGCTCCCACCTGTCAAGAGTTCTCCTGCAATTTCAGGACACCTCTTCTCGATGTAGATGATCTGGGCAACAGAAAGGAACCGTGGAGTTTCTTCCTGATCAAGGAGGATTCCTTGAAAGCGCCTCCCTGTGCCAGGGAGCCAGAAGCGAGGGCCGTCAACAAGGGCCCTGGAACACATGAAGGGAGCCTGAGAAGCAAAAGGAATAACAGACAAGAAGACTACCGGCCGTCTGCCTGTCTCTGCTGGGGCCCAGGACACACACCATATACTGTTGTCAAAACTGTTACATTTATTTATTTATTTAAATTTTTATTTATTTAAATTTTTGTATACTTTTAATGTTTACTATTTTTAATTGTTGTAAACCGCCCAGAGAGCTTCGGCTGTGGGGCGGTATATAAATGTAATTAAATAAATAAAACGGTTATAAAGCTCTTTAAAGCGCTTTAAAGCAGTAGTGTAGATGGTCGAGGGAATTTCCCCCTCTTTCCCCCCCATGCTTTGAATTTTACAGGGGTGGGCAACCTGCTTTGTTTTAACTGTTTTATTCTGTTTTTATTTTCATTTTACCTTGTACACCGCTCCGAATTTTTTCAATGGGGAGCGGTATATAAGTATTCTAAATAAATAAATAAGGAAGGGGGGGGGCAGAACAGCGGGAAGATGAATGGAATAGCGGCATTCGGAGAGAGTAGCCGGTACCATTTTCTTCACGAAACAGGGGTGGGGGGAAGGAACGCAGCCTCCTCCCCTCAGTTTGCCCAGTCACATGGTTCCGTCCAGGCCGCAGCAGCAACCGCTCCCAGAATAGCGGACGTGAGACCGAATAGTCGGCGGCCAGAGAAGTTTCCTGCCGCTGCTTCGGGGTCGGACGACGAAGCGATTCTTGTTTTAACAACCCTGTGAGTATTCCCCCCCTTTTTTTTCGAATGGTACTGGCTGTTTGCAGTGCAGAGAGGAAACGGGCAAGACGAACCATTGCGCATTAGAGGGGTGGACTGACTACGTCTGCTTTATCTTCCTCTGGGGAAACTTAATGCCCACTCTTCAATGAGCAGGCTTTAAAGACGAGAGAGGCGCCTCGGACCATCTCGTGAAACATTCGGAGAGACTGTGCACGCAATCCTTGTTTCTCTCCCCCCCCCCGTTATACGCATTGGTACCGCCCACTACGCATTGGAATCATCGGACAATCGGGGATGGTACCACTAGGCACTGGGAAGGGAGGAGTGGAAAGGACCATTATGCCAAAAAAAAAAGGGGTAGCTGCAGAGAAATCCACCTCCTGTGCTGCTTGATGAGACTAAGATCCCTAGGTTTCAACCTCGACCCCCCACACAAAAAATAAAAATGCAATGAAATGTGGTTTGTTTGTTTTTATCATCCTCTGTGCCTGCTTTAAAGCGAAGGAACCCCAAATATGAGTGGGATAAAACCTCCCCTTTCTTTGAGGAATGGTACCGGCGATGCTTTGTGTAGCGGGGGTGAATAGGCGAAACCACTCAGCCTCGACGGGGGGGGGGAGAAGGGAAGGCTGGCGTCAGCAGGCTAGCTTGCTCGTTTGCCTACCTGGACTCGCCTTCCTTGGGCTGGTCCTCTGTGCAGGTGTGCAGCCCCCTCCCTTGAAACGGCCCGGTCCATTCTTCACCATGGGAAGTGCAGTGCAGTTGCACCGGGTGCAGGTGTGGGTGGGCAAGCTGTTGTGGGTGATTCCATTCTGGTTGTGTGCTTTGTCTCCCTAGGAGCCGGAAGCAAGACTCATGAGTGACGGTGACAAGAACCCAGCCAGCACCCCCACCCCAGTCACTGATGTGCAAGGGGATGGACGATGGATTTCCCTGGTGAGAGGCCCCATTGATCCCCAGGAGAGGCTGGCTTGTCTCTGCAGAGGACAAAGCTGGAGCGAGGGGTCACGGGAGGGGGCCTGCAGCCACATGCCTCTTCCACTTGCCCAAACCTGACCAGCATTGGCTCAAAAGGTCTCTGATCTTTGGCTCTGTGCTCCTCTTGGGATAAGGCAGAAGCAACCTGGGTCTTCCCATTTTCATTTAATGTTTATTATCGTACCCTTGGGCAGTGTTTATTTGAAAAGAGTTGGAAGACCTAAAGACCGTAGTGCATGCACTGGTAACTTCGAGGCTCGACTTCTGCAATGCACTCTACATGGGGCTACCTTTGTGCCTAGTCCAGAAACTTCGATTAGTCCAAAATATGGCAGCCAGGTTGGTCACTGGTGCACCTAGGGGTGACCACATTACACCAGTTTTAAAATCTCTTCACTGGCTGCCAATTAGTTTCCAGGCGAAGTATAAAGTATTGGTTATCACCTTTAAACCCCTACATGGTTTGGGTCCAGGCTACCTGCGGGATCGCCTTCTCCCATACAATCCGCCCTGCACACTCAGGTCCTCTGGGAAGAATCTACTTCAGTCAACCAAAACTAGGCTGATGGGTATAACTCAGAGGACCTTCTCTTCTGCTGCTCCCAGACTGTGAAATGTCCTGCCGGAGGAGACTCAACTTGACAGTCTTTTAGCATTTAAAAAAGCAATAAAGACTGATCTATTCCGGTAGGCCTATCCAGTGAAATTTTAGAATTTTTAAAAGAATGTTTTAAGGATGTTTTAATCATGTATGCTATGTTTTTAATCAGTTTTTTAATGTGTTTTATATTCACTGTTGTTCTCCGCCTCGATCCAAGTGGAGAGGCGGGTAAGAAATTATTATTATTATTAAAAGGTTAATTTAATCGTACTGGGGTGGGTGGGTTCAAAATGGACCCTTGACTTGACAGAGATGGAGGGGAAAATCCACTCCTGCAGAGGCACTGGAACGCAGAGCAATATAGCCGTCTTGGTCTTGGGACTCACATTTAACCCTCAACATGGGACCTATTTTTAATGTTATACCTATTGAAATAAAAACAACTGAGAGTCTTGTGACACCTTGAAGGCTAACAGATTTTGAAAAGAAAAGAAAATGTCGTGGAAGCTTTTGGGGATTAGACTCCACTTTGTCATTTAATCTTATGTCTCTCTGCTCCTCTATTCCTGTCAGCTTTCCTCTCTCACACTTCTCTGTTTTTCTGGGGGGTGGGGGTGGGGCGGAAACACCTGACTACTTCATCTTAATTTCCACAAAAGAAAATGATGCTAGTAAATGACCTAGTATTGGCTTTGAATGCTACAAAAACTGAGCCCACATTTCTGCTGTGCCGCAAAGCTTATTGGGAAAGTTCAGCCTAACCCGGCTTTGACTTGACCGCACCATCTCCTTCCGATGAGGCTGTGGAGGTGTGTGCAGTTTGTGCTTCTCTGTTGTTGGACCTTTGATATCAGAGATCCCCAAAAAGAAAGTATTCTGTAGATGTGCAGTGGGAGGCTGAGTACGTGCAAGACTCAAAGTCCTCCTGTGCCCCTGTCACACCCCAGCTGATGTATTTCATCTCCCTTCTCAGTGATTTGGAAAAGTAAAAATGGTCAATTAAAAAAAGGGGGGGAACCTCTTACACACAGAGGTTTGTAATATCTCTGCCAGTGCAAGATATTGAAAAAGGCAATTCTTCTGTCTTGCTTCCTCCCATTCCCTTCCCCATAAGATTGCTCTGTAATATCTGGAAACTGCTTTAGATGGAATAGTTACCTTTTTAGCATTCCTGAACAAGGGTGGATGATAAAAGTGGAGGTTCCAACCTCCAACTAAATATGTAAATAGATGGCAATTCTGTATGGTATTTGAGGCAGTAAGTCTGGGTGCACCAGTTGCTGGGGAACATGGGTGGGAGGGTGCTGTTGCACCTGTGTCCTGATTTGTGGGTCCCTGGTCAACAGCTGGTTGGCCACTGTGTGAACAAAGTGCTGGACTAGATGGACCCTTGGTCTGATCCAGCAGGGCTCTTCTTATGTTCTTATGGTAAGTAAATGCAAGTTTAGCACTAGGCTGTCATAGTAAAGTTGCATTAATTCATTTGGGATTAAGTTTGTGATCCTGCGCGGCACTAGGCACATCTTAAATCCACAGACTTCAATGGGATTAGGCACATCCAACTGTATAAACTTAGAATTCCTAGGTTTTCCTCCTCTCCCCACAGTAGATAATGTTCCCTTTTTAATTCCCTCTCGTGATATTCCTATTCTTTCTTTTTTCTAAAGCTTTTAAAACTTGATTTTGTTCTGACTTTTATACTGTTAGTTTTACTCTACCCTGTGCCTGTTTGGTGCATTCTCTTCCCCTTCTTATTGTTTTATTATGATTTTATTAGAATGTAAGCCTATGTGGCAGGGTTTTGCTATTTTATTGTTTTACTCTGTACAGAACCATATACATTGATGGTGCTATATAAATAAATAATAATCTTTCTTCCTGTAAAACAGCACAATCGTTTTATTGCCGATAGCAAAGACAAGGAACCAGAGGTTGTCTTCATCGGGGATTCTTTGGTGCAACTTCTTCACCAGTTTGAGGTAAAGTGGCTCTGAAAGGAACTTCTAGGGAGCAAAATGGCTAAGAGGAATCTCTTGTATAATCTGATGGCTGTTTTTTTCCGCCCCCAGATCTGGAGGGAGCTTTTCTCCCCTCTACATGCTCTCAACTTTGGCATTGGGGGTGATGCCACTCAGCACGTGCTCTGGCGCCTGCAGAACGGGGAGCTGCAGCACATCCGACCAAAGGTAATGGGGGAAGGGGCAGATGAAATGGTTGTATCCTGGCTCAGGCCATTGACCCATAGTGCCCAGTATTGTCAACGCTGACGCCGTTCTCTAACTTCACAAGCAAAGGAGTTTTTCAGCCTTGCTGCCCAAGAACCTTTTAGCTGGAGCTGCCATGGATTGAGTCTGAAGCCTCATCAATGCAATGCACAGGGCCATGCCTCTAGCTCCCTCCTTGTGAATGCTCCCTTCTTGCAGGAAGCGTTTCAGCAGGATCAGGGGCGCATGAATGCAAAGCAGCAAGAGGAAACAACATCACTATAGTGAATGCAGATTTCTAGGGAGAACTA
Organism: Elgaria multicarinata webbii; assembly: GCF_023053635.1. Classification (NCBI taxonomy): domain Eukaryota; kingdom Metazoa; phylum Chordata; class Lepidosauria; order Squamata; family Anguidae; genus Elgaria; species Elgaria multicarinata. Next base: position 27,588,624 of record NC_086183.1, read on the forward strand.
GGTCTTTTTGAATTCCACAACAAGGAAACCAAGCATAAATCCTGCAGGTCTGCATAGGTTGAGTTGCAAATGATTTGTTCCGTTTCCGGGAACAGGTTTTTAAGAAGTACTTTGGTCATTTTTTAAGAGCGAGGACTGGGAGGGAAGTATCCCCGTAGTAATCAAAAGCTCATGAATGCAGAAAGTCCCCAAAACAGGAAATGCAGCTCAGGTGCCTTTTCCCTATCTGCTATTATGGCCATGCTGGCTGGGGAATGATGGGAGTTGCAGTCCAATGCAGCTGGAAGGCAGCAGGTTTGGGAAGTCTGATCTACACCTTCTGATGCATCGCCATCGCTGTTAAAGACCCGAACCTTCATTTTTTAAAAAAAACTGGAAGCAGAGATTAAGGTGCTAAGTTGTGTCCGGTTTAAAATTCCAACCTCGTAGACTTCTCAGAATACACACTGCCCAGTGTTGCTACCACAGAAGGATGCTGTCCAGAGTGCCAAAGATAGGTATCCCACCGCGCACACACCCTGGTGGCCAGGCACCCGTTCTGCTGCTTTCCTTCAGCCATAGGGTCTAGAAACATCCAGCTAAAAAAGTATGGGACTTCCATCCCACCCACATCGCAATGGCAGGGCCATCCCTTGCATCACAACACGGCAGACAAAAGCAGAATATCCAGAGGCTGTTAGTGGGAAATCCTGAAAGCGTTCCGAAAGAGAACAGATGTTTGGTGGCAACGGTGACCTCTTTTAGCCCGCGATAGCTTCCTCACCCTCCTGTACTCATTTTCTCTCTTTCACCTGTAGATTGTGGTCGTCTGGGTGGGCACCAACAACCACGGACACACAGCAGAGGAGGTAGCTGGCGGCATAGAAGCTATTGTGCGTGTCATCAATCAGCAGCAACCGCAGGCCCGGGTGGTTGTGATGGTAAGTGCGACTCTGGGTGGGAGCGCTAGGGAGGGGTGCAGAACTAAAGTGTGCAAATGGACTTCTATCTCCTATGTCCTGAATACAGGGCTTGCTGCCCCGGGGCAAGAACCCCAACCCTCTAAGGGAGAAGAACCGAAGAGCGAACGAACTACTTGAGAGTAAGGTGCCGCTGCTGCCTAACGCCTCCTTTTTCAATGCCGATCCGGGTTTTGTGCATTCGGATGGGACCATAAGTCACCATGACATGTACGACTACCTCCACCTGAGCCGCAATGGGTATGCTAGACTCTGTCCTGGGCTGCATCGCCTGCTGCTGTGTTTGCTAGGAGAATGCCATGCCCAGGCTCCTTGACCGATAGGGTTATCCATGCCCAAGATGGACCCAGGCCCTGGCAGGGGGTGCCCACTTAGCGGCTAGAAGGCGGCTGCCATCTCCTCCTCCCGTCTTCAGCTGGGTAGGCAATAGATGCAGCTCCCCCAACAGCTGTTTCTTTTGCCTTTGCTTACCCAGTATTCAGCACTGAATAGTGGTTTTCCATCCCTTTCAGCATGGGTGTTAGTTCTTTAGACTGTTAAGTGGTTGTGGGAAATTGGGTCGGGATGGATGGGAGCTAAAAACAGTTCTGGGAAAGGAGAAGCATGTTGGCCTATTTATGCCCGGGGAAAATACACTGGGCACAGAGCAAGTTAATGGGAACTGGCCTATGTTTACTTAATAAAAATCAGTGTGTACATTTCTTGAGTGCAAGACTGGTTCTTTTTCTTCTTCACTAGAACTGAGTGTTCTTTGACTGGTGATTCATGGAAGAGAGAGGCTCCATCCTGTACAATTAATTTTTTCTGAACTTGATAGAGAAAGGGAGCTCTTCTCAGAACCAGGAGGTGGGGCTTACTGGGGAATCAGTGACAGCAATTCCTAAGTTAAAGCCACACTGCAGAGCCTTGAAACGCGTTCCCTCCCCTCCTATTAACCTCCACATGCATCCCTCGTACAAAAGAGATTAGATCCTTTTCCTTATAGGGAAAGAGCTGAAAAGATACATTATGTCTCCTAAATGCTTAGAAATCCAATCAGATTGAATCAGTAGAGTTGGAAGGGGCCTGTAAGGCCATCGACTCCAACCCCCTGCTCAATGCAGGAGTCCAGCTGCCTCTAGTGTGGGAGAGCCCACGATAATTGGTTCTACTGTTGTACTGCTCTAACAGGAAGTTTTTCCTGATGTCCAGACGGAATCTGGCTTCCTATAACTGGAGCCTAATAGAAGGGATTGTGAAGGGATGTTTACACTTAACAGCCCCAGCACTTTTCAATCGTGAATGCTATCCTTCTCACAATAAAAGAGGAAAAAACTCAGAAAGGGAATACAATCAGAAAAGATATATAAATCAGATGAATTAAAGGACTCCATTTAAGCATACTATTTGAGGCATCTATCCTCCTGGTGCTGTGGGTACTTCAAAAAAAATCCACCAGGATACTTCACATTCTGAAACCTGTAGAAATTTTGTGTAAATATGCATACTTTATGCTACTGCTGCAATGCACAGGGAGAAGAGGAGGAGCTACAAAGGGCTCAAAAAGTAAGCCCCGCCCACAGGAACTCCTCCGCCTTTTGAGGCTTCTACAGACATTAAACCACACATTTCAAGCATACCTTGAGGTTTAGAAAACTGCCGAAGCAGAGAAGTCAACGAAAGCTGGATCTACAGATGCAGACGAGACCGAACACGTTTTGGTGGTGCGTACAAGTCTTGCCAAAGGAGATTATCGAAATACGAGCGACTTACTCCACAACCAAACAGATTGTTAAAGAGCTTTAATAGTATGTGAGGTGGGGCCACCCCAATACAGAAGGGGCTACACATGGTCAACATGTGGCCGCGGCCACCAGGGCACTCACACGTGGGGGAGGGGGAGCCTCCATCCACCAGCACCCGCCCTCTTGGTTCTTACGCAATCCGTGCTGGGCCAGCCCCCCTGCCCCAAGACCCCCTCTCGTCTCCTATCCAGATTTCGGCTGCGCTGCACACACAACGTCTCTCCCCCAAACAACGCCCCCCCTTCCCCTCTCCTCATCAAAGCAGAACCTTGACCAGACAGAGGGACAGGTGTCGTCTCCAAAGCCCAACTGACCCTGGCAGCAGTCTGGATGTGCTTTCCTATTCTTCCTCCAGTGACCCAGCTGTCCGAGTGACCCCAGCAAGACCCTGCCCAGGAGGGAGGGCTGTAAACAGTCCCTCGCCCACCCACTGCAGCAGCGGGTGGGAAGGACCCTCCTTTCCGCCCCAGTTACTGACACAGAAGCGATGAGTATGTGGGATCTCAAAATATTTAACATTGTTAAAAGGGCAGGAGGGGGGGGGGTTTGAAAGTAGAAGCCGTCACTTTACAGATGTTTGTTGCTGATGGCCCTTGGTACCCCCCTCCCCAACAAGGGCAAAGTCTGTGTCCTGGAATGGTTGATATTTCAGCACCTCCACTGAGTCCTCGGGAGGAGGGGGGGTGCAGAGGAACCCGCAGGAGTCCACAAGCCCTTCCCTTTCGGATTAGAACGGCTGGACAGGAGTGCAAGAAGGGAGCAGAGGAAGAGTCGGCGTGGGCAGCGGCCTCCCCTTTCAGTCCCAGTGGCAGGGGGAGCGGTGACATTAGCAGGGGAAGGGCATGAGTGGGGAGGAGGGATGGGGGCAGAGCTCCGAGTTCCCCCATCCACAAGGCTGTTTATCTCGCTTAGCTGTTCGGAGGCATTCATCTGCTGCTGGTGTTGCCGCTGCCGCCGCCGCCGCCCCCTGGAGAAGATTGCTGGTTACAGTCCCAACCAGCTGCCGTGGTAGACGGGGTGGCGGTTGGGGTGGCAGCGGCGGCGGCCTCCGCTCCTTGTGCCGAGTCCTGCGGGAGGGACAGCTCCAAAGGCTGCCCCTCTGCGGTGCTGCCCTGGCCGGCGGGGCCTCCGGGCTCTGGTGTGCTTGGCGCCTGCTCCGTCGGGGTGGCTGCTTGCATAATCTTCTGTCTCACTTCCCGGATCTTGAGCTGCAAGCAGACTTTGGTAGGGAAGATGTCGGAGTAGCGGGCTTGGAAAGCTGCGGTAGCCTGGGCTGTGATAGGGGGGTGGGGGGAAAAGCCTGTCAGGATCTCAGCAAGTTGCCTGCGGGGAGCAGAGGAGAGGGGGAAGAGCTGCTTGTACGGGGCGGGGGGCTTGTTTACTCGCAGAAATTGTCGCCTCTTTAAAATAAATAGCAGAAGGGAACGAGACCCTTTCCTAAGGCAATAATCCAGAAAAACGGAGGACGGGGTGCATTTTTATCTGCCGCTTCTAAGACAGCACCCACAAAGCTGGAGGAAAGTAGTGTGGAAAGGCACACAGCCCTCACTTTCTGTTGCCAAATGACAGCTGCCGTTTGGCAATAGGACACTGAGGGTTTGTTCTGGGAAGCCTGTGATTGGTTGACATTCAAACAGCTGTTCCATTGGACCCCAGAAGCGTCACACTGCGTTGGGATTAGAAGCTCTCTCCCAGGGCAACTTTCACAATGATGGGGGGGGGGGGGGCACAGGCACAAAATAATGACGCCTCTCCCACGACCGCATCAGCCAGGGTGGCAATGTTGAATTTCCTCCCTACCTGAAGGGAAGAAGCCATGATCCTGGAAGAGCTGCATGACCAAAGCCCTCCTCTGGTCCAAGGTGCGTCGGAGCGACGAGTACGGCACCTTCTCGTACTCCAGCTCACCAAGTACGTCATCCGAGTCTGTGCCTACAAGAGACGGGGACTGCTAGCATCCAGAGCCCACCAGGACCCTGTAACCAACTGGGCAAATACTACTACTGGCCATGCTGGCTGGGGCTTATCGAATTTGTAGTCCAACGCATCTGGAAGGCACTGGATTAGGGAAGTCTATTCTCGGGTCACCACGCAGCCTCTGTCTTTGCCCCTGCCACATTTTGAAATGGCACAACCCAATCGTTAGGCAAGCAGAGTTAAACGATCACTGGTGTCCCCCCGCGCCCCCCCCCCATCAATTTGGAGAGTCACGTCTCGCCATCGCCCGGCAACCACGACTTGCTTCTTGTGGGTAAGACCAGAAGCAGCGCGTAGGATCAGCGGCAGCCGCCGACAACAGAAAAGGGGCTGGGGAAACACGGAAGGTTTGCGGATTGTGATGCAGAGCGAAGCCCCAAAGGGCCAGAGAAGCGAGAGATTTGCGTTTCATCCTAGTCCTGCCCGCTCCCACCCTCACCTACCGGTTTTGTCGAAGGTGAAGATGTCTCCTTCGCACTTGGCGCTCTTGGGAGTGTTGGGCTCTGAACTGCAGCTGGAGCGACGCCGCATCTTCCGCTTGGGGGAGATGGGGTCCTCGGTGGAGGAGTCCAGGTCTGAAAAGGAAGCCCAAGCCGCGCGGCTAAGCCAGACGCCCAACGGTCCAGCCCAGGTAAAACCCAAAGTGCAGCATTACGAACTCGTCATATAAATAGCTTCACCTCTTAGGGGGTTGGAAACAATGTGTGACTTCATGCTTCCTTTGTACATTATCCCAGAGGTGTAGAAGGAGAGAGGTAAAGAGATTCCCCCTACCGCCCCCACCCGCTGGTTTCTGAAAGCAGACAATTATTCTTCACTACCGTGAGGGCTAGTTACATCGTCTTTATTTACTACATATTTTTAATCAACGTAACTCAAAGTTCAAAGCAGTCAATAAAACCATAAGGCTAATCTTTTTTAAAGACTTCATGGAAAGCTGTTAAAACAGCTGTCTAAATGTGATATACTCAAGAAGTCCCACAACAGCGTTTCTTGATTCAAGCAACCCTCATCAGCCCTGCTGCCTCCTCTCCTAGCCGTATGGAGGTTTTCCACAGCATAGATAGCGTTTCATCCACCACATATATGCCTGGCGGTTGCAATTCTTTGTCCTGGCTCCATTGCTACCTCAAGTCCTAGATTTTTCTCACTGTTGGGACTACACTCCCTTTCATCTTATTTATTTATTACATTTATATCCTGCCTTTTTCCCTCCAAGGAACCCAAGGTGGCATACATAATCCTCCTCCTCCTCTCCATGTTATCCTCACAACAACAACCCTGTGAGCTGGGTTGGGCTGAGAGTCTGTGACTGGCCCAAAGTCACCCAGTGGGTTTCCATGGCCGAGTGGGGATGAGAACCTGGATCTCCCGACTCCCAGTCCAACACTCTAGCCACTACGCCACGCTGTCTCTTCCAAAATTCAGTCAATACTATCCCCAACCGGCTTCCCTGTCCCTGACCAGCCCTTACCAGTGGAGTTCTTGCGCTTTTTACGGTAACTGCCCAGGATGGCACGGGGTGAGGTGGCAAGCGACTGCAGAGTGGGCGAGGGCAGCACCTCCTCAGGCTTGAATTCAGGCAGCTCAGCAAAGCGCTCCTCGAAATCCACCTCTGACAGAACCCTGCTGAGGGAGGGATGAGGTATGGGTCACGCCGTGCAGCCAATTGACCCCTCCCCAGAAGAGCTCCCCAACCCAAATCGCTCTTCATGCTTCGCTCCTCAAAATGACAGCACCCCCCCAGTCTCTGGGATTCCATCTCCACTGCACCAGACCTCCGTGGGGGCTTCAGATATGCAAGGCGGCTTCACGTGTGTCTTTAACTCATACAAGCAACCCCACCCCTTCTGAGAGAATATCGCCACGCAAAACAGGCACAACATAATGTGCAAGTGGTCATGGAAGTTCCTTTTCCAATGAGCAAATAGGCACTGGAACATTAATGCTCGCATTGGCTTCTCGATATGTATACCCAAACAGGAACAGACACTGGCTTATTTGCACGCAGAGAGGGGTGTGTGTGTTTTCTCTGTTAGTGAGTGTTGCCTGGGCATAACCAGCCTGCGCATTCAACCCAAGCACATGCCCCAGAATCTTCAGCCCTTCCAGCAAAGCGTATATGATTCCTGTCTATAGTTAATTCTACCAGTTCTGCGGCATCGACTTTTCTAGCTTCAGGGAACTCTTTGCACATTTAAATGCTCATCAGGAAATCCCTTAGCATTGCAGAGAATTCTGGGAAGTATTCTAGGGCAGGGGTCCCCAACCCCCGGGCCACGGACCGGTACCGTTCTGTGGCCTGTTAGGAACCGGGATGCGCAGGTGAGCTGCTTTCACCCCTCACCCCCACCCCAGTGTACCTGGGCACGGGGCGCCATCTCGCCTGCCCAGCCGAAGCGAAGCCAGGATGTTGGAGCTGGGGGGGGGGGGCAGGGGGGGCTTCCCCAAACCATCCCCTCAACCACCCCCCAGGTCCATGGAAAAATTGTCTTCCACAAAACCGGTCCCTGGTGTCAAAATGGTTGGGGACCGCTGTTCTAGGGCATACTCAATTTCATACAGAGCACTATCTAGAGCAGGGGTGGGCAGATGTTTTGGACTACAACTATTGGCCATGTTTACTGAGGCTAATAGGAGTAGGAGTCAAAAGCTCTAGAGCAGCCTTTCTCAACCTGGGGCGCTCCAGATGTGTTGGACTGCATCTCCCAGAATGCCCCAGCCAGCTGGCTGGGGCATTCTGGGAGTTGTAGTCCAACACATCTGGAGCGCCCCAGGTTGAGAGAGGCTGCTCTAGAGGTTCACCATCACCCTGACGTGAACTGAAGGTGCACCCTCAAACACAACCAACCCTAGTCACTGAAAGGGAAGATTGGCAGCAACAGGCAAGCTGTCTTTCAAGGTCTCCTTGAGGAATACCTTGGCTGGGTTCACACAATACGGTGGTTGAGTGCAAGTTGTTTGTTGAACCATGGGTTATCGCGTTGTCCAAAAGCAACATTTTCTATTTTTATCAAACAAGCCACCTTAGGCACCTATGGCTTGTTGTTTGGTTGTTCAGGGTAGTTTACAAGCCAAACTGCATGGTTAACAAGCCACCCTGTGGAAAACGGGCTGCATTCAGGCAACACGTTAACCTACCCTGCAGAAAACATGTTGTGTTCAGACAGCAAAATAACCCACGGTTCAACAACAACCCACACTCAACCACCGAGTGTGGCTTAGCGTGTTGTGCGAACTCAACCCTTTATAAGCTCTCCCACGATATAGTTCACAAAGCACGAATCCCGAGGGTCCTCAGCAACACACTCTTTCAGTGTCATTGCCTCCCAAATTACTCACTTGTCAACCGAGTCAAAAGTTTTCTTCAGCGGAGGAGGCCGAACCTTCACTTTTTTCCCTGGTGGTCCCTCCTTTGGCTCGGGCCCTTCAGATGTCGAGGCTGTTGCTGTTGCAGAAGCGCCGCCTCTAGAGCCCTCCCCGGAGTTTGAAGGGCCAGGGCTGAGTGAGGACGATGGGCCTGTGGATGGTGCTGAAGCTTCGGAGCGGCCCTCAGGACCCGCCGTCCTCCAGTCGGGAGAAGTGGGGAATTTCAGGGCCTGAGCAAGAAGTGGGAGAGAAAGAGGTAATGCCAGTGAACAGCTTGGGAGAGGCATTTAGAAGGACGACAGTGAAAACAGAGGCACTTTGGAAAGACACAAATGGGAAAGTGATCTACATGGGGAGAACCTCTTTGTTGTTTATGAATCAGGATCAAAGGGGGGGGGAGATAATCTGGCAGCTTGAGGCAGGTTTCTCACTCAAACCCAAGTAACTCATGTTCAAACCCATTAACCTTTGTGAGCTCAAAGCTTGCTGCCAAAAGCCAACCAAAAACAGAACGCTCTTCCAAGGTCTTTGAAAGATGCTCAAGCTACAGCTTTGGCTAGCCTCGAAAGAGATGATTCAGGGGAGGATGGCCACCAAGAAGGCCTTCCTATGTGCTTTCCGAGTTTTGCAAAGAGGCTGCTCGTGGCCCATCTCCAAGTAGGGTAAGGCTTTGGGGTTGGAAGCAACAGTGAAGGCTGGTGGAGGTTGAGCAAAGGTCTCGAGGCCTTCTTACCGTCTCGGGGCCTTTGCTGCCCAGCGGAGGGACAGGCTGAGGGTCACGGACCGTCCTCTCTTCACTGGGCCCTGCTGCTGTTTCCCGCTGACTCCAGACTTCTGTGGTTACTGTCTCGGTCACTTGCGGCTGCTGGGGTGACGGGGGTGACACTGGCTCCCAAGAATCCCGCTTCAACTCCTGGGCTTTGGCTGGGCTCTGTTCAGTACCCCGACATGCAGGAGAAGAGGGGGGCTCTTGGGGTCCCGTCTCCCGTGAAGCCCGCTCCATGGCTTCAGCCTCCCGATGGTATCGCGCGCCCCCAGATTCCTGCTGCTGTCCCACAGGAGGCCGAACTGAACCTGGCGAGGGGGCCGACTCGTAAGAGCCAACAGGGATGCTGGCGATGGCAGCTTTCACCTTCTGAGGTGGCTTGAGCGGTGGCCGCTGAGGTCGGGCAGTTGCTGAAGGAACGACCTGGGTGGCTGGAAAGAATGATGGTTACTGACAACTCAGATCATCCACAGTTCCCCGAGTTTATTCTCCACTCTTCATCAATTCACCCCGCCCCAGGGGGCTTGTCGCCTTTATCTGCAGAGCTGCATTTATTCTGGGATTCCATTTGAGGGCAAAGAGCCCACATAGATCCAGATTCTGCATCTTGAAAGAGCCAACTGTTATTAAAAGCAAGTTTCCTAGTCTTTATATTTGACAAGCTATGCTTGAAAACATGTGGGCAACTCCCGCTAAAATCCCCAGAGCCAAAGTAGGCTCAGCAAAACTTCTGGTAGTTTTTCGCAGGAGTAGCGAAAGCGAAATGATGAGCACAATTTGGCATGTTTAGAAATTCCAGGATTTGGGACATCTAGGTGCAAAATTCCCCCCGCTTGTCTGCCTTCACACAAGTTTCCTCTCCATAGGGCAAGCACCAGCTCAAAATGTGACTGGCCAGCCCCAATTCCCGCCCTCCACTCACTCCATACCTGTGGAAATCAGTCCCTGGCTGGAACCCCCAAGGCTCTGAGTGCTGCTGCTGCTGCCTCCCGCCTTGGGCAGGATAGCTGTGGGAGAGGAGACAGTGGCTGTGCTTGTGGCTGCCACCGTGTAGACCACACTGTGACTGGCTGGCTGAGCAGGACTGGTCCCAGTGGGGCTGGGGTAGATGGCAGTGATCACCTGCCCTTGTCCAGCGCAGGAAGCTGGGAGCTGGGGGCTCTGAAGGGGGGACATGCCCACTTGCCCTGGAGCCAAGAGAGGGCTCTGACCTGGAGGAAGCAGAACAGGAAGGGGAATCAGACACATGGACTAAAATCCCCCTTGATGCCAGTTTTTACCAGCACTCTCTCCACCACACCACACCACACCCCTATCACAAAAGAACACAGCCCGCCCGCCCGCCAGCCAGCAAGCCAGCCTGGCACCAGCTCCAGCCTCCCCTTCCCTGCCCCCGCGGCCTTACCCGAGAGCAGTGGCTGCACTATGGCCTGCCCGTTTGGCCCGATAGTTGTAAAACCCAGTGCCATGGGGGCAGGGCCCACTGGGGACTGGACGTAGGTGGTGGCAGATGCGGTCGGGGGGCCGCTGGGCTGTGAATGGGAGGCCGAGTTGCCCAGGGACAGAGGGTGCCCAGCTGCCGACTGCACATAGGTGATCCTGGGGGCAGAGAGAGGGAGTGGGTTATCGTGGATGTTGCTGAAAAGGCGCAAGAGTCCCCCCCAGGTGCCCCCAGGATCAGGCACTGCAAATCAGCATAGAAAATCTCTACCTGGTGGAGGAGGAGGGCAAGAGGACTTTCTGGGTTTGGCTCGGAGAGCCCACCACTGCGGTAGCTACAGTGCCCTGGAGAGCAGCTGGGCTGAGCGGGGGGACCAGGGTGGCGGTGCTTTGCGAAGACGGCTGGGGCTGGACCACTGGCACTGGAGTGAGCTGGATGATCTGAACGGACAGAAAAACCGGATCAGCACACAGCCTCAAACAAAGTGATCCATGCACATGTACACACACGGACCTACCCGTTCACGGAGTTCATAGAACCTGCTCCCTACACGGAATATTAGCAATGTCAACCAACAAAATAGAATTTTCTAAGCCGTTCAGATTTAATTTGTTGAGTTCTCAATTCAGCATTTCCAGAAACAGACTAACCCAGTTTAGGTATTCTGCTCTAACTGTAATAGAGGAAGGATAGTGGGGGCTGGAAGTGTGAGTCCGTGCTCAGTAGGAACAGGGACACTTAGAAGATACTACTTTTGCTATTAATACCTTCCCACAACCCTGAGGACTAGAAGCTTATCTGAAAAGGAAAAAAACAAACAAACCCAACAACAGCGTTTTCAGGATTCCAATAAATAATAATAATAATAATAATAATAATAATAATAATAAATTTATTTTTACCCGCCTCTCCCTTTGGATCGAGGCGGGGAACAACATTAGAACAGGAATCAATACATCTTAAAAAATCATGATTTTACATTGATCTGGATAGGCCTGCCGGAAAAGGCTAGTCTTTAAAGCTGCCTTAAAATCACACATAGTGTTAATTTTACGAATCTCCTCCGGTAGGCCATTCCACAATCTGGGGGCGACAGAAGAAAAGGTCCTTTGGGAAACTGATGTCAGCCTAGTTTTAGCTAACTGAAGTAAGTTCACCCCAGAGGACCTGAGTTTGCGGAGCGGACTATATGGGAGAAGGCGATCCCGCAGGTAACCTGGACCCAAACCATTTAGGGCTTTAAAGGTGATGACCAACACTTTGTACTTTGCCCGGAAACTAATTGGCAGCCAGTGGAGTGATTTTAATGTTGGTGTAATGTGGTCACCCCTAGGTGTACCGGTGACCAACCTGGCTAACATATTTTGAACTAGTTGAAGTTGCAGGGCATACTGTACTGAAGTTTCATTCCAGTTTTGTAGCATATTTGTGACCCTCTATTGGGACAACAACACAAATATTTTCTCTTTTGAAACAAGGTTTTACTTACTAAAAATGTCTTACAGAAAAATATTTATACTACACAATCTACAGCAGTAGAGAATGATAATTCCTGTATATAATGTATGCATATACAACACTCGAAATGCTTTCAATGTTGTAACAAGGTGTAACGATATTGAAATATGTCACATTTCTACTCGCTGCAGTGAAATTACAACCATGTCATAATCACAGACACCTATATATATTATTTGGGGGGCGCGGGGAGAATACAAATGCTGGAAAGAAAAAACTAAAATTGCATGAAATGCCTTTTTTCCAGGCTGTGAAATTGTACTTTTTGAAACATGGTGAACAAAAGCCCTGCTCTACCTTGCGGTTCAAGAGAAGTATCTGGAATAGTGTATAGTTTCTACTAAAGGCTTCAAAACCAAAAAGTGTCTGGAGTGGGATGTGTAGAGAATGGGGCAGGAGGAGGGGTGGGGGGGAGACTCCTTCACTGAAGACATTCCAAGCCCCCAACTCTACGCTTAACTTCCACCCCCATGCATCTGACAACCCACCGTGCCTTTGTGCTTCCAAAATAAAACATTAAAAGCCATCCATATATGCCAGTTCTGCACCATTTATGCCAGTCACAACATTTGCAATTAGCAACACAGACGTCTAAGATGAATATACATTAGCCAAAGAGTAAAGGCCTACTTCAGCAATTCTTCCTCCGTCCTCTTTGGACACTAACCTTACTGGCTGGCTGGCTCCCATTTTGCACTGGAACTGGGAAAGGCTGAGTCACCAAAGGAAGTTGGGCGGTGGTGGTGGTCCTCACTGTCACTTGGGGGGCTGCCATGGGCACCAGGACTTTGCCTTGCACCTGGAGCCCTGCAGGAGGCATCACCTGTCCAGACACAAGGTGGGTGGAACTGCCAGGAGAGGGAACCTGTACCGGAGACACTGACTGAACTGTGGGAGGGGAGAGAAAAGAGAAAGAACACACAGTAAAGTCAGTGTCAAGCCCAGGGTCTGAATGAAAAAAGCAACCCACCGCATCCGAAAAAGGATATTGTAGAGCTGGAAAAGGTGCAGAACAGGGAAACTAAGATGATCAGGGGACAGAAGCACCATTCTTGCAAGAGAAGTTAATATTTGGAACTTTTTAGTAAGTAACGGGGGACAAGGCCCAAGTTTACAACTACAGTTATCCATGCTCTGATAACCTCTCGTTTGGATTACTGCAATGTGGGGCTGCCTTTGAAAACGGTCCGGAAACTTCAGCTGGTACAATACTGGGCAGCACGTTTACTAACAGGGACTGGCTGGTGAGACCACATCACGCCAGTCCTTCTACAACTTCATTGGCTGCCAGTCCAGGTCCGGGCCCAATTCAAAGTGCTGGTACTAACATTCAAAGCCCTAAAAGGTTTGGGGCCAGGTTATTTGAAGGAACGTCTCCTCCCATATGTGCCTGCCCAGACCTTAAGATCATCCACAGGGGTCCTTCTCCATGATCCCCTGCCAAAGAAAGTGAGGCAGGTGGCTACTAGGAAGAGGGCTTTCTCTGCTGTGGCACCCTGGCTGTGGAACGAGCTCCCCAGAGAAGTTTGGCTGGCGCCTACACTGTACTCCTTCCATCACCAGCTGAAGATCTTTTTATTTTCTCAGTATTTTAACACCTATTAACTTAAATTTAAACTTTGCTGTTTTAATTCCATATTTTAACCTATATCAAATTTTACTGTGTGGTTTTATCCTGGTTGTGCTTTTTATATTGTGTTTTTAGATGGTTGTTTGTTTTTATGCTCTTTATGGTTTTAATTTTTGTGAACCGCCCAGAGAGCTTCGGCTATTGGGCGGTATAAAAATGTAATAAATAAATAAATATGCATGGGTGGCGTGGAGAAATGTTTTTCTCATTATGCCAGAACACTGGGCCATCTAACGAAGCTGGCCGGTGGGCGATTCTGGACAGACAAAAGGGAGGACTTCTTCACAGAGTGCACAGGTAATGTGGAATTCTCTGCCACAAGGTGTAATGATGGCGACTGGTAGGAGGGATTACTTAGGGGATTAGATAAATTCATGGAGCATAAGACTATCAATGGATACCAGCCATCCTGGCTAAGTGTTTCCTCCAGGATAAGAGGCACCATGGCTCTGAATACCAGTTGTTAGGGAATATCAGAGAGGAGGGGCGAAGGGAGACACAGACATTGCTCTCATATCTGGCTAGTTTCCCATAGGCATCTAGTTAGGTGGGAAACAGGATACTGGACTAGGTACAGCAGGGCTCCTCTTGAGCTCTTAGCCCAGGGAGAAGCAACTTCTGTATTCTTAGGGGCTGCTTCTTCCTTCAGTTAGTGGTCCAGAGACCAGGTTGTATACTATGCTGCACAAAACTGACCCACCTATCCTGCCCAAACAGGTGGCCAGGCTCCATAGTATAAAAATGGCTGTGTTACAAATAACCCCCCTCACACGTTATTAGACCCAGGAACTCCCCTCTGATGTGGTGAAGCTGTCAATACTCAACATACTGGGGATTTGGAGCTAAATGCCATCAATACGCTGATGACACGCAGCTCTGTCTCCCTGTGACAACTGAATCAGGTGAGGCTGTGCAGGTCCTGGACCAGTGCCTAGACTCGGTAATGGGCTGGATGAGAGCCAATAAACTGAGACTTAATCCTGGCAAGACGGAAGCCCTGTGGGTGAGTGGTTCCCGAGTCCGAGAGACAGGCTCATTGCCTGTTCTGGATGGGGTTTCACTGCCTCTGAAAGAACAGGTTCATAGTTTGGGGGTACTCTTAGACCCATTTCTGTCGTTGGAGGCTCAAGTAGCCGCCACGGCTCGGAGTGCCTTTTACCATCTTCAGTTGGTTCGCCAACTATGGCCTCTCCTGGACAGGGATAGCTTGGCCACGGTGGTACAGGCATTGGTAACTTCAAGATTGGATTACTGAAATGCGCTCTATGTGGGGCTGCCCTTGAAGTTGCTCCGGAAACTGGTGCTAGTGCAGAAGGCTGCAGCTCGGCTGTTGTCTGGAGCTGCCCCTTTCCAGCATGCAACTCCTCTGCTGAGGGAACTGCACTGGCTGCCTATTCGCTACTGGGCCAGGTTTAAGGTTCTTGTACTTGTGTACAAAGCCCTAAACAACTTGGGACCAGGATACCTGAGAGAGCGCCTTCTGCCTTACCAACCTGCCCGGTCACAGAGGTCATCCGAAGGTCTGCTCCTGGTGGTTCCACATAGATCCATTCTCCGATTGGAATCCACCAGGGGAAGAGCCTTCAGCGTGGTGGCACCCCTCCTGTGGAATTCCCTGCCTCTGGAGATCAGGCAGGCTCCAACCTTGTACTCCTTTCGGCGCCTCCTGAAAACATCTTTATTCCAAGAAGCCTTTCCTTAATATGAAGCCTTGAATCTCTGTTTTTGCTTCTTTTAAATTTTGTTTTAACGGTTTTATTCTGTATTTATTTTCATTTTATCTTGTACACCGCTTCGAAATTTTTCAATGGGGAGCGGGGTATATAAATATTCTAAATAAATAAATACTGGGCCCTGTGAACATACCATTCTCATGGCTGCTGAATGCATGGCCAGTGGGCACGTCAAGGTTTGGGCAAACCCGTGTGGGCTGTGATCTAAGCCTCCAAACCATTGTTCAGAAGCAAGCTTAATAAACAGAGCAATGGCTTGGAGCGAGGCTATCTGAAGGAACGCCTCCTCCCATATGTACCTGCCCGGGTCCTTCTCCGTGAGCCCCTGCCAAAGGAAGTGAGGCAGGTGGCTACCAGGAGGAGGGCCTTCTCTGCTCCCTAAAGAGGTTCACCTGGCGCCTACATTATACAATTCTCAACGCCAGGAGAAGACCTTTTTATTTTCTCAGCATTTTAATGGTCTAGTAACTTAATTTTAACTTTGCTGTTTTAAATTTGTACTTTAAATCTGTATTAATTTCTGCATGGCTGCTTGATTTTATCCTAGTTGTGTTTTTATATTGTATTTTATATTATGCTTTTATACTGGTTGTTTTATATTTTGAATGTTTTTTGTGGTTTTAATTTTTGTAAACTTCCCAGAGAGCTTTGGCTATTGGGCGGTATAAAAATGCAATCAATCAATCGAGATACAGAGGGCCCAAACCTTATCGGCCCATCCAACCTAGGCCCTTACCTTTGGGCGATGAGGACATGACAGTGACGCTGCTGTTGCTGCTTCCTGGGGCAGGCTGGATGATGGGGATGGCTTGAGGTGTGGTGATCACCTTCCCATTGGCTGGAGGCAGAGTGAAGTGGATGCTAGTGGCTCCGGGGGCGCCTGCTCCTGCCGGCACCTTCCCTCCAGCCACCTGCAGCTGCTGAGGCAACGTGGGCAGGATGTACTGCACCTGAGTGATGCCGCCAGCCTTGCCCGCTGCCCCCGACAGGATGCTTTGAGGCTGCAGGATGCTGAGGGGCACTGGACCATTCTGCCCAGGTGGATTCTGGGTGATGAACTGCACGGAGGGCTGCTGGGTAATGGCACCAGGAGGCAACACCGTCACTGGGACTCCAGCCCCTCCTGCCCCTCCGGCTTGCCCGTATCCTTGAGTACCTACAAGCAGGTTGGTCACGACGCTGCCCTGGCTTGGGGGGCCCTTCCCCACAGCAGCCAAGCCCTGCCCGATGAGCGGCCCGGCGACTAGATGAGGAGATGCGGCTTGAATCCCGGGCATCACAGAAGACTGCGGAGTCTTCTTATCGGCATAGAGAAGACCAATGCGCCCCACGGAGATCCCATCAGGTTTAGGGTTCCCCTCCGAGGGCGGGGGGCTGAGCAGCGGTAGCCCTTCCCCTGATCCACGCAGGAAGGGCTTGCTGGCAATGGGTACAGGAGTGCTGCTGACTGGCTTGACCACGTTCGTGACGACGGTGGAGGCCGTGCGGACCAGGCTGGGTGCCCCGCTGTAACCAATCACCCCCACATTTGGAGCGCTCATGGATGGGGCCGTCACCAGCACCGTGCCAGAGGACAAGCGGACGGGATCAGGCAGCACCACAGCCTGCACCATCCCGCCGGGCGGAGAGATGACGGAGTGCATAGGGGGAGCAGTGAGGGGGGCTGCTCCAGACTCCCCAACCGCCTGGGAGCCTCCTGCACTGTCTGCCCGTTTCCGCCTGTAGGGGGCCGGAGCCGAGTCGAAGCGCGGCTCCAGGCGCTTGGCTGGGGTGTTGTGTGGACGTAACCCTCCGCGGGAGTCTTGGGCCTTGAAGGTGCTGGGTGCCATCTGGAAGGAGCCGTAAGATTTGGAAGGGGGCTGCTGGTCATGGCCGTGAGGTGGTGGCGGCGGCGGCGGCGGCTCTAAATCCAGGGTGGGTGGCGGACGGCAGGGGGCAAAGGCACCAGAGGAAGGGGGCAGCACTGCTGTGCGGATCACTGGGGAGAAGAGCTTCCGCCCATAGCCCTACAAGCAAATGGGACATCTGTTAAAAGGAGGCAGGAACACACACACACACACCCCGTGAAAGCATCTCACACTGTTCTGCCCAGCGGCTCCCAGTGCGCCTGCTCCCATACATCCCCTATAGCAGTGCAACTCCCAAGATGGAGGCTGAGCTCTGAAACAAGTCAGTTTCTGGTTCAAAAACCACTTCTGCCAGGTTGCCTTTAGGCAAGCCACTTTCTCGGGCTTCAGCCCCTCAGCCACGGAGACAATACCAGTCTCCCTAACAGGGTGACTGTAAGATTAGCAAGTGTGTAAGTGCTCTGAACATTCCAAAGCACCTCAGACAGACACCTAGCATGATCTTTTCACCAGGCAGTGACCTGCTGACGTTATACCTATTGCTGCCCTTTCAGCCCTAACTTCCAGCCAGTCGCTTGCATCACACTCACCTTGCCCTCAGAGTCATCCCCCAAGGACCCCTCGCTGTCACTGTCCGTCACTCGCTCCTTGCATTTCAGGTCGACGTCAGCTGGGTTGAACCCATCTTCGGCTGTAGGAGAAGAGCAAAGTGAGTCAGCAAGACATCTGACCGCCCCACTCAGTATGCCACTTCCCCCACTAAAACCTTCCAGGAGAGAGAGAGAGAGAGGGGGAGATGAGAGAGGTTATTATCCAAGAGATAGGATTACTGCAGACCTGCAAATGCACTTACTGCAAATGTAAGCACAAAACAAAGGTTTTGGGGGAGTGTGTGTATGTGTGTGTGCTGCTACCCACTGGAAAAGAACTCCATTGGGAGAGTTTGGGTGCAGGAGGAAGCTAAGCAATCAGGGGAACCGAAGCTGGCGGTGGAGAATAATCAAGGCACAAGGAAATATTGTGATGGACTGAGGGAAAGCAAGGAAGGAATGTCAGGTTCCTGTCTGGCCACAACTTTGCTTTGAATCAAAGGAATTTGGCTTCTAGTGCAGAGAATCTCTTTCAATACCTACTCAAGATTACTGAAATATAGATCAGTTACCTTTTAACCACCTTGCCCAACTCACAATAAAAACAACACAAATTGCGGACTTTCCCACACGTGCAGAACATGCTTCTTGGCCAAAGTGAGGATTAGGAAGCCAGGCCATTGGTTCATTTAGCTCAGTATTTCCTGCACGAATTGGCAGCAGCTCTTCCAGATTTCAGAAGAGGGCATTTCCCAGATTATCTGGAGATGGCAGGGATCAAACCTGGGGACCTTCAGCATGTAAACAGGCATGCTACCACTGAGCCATAGATCTTCCCTTAATAAAAGTAGGTGAACAGAGGAAGCTGCCTTACACCCATTTCTTTTCCCTGTGACCCATTCAGTGTAAGGGAATCAGAATGTTTCTATTTATTCCAGATTAGCTAATGTGGGGTGCAATTATTTCATGTGGTACCCAAAACATCAGAAAATCCCAGCTGTTATTTTTGTAAGACAACATTTCTGAGACATTGTGGTCATGGAAATAAGCTTGGTCAAAGTTAAACCCTCTAAAATGAAAAGCTACCCAGGAGAGGATTGTACTGACTACCACAACAAAGACTTCCACTCTTCGCAGTATTCCATCTCTCCCAAAGGGCCTCAAAGCTCCACACTTCAGTCTTTACCTATCACCCTGCCAATATTTCTTGATTTTTATGCCTCTTTCATGTTGCACTTTGGCAATTACAGCAATATATCCAAGCTAGTGAGTTGCCTGGGAAAGAGTCTGCCTTATTTTCTGTTGGAGCAGAAAACAAGGTTCAAAAGAGTAGTTTCGTGTTTCGGGGCTCAGATCCCACCTTTACCTTGTACTCAAATTCTTGAGCACTTTTCTTAGCGTTTAGCCTCACCTTCCATGACGGGTGTTGCCACAGCCACCACGGCAGCCATTTTGTGAAGGGGGCATGCCGCTCATGGCAGCCATTTTGCGATGGCACCCATAATACTTCTCAAAGTTCCAAATGTGCCCACAGGCTGGGGATCTCTAAACTGTATAATCCTGTGTAGAGCATGTCAAAATCAAGAAGGAAGAGCACCAAAACAATGTGCCCGGGGAGTAGTCAACCTTAGATGACTCAAAGTGAGCCAAGTGAAGCACAAAATGTCCGCAGGGTTCCAGTCAATCTCACTAGGTGATCAGACTCTGAATGCAAGCAAATCGCGTCCAAAGCGACATGTGGAATGGGAGGACAATTTCATTCTATACTGGAGTCCCTGATGGCCCAGTGTAAGAAGAAAAACAGATCCAGGGTAATGGAGAAGATAGAACTTTCTGACCCCAGTGGGCCATGATCTATGCAGCAAATCACAAGGTGTTTGCTAAACATATCGAATTATGTCTGGAGCCCAGTAAGGTATCTGGGGTCAGCTAAGCTGCAGTCTCTCCAGCCCCTGCCTGACCAACCTAGTTCACAACTTGGGAACACAAGTTTATATAACAGAAACTGGTGCTAGCATAGTGCGGTTTAGGGATACGACATGTGCTCTTCTACCAGGTTTGGGTAGTGTTCTCCTCACCAATGACATCGTCGTCACCCTCTTCTTCGCAGATAACCATACGTTCTTCGTCACTGGTCATGTCCTCGCTGGTTGTGCGCTGAGACCGGGAGGCACGGGAGGAATGCGGGTGCAGGGAGTGGCGAGGGCCCTCCCCAGGAGTTGCAAACGGGGACCCTGAGGGGCCCAGCCCCCCATACTGCCCCTTGCCGCTGACGTACGCAGACTGTCCGGAGCACATCTGGAATAGAACACAATGACCTGTTACGCTTCCACATCTCCCTAAGCAAGAGATCTTGTGCCTGGGGCATAAAGGCATGGTGTCCCTCAGATTGGACATGCTCTGGCTGAAGGAGGGAACAGCATGAAAACCAGCCAAACTGACAAGGGGCGTTTCTTAACGAATTATGTGGCACTGCCTCATTTTTAAGAGCTTTCCAAATCAGCCTTGGGCACTCATCTGAGCAATATTGCCTTTGTTGTGCCCTACGCACAGGCGCACAGAGAGAGAGAAAGAGAGAGAAAGAGAGAGAAGGAAGAGAATATATAGAGATGTGAAGGCCTGGGGGGGGGAGGGGGGACTGGAAAGAATGTGAAAAGGCACCAAAAAAGCCTGTGCCCGCCCCCCTGAAATTTTGGGGAAATTGAGGGGGAAATATTTCCCCCTGAATTTTCCCAGTTTTCCGTGCCAACTCATCTCTCTTCTATCTGTGAGTAAATAAAATATACACTGCACGAGTTTTAATGTAATATTTTATTATGTTTTCTAAGCTACTCAGAGTATGTATATTAATAGGCAGCCATATAAATGTGGTAAATGGCTGGAAAAAACCCAGTTGGCAACAAGTAACTGCCTCGCTGGGAGGCTAGCAGCCCTCCAATTCCTGCGTACCCTTGGATTCCAGGGGTGATCACAGTCTAACTGCCCCACAAGCATCTCCAGTTCCTGCTGACCTGCCCTTGCCCCTACAACCCCACTGTGCTGGCATACCTGGGTGAGCTCTTGTAGCACCTGGCTGTCACGGTCGCTCTCCAGCCCATGCACTCCACTGTGGGAGAAGGCCCGTGGGCGCTGTGCACCGGGCCCTGCTGCAGCCAAGATGCGTTCCCCATGGCCATGGCCAGATCCTACGACACCTGCTTTGCCCTCTGGCCCCAGTAGCACCTGCATCTCAGAAGGGCCTGTTGGGGAGGGGAATAAAAGTAGTCAGAAGAGCAGGGAGGAGACTTACCAAGGTGTGGTGGGAGACATGAAGGGAGCTCACCTCCTGGCACAGCAGCAGTGCCAGTCTCCGACATGCTGCGCTCTCGTGTCTCCTTGGCACATACTCCTGGCCCAGAGGGCTTCACATCTGAGCTTGACTTCTTCCGATCTTTGTTACACCATTTCCAGTCAGGGTGTGCTTTGAAATGGGCTTCCTTCACCTGGCAGGGATGGGGCATGGCGGGGGGGGGGGGAGAGGGGAAGGAGGAGAGAAGAGCAGAGAGCCGTGAACAGAGAGATTCCTGAGTAGCACTCCAGATGCTAAGGGCAAAGTGGGAATGGCCATCACCAAGGCTGCGCCTACTCCATACCACAAAAAGTTTAACAATCTGAGTCATGAAAAGCCAGAATCTGCAACCTGTATAACTTAAGTACAGTTATGTGATTCCCATAAATCAGCCTAATTTATTCTAGCTTTACTAGTACTAGGTAGGAATAGAAGCTGTGTACAACTTTGAAGCCCTGCTCCTCCAAAACTGGAAACCTTTTCTAGACAAACTTCTGAGATGTCTCCAAACTTTACAGATACTCACCTTGGCAGCCATAAATGCTAGAAACTTCATTGAGTAAAAGCTGAGACTCTCAGGAAGTTCAGTTCTGCAGCCAATGCCACATTACACGCCTTTTCTATAGTCTTGGTGTAACTCACTGCCCTGGCGATATCCACGATGCCCTTCCACTCTTTGAAACAGAATCCCAAATGACGAGATGGATCATTGATTTGATCTAGCCATGCCGACAACACGAGAAAAGGCAACGGCTCCCCCAAACAGAGTTCTGACCCATAGCACTGCCCTCTGGGCCAGCCCACTCTATTATTATTATTATTATTAGTAGTAGTAGTAGTAGTAGTAGTAGTAGTATCCTGCCTTTTGCCCAATACTGGGCCTCAAGGTGGCCTTACAAAATTTAAAACATATACATTTTAAACCTAGGAAAAGAAATGTACAAAAAAAAATTACAATATTAAAACATAAACTTTACAAGTCCTTAACATAGATGGAGGACTAGATTATTTTCCAAAGGCCTGCTGGAACAAACAAGTTTTTGCCTGCTTCCGAAAGCCCATCAAGGAGGGAGCCAGCGTAGCTTCCCCGGGAAGAGAGTTCCAAAGCACTGGAGCAGCCACCGAGAAGGCCCTCTCCCAGCGTGCCTGTGAAGATGGTGGGACTGAAAGAAGGGCTTCTCCAGAAGATCTCAAAGCATGGGCACGTTCATAAAGGAGAATACAGTCTTTCAGATAACCTGGGCCCGAGCCACTCTAGGAGGTTATACCTGGAAGGCCAAGTCGTGGTACTTCTGTTTCTCCTTGGGCCCTAGTGCGTACCACCACTCGCCCAGGATCTTGCTGACGGTACGGTTGTCTTGGTTGGGGTGCCGTTGGTGCACCAGGGCCCGGTGCCGCTTGCTGAAGATCATGAAAGCATTCATAGGCCGCCGAATGTGATCCTTTTCTCTCTACCAAAAAAAAAGGGGGGGGGGAGATGCTTATGCAAAGGATGAAAATGTCACAATGAATTTTATCCTTTCCCCAGCACAAACATGGAATTCTAGCAAGCATTACATAGGGGGAATAAGGGGAAGCAAAGGATTTTCTTGGAAAACCCAGCATGTTAAGGAGAGGGAGGGGGGAAGAGAGCCACCACACCTTGTTTGGACTGCGGCCATCCTTCTCGGAGGAAGAATCTCGCTCTTTGGGCAGGGCACTCAACGACTGGGTACGACGTTTGCCAGGCGGCAGTGGGAGTTGGATCTCAGAGGGAACAACAGACAGGAACCTAAGGAAATAGACAGGGCAGGAGGAGCAGGTTCAGTTTGGGCCACCTCCTGCCAGTGGTCCTCCCAGCATCTGCCATCAACTCCTCCTGCGCCCCCACTTCTTTCTCTCGCTCATTATGTTCAGGTTCTCTCCCAACTATTGCTGAACTGCCCTCCTTCAAGTCAGTGCCTCCAGCTGCACATTCTCCATCTTTGCTCCACGTCAGGACCAGCTATTCTACTAAAATACAGAGGGTAAGCAGTCTGACCTCTGCCATGGACCTCTGCCTTTGTGTAAGGCATTCATTGTTAAAAAAAAACCCGAGGCTGCCTGTCAAACGGAGGAACTGCAACCTCACAAGGTTCTTGTGAGGGCGGACATACGTGGCTCTGTGGTACAGCACATCCTCTTCATGCAGGGAGTCCCAGGTCCAATCCCTGGCATCACCAGTTAAAAAGATCAGGTAGCAGGGAATAGTATGTTTTGCCTGAAACTCTAGAGAGCTGCTGCCAGTCAGTGTGGAGAACGGACCAACAAAATGACTCAGTATAGGGCAACTTCCTATGTTCCTAAAGCACATTGCAGTACTCACGCATCGTCATGGTCACTCTCTGTCTCGCTGTCCAGGCGTGGGTGTCCTGAGACATCATCGTCGTGCTGGGATGGACCCCCACCTGCTCCTGGAGTCACTGCTGATGGCTGGGGAACTGGAAGTGGGCTGTCAGGGTGCAAGGTGTTTGGCCGCCCTGTCTCTGCCCCTGAAGACACTCCAGGGAGCTCATGGGCCACAGCAGCTGATTCCGGAGGTTCTGAGAAGGCAAACGCTAGAGTGAGAATGAACGGCCATGCGCTATCAGAGAGAGGGGTGTCACCAACACATGCAGCCTCTGTCTTTGCCGGCAAGGAATCACACACATTCCTATGACAGCCTGTTTCTAATAACAGAGTCTGGTGGGAAACCTGCACATATTCCTTATCCCCTACCTTTCCCCTAATCCCCCTTACCTTTGTTCTGATTGGATGTGGAGGGATGACTGACAGGCTGTTGGCCTTCACTGGGCTGCACTGAGGAATCCGGCTGGCTGGGAGCCAGAAAGGGCACTAGGGAATGCCATGGGAATACTGCCACAGACCGCGGCTCCACATTTGTCCACACTGGTGGGAGGGGAGAAACACAAAGCATTACAACAGCCAACTCAGGCCAGCAGGTCAAAGAAGGGGTGTGAGATTCAATGGAGTGGGGGGAGACTGGGAGTCAGGACTCCAGCATGGCATTGCTGGGGAATCAATCCAAGTCTCCCTCTCTCTCTCTCACACACACACTCACACACACACAAACACACACCTCTCTCTCTCTCTAACAAACTCATCCTTTCCCTGAGAAACATGTTCTGTTTTTGTCTACAATCCTCAATCCCAACAGTCCCAATCTGTGCCATGCCTTATCGGTAGTCACTGCAGTCTCTGGGGAGGGGGCAGTGGGAGATTTTCTCCTCCGTCTGCCAGGAAGCAACCCTGGCCTCCTCCGCCCTTCCCAGCTGGAAGCCAGGCAAAGGAATTTTACAGCTGCAGGAGGGGAAGGGGAGGGAGGGGTTGAGGGGCCCAGCTCACTCAGACTCCCACGCTTACTAGGGCAGCCAAGCTGCTTGGCTTCATCCCAACCAGAGGGTTTGGGAGCATCTTCAGGAGCTCAGCTTGCACAGGCCCAAGAGAGCCAAACACTATCCCAGGGCAGCCTGCCACTGACCCCTTCAAGAGGGGCTGAAGGGCCTCCCCATTGAGGAAGAAGTGTCCACAGCATCAGACCCTGCTTACAAGCCATTCACTACGAAAACAAAAAAATGTTATGGCCTGCTTACGCAGGCGCTCTCTCCCATCACTTCCTGCTGCCCCCATATCAGGCTAAGCAATACTTCCTTTCTGGGGTGTCCAGGAAAAAAGCTAGTACGGAGGAATGAGACAGACGCACAAGTTGGCACACATACACACAGTTTGTAACACCTGTACTTCCTAGTTCTATGATACCCACAAACCACACTTCATCTACAACACGTAGACCTCAACAAGCCCAAATGCAATGTGACACCCCTTCAAGACACTCTTAGCCCTACAGCTTGTCAATCCACAACACAGCAACAAGTGAGAACAAACCAGAGCCTTGCACCATTGCAATAGACCACAGATCACGCGGTGTTTGCAAAAAACAAACCAACCCAACCAACACACAACACACTGTAGGCATCCCAGATTAGCCTTCCGTTGGACTCATCCAGCAGTAATACAGCTCTCTGTTTCAGCAACACCGACACTGTTTGTGTCACTTGTCCTATAGGTCCAGCAATAGCTTCTATACAATGTATAGAAAAACACCCACAACTGGAAAATATAGGCTAACTAGCTCGGCGCAAAGCATCTTCCAGATCAGCCCTGTGAACAGAGCAGCACTGAACAGTTAAGACTCCAAACCGAACCCAAAGTTATAGTACAACCTAACATACCTTATATCTTAGTGATGCCACTGCTTTCTTACATACTCAGTACTCCACCAGTAATGATATATACCAGGAAAGCAATTGCTAACTTTTTTGGGCAGGGGCCATAGCTCAGCAGCAGCACAAATGTTTTGCATGCAGAAAGGTCCCTCCAGTGAAAAAGGGTCGGGTAGTAGGCAAAGAGAAATGCCTCAGCCTAAAGCCCCGGAGAGTTACTGCAAGTCAGGGCAGACAATATTGGGCCCCGATAGACAAATAGCCTGATCTGCTATAAGGCAGCTTTCTAAGTTCCTACAGTGATCATCATTCCTTTGCAAAAGAAAGGATGTTGATGCTCCTTTTATTGTATTTGAAGTTTAAACTAAGGTATATGTTTTTGGGATTTGAGGGGGGGGTCAATAAGCCATCTCCGAATACTTGTTTAAAAGGATGTTAACATTATAAAATGTGTAAGGAGGACTGCTTTGCTTTTTTTCAGAAAGGAAGAGACAGGTCTATTCCCACTGGAAACCGCTGGACATAATGCCCCTTTCCCATCATCCCTCTTTCCTCCCTTGCAGTCCCTGATGGATCATACACATCCCCCCACCCCTCCCATGCATGTAAACTTAACTCAATTATTAAAAGCACTGAGAGCATCGTGGTCAGGCTCTGCCGGGAAGTGCTGGCTCAGTGGCTTCCTGTCCTCCGGCTGGTGACCACATCCCTATGCGGGAGGGGGAAGGATTTAAGGGGGGAGGATGGGAAGGAAGGGGGACAGTAGAAGCAAGGGCATGAGGAGTTAAAGACCCTCCCCCTAATCTGCACAGTAAGTACCAAGAACCTTAAATATCAAAACTGGAGTCCACCTGCCCCACCCCAGCACTAACCCCAAGCAAAGATTACAGATTCGGCTCTCCGAGATTGACGACAAACTGTAAGACATGTGTCTGCACTTTCTTTGCCACATGTGAGAAAGGGTTAGTCTGAAGCCACACAACAAGCTGAATACAGGACTCAGGAGTCCTCTCATCCAGTGCCCTGCTCTGACCACCAAAATGTCCTCTTCAGCATCCAACACACAAATGGACACAGAGAATAGAAGTAAAAGTCCTGCCTGGGTTCAGATCTCACCTTTGCTATGAACTACGTGGCTATGAGTTCATCACTACCTCTCAGCCTCAGTTTCTCAACTATAAAGGTGGAAAACAAAATGACCACATCACAGAATTGGTACGAAGGTAAAACATAGGAAATATAACCATTTATGAATTAGAAATACAATGCACTTTTAAAACAAGGACACACCTGGGCTGGCCTTCTCCAGCTTCCACTTGATCTATAGAAGGATGGCAATAAAGGGGCGGGGTGAATATTGTCCACAGGAAGGGGCTTCTTGTCAAATGAGATGTGCAGGTGCACTCTCCATCAGGGCTGCCCCTTTTATTACTGGCTCTGCTACTGTGCCTTTAAAGGCAACCTGGCTTGCTGAAATTTAGGAACTGTTTTGTTACTGTTTTGTGGGGAAAACTTCACCTGCTAAATTTGTATGTACCAGGTAAGTGTTAAGAACACAGCACCATGGGCCAGCAAAAACATTAAAGTAGAAACCCCTACAACCAACACACATCATGACCTCCTTGTCTTGAGACAAGGACTGGAGCTTGAAAGTTGCCTTGAATCCCATTTCATATCTGCATCCAACTGGCTTCCTGAACCTAAAACGATGACCAAGCAGGCCCCCCTTAAGAGTGGATATTCCAAGAAACCCATTCCCTCCACTTTCCATCCTATAGAGCTCAAACACTGATAGTTAGCAATATATTCAATGGCAGGCACCCTCAAATAGCAGGCACCCTTAAAAAAAAGGTTAAAGGTCAGCCAACTGCAGCCTCAGGTCACACACACCCTCCGAAACACCTTCTCTTCCAGCAAGATTAAGGGTGTGATACAGAACGCTGTGGCACTGCGCCTTGCACATCTCCATACACACATGTAACACCTTTCAGAGTTACTAGCATCACGCTTCACAACCCACAGTCCACTGACCGAACATGCCCAGCCCTCTGTGCGGTAGAGGGGGCAGCGTTGCCGGGGGTCTTTCCGTGGAGAACATTCCGAAGCGTGACAAGTCGTGAGGACAGGCAACCAGTCTCTCAGCAGCCCGGCCTGGATCACATTCTCCCCCTTCGCCTCCTCCCTCCTCCAGGGATGGGAGGGAGGTGTGGGGATGGCCTCTGAAGAGGCCCTGCGAGGTCTGCAGCTTTGGGGTGGGTGTCCCGTGGGTCAGCAAGCCGGTACTCCTCTAAGGCAGGGGGACGCCTCAGCTGGTCCCATGCGGGAAGAAGGCCAGCTGGATGTCAACAGTCTGGAGGGCACCACGTGCAACACTCTTCTCTTACGACCTGTTCTGGTCCTCTTTACAGGCGGAGCGGGTCTCGGAGTCAGCCAGGCAGTCAGCATGGGGTAAGTTCAAAAACATCTTAGGGTGGGGGTGGGGGTGAAGAGAGATGAGGTAGGTGTGCGATTATACGTGTGTGTGTGTGTGTGTGTGTGTGTGTGTGTGTGTGTGTAAAAAAAGAGAAAGAGAAGGGAGTGCTCAGAAGGGTAATTCAGCTGCTCACTTCATCCTGCCAGAAACCGATGCTGTAGTGGTGATTGCGAAGCAGAGAGGGGTGTGCGGGAGGGGAGGGGAGGCGGTGCTGGGGTGCAAGTGTGCTTCCTGAGGTAGGTGTGTGAGAACTGCAGGGCACCCCCCCCCGCCTGCTGTTAAAAAGAGGTGAGGGGGCAGACAGGCAGAAGGGTGAGAAGCCGAAGGGGGAGCAGCCTATGCCGCCTGCCCTGTCCCCACTTCCATCAGCCACGATCGCCTGGCAGGATTACAGTGTGCGCGCGAGGAAGGCGAGGAAGAGAGGGGGAGCGGCGGCGGCGGCGGGGGGGGGGGGGAGCAGAGAGAGAGAGAGGAGAGAGAGAGAGAAGGGGAGGGGGGGAGAAGGGGTCGCAAGTTGTCCGGCTGCCCGCCGCCCCCTTCCCTTCCTGCTCGCTGGGCTGTCGCTGCTGTCGGCGACAGGCGGGCGGTTGCTTGTCACGGCGCCTCTTGACGGAGAGGGGAGGGGGGAGAAGGTTGTCGCTGCTGAGGCGTTTGCTGCTCCGCCTGTCGCGCCGTCCCCTCCGGTTGTAACGTTGTAACCAAACACCATTCAACTGCCTCCCGCCTTCCTCCTCCTCCTCTTCCTCCTCCCTTTCCCAGCCGCTCTGGGCTACGAACAAGGGCGGCCCCCTCCTTCGCTCGCCCCCTCCCTTCTCCTCCTCTCTCTCTCTCTCTCTCTCTCTCACACACACACACACACACACACACTCTCTCTCTCTCTCCCTCTCACAGAGTCCCGTCACGCATGCCCAATTAGCCCTCGCCACGCCATTGGCTGCCGCCACACCGGGTCATTCACATGCAAATAAGCCCCCCCTTCCCAGTCACACACACACACACCGCGACCTCCCATTGGCCGCCCCTGGAATGTCAGTCATATGCAAATTTAAGGCCCGCCGCGAGGGGGAGAACGGATCACGGGGCCAAAGGGATTCCCATTGGCTGCGGTTTACTCCAGCCTTCTCTCTCTCTCTCTCTCTCCCTCTCGCCCCGCAACCCCGCGCCAGTCTCCCTTCTATTCTACCACCTCCGAGCCCAGGGAGAGGGAGAGGGAGAGACCACGCCCGGGGCGCGGGAGGGGCCGGCTGGAGTGGGGGGGGAGGATTGAGAGAGAGGGTGAGAGGAGATGGTTAAGGAGGTGAGAGGAAAAGAAGACCTCGAGGGCGAAAGGGGGGCAACGAGGAGGCCACAGCGAGGCAGTGGAAGGGGTGATAAGGGGGGTGGCAAGGAGAAAACAAGGAAGGCGTGGAGGGGGGCAGGAAGAAAGCGTGGGGCGAGGAAGGTGAAGAGGGAAGGCGGAGAAGAAAAGGCCTTGTGCAGGAAAGAGGGGGACAAATATGGGTAAGGAAAAGGAGGTGCGGGCAGGTAAGCGAGTGAAGCTGAGGGGAAAGCAAAAAGAAAAGTATGAAAGGGCAAAGAAAGGGTGGGGCATAGGAAGACATGAGGGGGGAGAGGCAAGCTGAGGGGGGAATATGGGGGGGAGAAAAAGGAGGGGTAATAAAAAGGAGAAGATGGTTGAGTGTAAGGAAAGAATGAGTGAGGTGAGGTGGGTAAGGAAAAGAGGAAACAAATGGGAGACCTGGGCTGAGTTCGGACTTCCATTTTGCTCCTATTACCACCACCCTTGGTTAGCGCGTCCTCCGAACGCCGCAATGTAGTCAAGTACCAGAACAGGGGGTAAGAAAGCAAAGGATGAGAGGCTGAGGGGGGCGGAGCAGAGAGGAGCAATGAAAGAGAAGAAAGGTTTGGGACAAGAGTTTGGGGGTCATTTGCTGGAATGTGCAATATGCAACTTGTTGCCCCGATGTGCCCCCTCTTTCCCAGCTCTGCTTATGCCTTGACATAAAACACCTGTTCACTTCTCCCCCTCAGGTAGTAACAGCTTCTGGGTCCTGACTAGGGTGGCTCACCTTTTTGCCCACATGCTGTAGCCACCGGTTCCTGGGCACCACATCGAATAGGCCCGCACAAGCAAAATGCAGACATCTATTTACAAACTTGCTAAGCTGCACGCCCAGGTAGCTGTACATATGCATAGACCTACATGTGAATTAGCGGCATCCTTCCGTTACACCTGGTTTGGGCATGGATACGCAAGCCCAACCGGGCATGCAACCTGATGGAGACATGTTGAGATGGGCACATTATTATGTACTCACATACATGCATGCCATTGAATTAAAGTCACTCCTATTTCTCTCTCACATACACACACACACGCATTGAAGCTGCTTCTGCTGGCAGGCAGCCCAGCCAGGCTAGGGATTAAGAGCTTGCAGCACAGACGCATTCCTAGGATAATCTATCCTCCCTGGGGCAGGGGGGGCGGGAAAGATGGGGGGGGCGGAGAGACAGTGAACGGTGAGTGTTGTACACCACACAGCACCCCCATGCCTCTTCTTCCAAAGAGTGGCCTCCACTTGGCTCCCTATGACTCAGACTCCCTTAATACTACAGCCCCCTTCCCCCGCAAGCCTGACTCAATGCTGCCTCTGCTCACAGCTGGTGGGGTGGGTGGGATGTAACCAGCCTCCTTCCCCCAGCAGACAGCCAATAGCTTATGAGGTGAAGTGAGGAGACACACAGGAACACCCCCACACATACACACACGCACTCTAAATCTGGGCACAAGGCCAAGCCTGGGCGAGGATCCCATTGTTGAGAGAATGGGGGGGGGGGGGGAAGGACACAAACACGCCACTCCCAGCACGCACTGCACCACGCCAAGGGCGGGGTGAGATGAGACTGACCGTGACATTGGTGGTGGGGGAATACAACCATTACACATAAAAAGTACCACCCACACTCAACTCTCATACACCACAATGTACATCTGGTCACGTGCAGGTAACTCATGCCAACCTAACCTTCCTCAAGTTTCTCTCAATACAGCCATGCACACACAGGCACTCACACACACGAACACGAAAGCCTGCAGTAAAATGTATCTGCATCTGTTGCAGAGTATGGCAACAAACACTGGCTGAGTTTGGACGACATGCTAATCAATGGTTGTTCCCCATTCTGCTCCTATTACCCACCCCCAGTTGATTAGCCATTAGTTACATTCATTCAGAATTTGCCATCCCTGTGACACCACCAACATAACACACACTTATGCCCCCTGAGAGTAAAGGAAAAGGAGAGAGAAATGAGGAACACACAACAAATCCCCTTCTCTTCCAAAAGCAAAAAATTCTCAGAACAAGAGGCATGCACATAACATACTCAAGCCCCAGATACCTCTGGCAGAGAAGGAGGGGGAGTTTTTATTATGTGGTAAGTTCTGCACTTCACAAGTGGTTTAAAAGAAGGGACAACCAATTACACCAATCTGTCTATCTCAAAGGAAAGGAAAGTCTCCAGCTGTGATTGCATCCTATGGGCTGCATTGAGGAATACTCCCTGACTTTCTGAGGTTAGATTAAAGGGAACAGATGGAGTGGGTGACATGGCGTGAATCAGGTAGAGCTGTGGGGGAGGGACCACATAGGCTAGCGGACATTGGCTAGAGCCGATAGAAGTTACAGTGGATTTAGGTGGAAAGGCCAAGTGAAGACCAGCTGCATAGAAGCATGCGTTGACTTGTCAAAAAAAATCCAATTCCTGTCTTACTTCCCATTTCAAAATGCGGGCGACACAAAAATAGTCCGCTAGCATGTCCTCACTTATTATTTCAATATCAGTTGTATTATTTACATAAACCATCCTACTTCCAAGGAGTTCAGGGCAGGGCAGCGTTATGAGCTATTCTACAGCGCCAAGCTCTTCCGAATTTCATTCACATGGATACACACAACACCAGGAGTTTCAAAGAAGTATGTCTTGCTTCTGTGCTGTTCACACAGACTACGTACATAAATACATTCACTCTGTCTGTCCCTCCCCCCCCCCTCTCTCTCATGCACACACACACACCAGACTCATATTCAATGACGTCACAGATTGGTTTCTTAGAAATGAAGGCTTCCTCTTTATGGAGGGTGTGGAGATCCTGGGAAGATTAACAGCAGGGGCTTACTCTAGTATCATCCTCACTAAACTCAAAAGCTCATACTCCTCTTTAAAAAGAGTCTGAACTCTGCCTTACTTAATTCTTGTTCTGCCTTCAGTGAGGCATAGCAGTCTCACAAGGTGGTCAGCCGATAACAGAGCTAAACCACTTCAGCATAAAGGTGAACGTTCCATGCAAAAATATTTTTTAAAAAAAATTCCACACAGAAAACTAGGCATCAGGGAGGAAGTGAAGCAAGAATCCTTCTCCCTGACATACTAGTTGTCTATGTGGAACAAATTTATAATGATGATCATGATGATGATTGTATAAAGGAATATTTAACAATGTAAGCCCCTCCCTGCAAACTGAAGTATGGCAGCCCAGACACAGGGAGACCACCTCAAGTGACCACAGCCCAGAGTTATGAATACATTTAGGGTTTGTTAAACTTAATATTAACACAAACATGACATCAGTTACTGTAAGGAAAGCAGTGGACACCTCTTACACTCACACACAAAGCTGCAAAATCTGTTCCTGTCTGAATTTCAATATAGCAGCAGGCTCTATGTTCACTGTGGCTACTGCATGGAAATTTTGCATCCGGTGTGCCCTATGTAATTCAAGTGACCTACCGGTGTGCATTATACACTATATACTATGAAAGCACATTCATTCCCTGTATAATTACCCGTGTATTTCCCACAATGTAGATAATATTCAGTAATAGAACTGTGTACGTGTTGCATTCCAAGAAGTGGTGGTGCACTTTATACAAGACCCCCGTGCTTCGGTGCTCCACTGCCCTTTGACGTAGTGTAGTGATGGCCACCAATTTGGATGTCTTTAAAAGGGGGGTTAGATAAATTCCTGGAGAAGTCTATTAATGCCTACTAGTCCTGATAGCTATATGCTACCTCTAGTAGCATAGACAGTAAGTCTACGTACACCAGTTGCCGGGGAACATGGATGGGAGGGTAGTATTGCACTCGTGTCCTGCTTGTGGGTTCCTGGTCAATAGCTGGTTGGCCACTCTATGAACAGAATGCAGGACTAGTTGCGCCTTTGGCCTGATCCAGCATGGCATTTCTTATGATGCAATAAAAGATGAAAAGGAGACATGTCCCCAAATGCTCAGGAGCCTAGGACATTGTCTTATACCACGTCAGACTATGCATTTATGTAGCCCAGTATTGTCTCCTGCACAGACTGGCAGCAGTTATCAAGGGTCTCAGACAGAGGTCTTTCCTATCATCTGCTACCTGATTTGTTTAACTGGAGATATCATGGATTGAAGCTGGGATCTTCTGAATGCAAAGCAGGAGCTCTGCCGGTGAGCTACGATCCCTACCCTAACAGGCTACAGAGCTGCGACTGACTACGGCTCGTTGGTGCAAGTCTAGTTCACATTCAAGTACATACATCTCCCCTGTCATGTTTTATATGTTTACCATGGCAAAACCCTGGTGGACCCAGACAGGCAAGTTAAGAGAGGAAAGTTTATCAGCCTCACATTGTAACAACTTCCAGAGAGATAGCTGTGTTAGTCTATTGCAACAAAACCAAAAATTCTTATTGTCCCATAAACATCAACAAAACATGTCAGGCGCCACAAGATTATCTGTTGTTTCAGCCTCACATGTAAGTATGGCACACTTGCTCACTTTCAGTGCAATGGTATATATTTTTGAAGCATAAGCATGGAATATCAGCTTGTTAGCATGACATTAGGACATTCAGACCGTGCTTGGGACTGTACCGAAGGCTTGCTTGAGTTGCAATGCAAACTGTGGACACGTGCATATGCAAGGGATATGTGCATGCATGCTCACAGAAAAGATGGAGCATACAACAAGTGGATCAGGGTTAGTATGGGAGTGCAAGAGCTGGCATTGCTGCGGTGCCCTCCAAACACAACACATCCCAAGCCATGCGCACCAATGTGCAACCCTCCCCCCCACCCCCCCAAAAATCTGGATTCAGTCCCTCCCATTGGTGATAAAAATAGAGACGGGGCTCCAAGCGAGCAGCAGGGAGACGGTAGTCTTGGTTACCAGTTGCCAAGAGACAGCAAACTGCATTTGTGATGCTGCAGGGAGCCAGAGCCTTGGGAATGGGAGACGTACATGCCTTATACGTTTGGGTCTTTTCCTTTGCCCCAGCCATCCCTTTCTCTACACATATCCTAACCCCCGCTCCCAAGGAGTGTGTCCAGTGGGAGTAGAAAGCAGGTGGGGGCCAAGCACAGTCATAACTACCCCAACAAGTTCCATAGCAGGCACATAGGAGATGGAGTTCAGGAACACCCAATGATGTTCTAGAGCCACCACCACCACCCCATTATCATTTTAGTGGCAACAGCTACCAGAAAGGTCTGTGAGAGCATTCATTGGGATTGGGAGCATAAGGAGATTACACTCAGCTAGGTCTTCTAGGTCTCTTCCTCTTTACCCCACTCATTTATATAATTTCACATGATGCTCTGGCCAGCTTGCATTCAGGTGCAGCAACTCATGTACACTGACGCAAAAAGGCATATGCCAAGGAGGTATCTAGGCTGGTGTACAACCTTTTGTTCACATGGGTACCTGCAGTTATGCTGATGGAAGATTCAATTGTTATGTCTTTTCCAAATACTGGAGCCATTCCTATATATGCACACTCAGGTAAGCGTATTATGAAACTTGAACCCATGCGCCACCATGTCACACACTTGCCTGCACGTGGAGGCATATGCCAAGGAGGTATCTAGGCTGGTGTACAACCTCTTGTTCACATGGGTACCTGCAGTTATGGAGCCATTCCTATATATGCACACTCAGGTAAGCGTATTATGAAACTTGAACCCATGCGCCACCATGTCACGCACTTGCCTGCATGTGGAGTCATGGGAACAACCCCACAATTGATCTCTCAGTCGTGGCTTTGCAGCAAATGCTTCTACCCAGATTTTTCAAAGCCAGGGGCTGGAGGGTGAAACAGCTGCTTTGAGGGAAACTGACAGAAGGTCACAATACTGGTCTCTCCAGAACAACCACCTTCTATCCGCTCTGCACACTACCGTACAATGTCTGAAGCTTTTCACCATATAATAAGATCACGAAGCGCCAACGCTTCCAAATATCTGTTGGAGCGGTATTGACCCAGCATGTCTGTGCTGGATGCAACAAAGCGGTCTTGAAAACAAAGACAACTAGCAAACTCCCAACATATACCTCAGCCAGTCAGCAGCGGCCTTGAAAGAATGAAAAAAGAGCCAACTTCCTTCCACTGTACAAAGGCTTCCCAGCCTGCAGACAATTCCTATTCACTGCAGGCGAGAAGTTATTTACAAGCCTTCAATGCATCCTTCCCAGTCACTAATCATTAATTGAGTAGCTCCTGGAATCACCTAACCTGATTTTAAGAAGAGCTCAAGCCCAAACTGACCAAAATTTGTGTCTGGGCAAATGGATTTAGGCTCCTGGTTCCACCCTGCATTAAAAGATTTCTTGGTGCTTTAACGTAGTTGAGACCAGAATCGATGCTTCGGGCTCAACAGATTCAGACAAGAAAGCATACAGATCCGAAGTTCCTTTCAGCGGTAGCTAATACGGTTATTTATTCATTTTTAATGGATTTGTGATTCTACAAGACTTGTCCGGTCCATGATCCAACCCCAGGGGAAGCTTGGATAATTCTTGTTCCGTTGCCTTCTTGGGACTGCAACAATAGATATGTAAACAACCGGTATCCCATAATAGTTGACTGCAGGGTCATATGTTGCATGAGCCTGTTCTCCATCCAAGAGTGACTTTGGAAGCCAGTGATTGAACATGAGAAACTGGGTGGGGGGGTGAGGAGAGAGAATAGAATACATGTTTCCCAGCTTCCCACTTCACAGGAGCCGGAATTAGAACATGAAAGCTTTGCCTGCCTCCATTTTCAAGAGAGGCGGCGGGGGGGGGGGGGGGGGGAGAGAGAGAGAGAGAGAGAGAGAGAGAGAATCTGACTGGTCCTGTTTTCAATTATGACCCAGGAGAGCGAAGCTGAAATCCCAACTCAGGCCTGGGAAAACGAGGTGACCTTGGGCACTTTACATTCTCTTTCTCTCTTCCAGCCTCAGATTCTATTCTATCATCTATCAAAAAGAGATTATTAAAGACCTTGGGCATGATCCAGTCCAAATCAAGCTTGGTTTCAACATGAGACTTAAGCATGTACTTAAATTTCTCCCACTGAAATCAGCGGAGTAAACTTTGTGGCTGGGTTATGTGAACGCAAGAGGCAAATTGGTGGAGGTGAGTCTATGGATGGCTATGAGCCACAAGAACTAGATGGACCCAACAGCGGGAAGCATCCTGGATGTATCTGGCTTGCTGCTTAGGAGACAGGATGGTGGGCTAGAGGGACCTTTGGTCTGATCCAGCAAGGCCCTCAAGACAGCAGTGTTACCTGCCTTAAATGTAAGTTGGACCACAAGTCTAAAACAGAGCATTGACAAACCTTTTACCCTCCTTTCTTTGGCATATACACATCACATCCTCGTCTGTACCTGCTACTCCTTGTCCCAGGCTGGATGCATAAGACTGCGGGGGGAAACACTATCCCCAAATAAACGGCACTGACACTGCAGCTCCCTGCTAGGTGCAGCAGCAGCATGTATCCCATACTTTGTTTTGGAGAGAAATCCCTATTTCTAAGCATAATTGATGCAGCACTATCAACGTGCAAAGCCCTTTACCAACTTGAATGTGCAGGCCTTCACAATGACCCTGTGGAGCAGGCCACCATCACTACCATTTTACAAAAGGAGGAGAATCGAGGCTCCCAGATTTGCCCAAGGCAGCACAGAGCGTCTGATGAAAGTCAGGACTCCCGGATCTCAACCAAACTCTTTTAACCACTAAGCCGTACAGTAAGCAAGACACGCTTTCTTCCACTAAAACAGCCTTGTAAAGAAGCTCACCCACCCACCCAAGTTAGTAGCCTGCAAGAAAATTTACTAGCCTGCTCAAGTTTGGCAGAGGAGGTGCGAAGACAACATTCGGCACAGAGGAGGGGACCTCCCTTCTATAGCAGCCTGCGTGGTTTCTACGCTGGGTGCAGAGGAGTCCTCCACAAGTCTGCTCACTCGCCTGCATGCCATTCCTAGTCACCTACGGCTACCAGACTTTTGCTTAAGTACGAGGTTGCGCAAAACACAACCTCAGCCTCTCTCAACACAACTCAGTCCAAGGAGTAAACTGTTATGACGAAGCCAGAACTGTTGAGAGGATTGAAAACAGAGCAGATATTTGCATCACAACTAATTCCAAGAAAGAAGCACACAAGCCTGTGCCCCAGCCACTCCCGGTTTTGAACGGTACATTTATTCAATAAATGAAATAAAACACACACACACACAGATCGGTGGTACACTATAAAGACAGAAATAGACAGATCCTCTTACCTGTGCCAGGCCTTCCCATGATAATCTCCTTCTTGGGAGCAGGATGGCTGGTGTACTCGCCCGGGACGATGACAGGCAGGAGGGCCGCTGGAGAGGGATGGAAGGCGACTGGCTGAAAGGGAGAGGAGACACTGAAAACGGGTGGGGCCTGCTCTGGGGCAGAGACCACGCTGGGCTGGCTGGAAGGCAGAGTCCGGCCTACGTTAATGGGCACCGGCACCTGGAGCTGCCCTTTGCCCGATAAGGGATGGTCCTTGGAGCCGGCTTTCCCCATCCGCGGGCTGCCTACCCGCCCCTCCAGGGGTTTCTCGGTGAACTTGGAGGGCAGCGGCACGTCTGGGTTGCGTACGATGACAGGAGAGTCCCTCTGCACAGCGGGCACCCGGCGCACGGTAGGGCTGGGGTCAGAGGTCAGCCCGGTTGGCGGGGGCACCAGCAGGAGCGGAGAGGCCTGCTGGGAGCGCGAGGAAAAGGGCCCGGCTCCCGCGGGCGACACGGCCCGGAAGCCAGCGGGCGTAGAGGGGGTCGGCGTGTGCGAGACGGATTCGACCCCGGAGTCCAGGCTGTCGTTCTTGTGGAAGTCGGCTGCCGAGCCCGTGCTGCTGTGGTGGGAGTCGGCTTTCCGTTTGCTGGGGCTCATTGGCACCGTGAAGGTGAGGTTGGTCTGGAAGGTGATGCCCGAGTGGTGGCGCTCCCGGGGGGCAGCGTGATGCAACATCTCGGGGCTCAGCACGGCGCCCCCCACACCCTTGGGGGTGCTGGCGCTCACGTGACGGCTGCGCGCAGCAGCCCGCTGGATGACCGGCGAGGCGTTGATGGGGCTGAAGTTGGCCGGACGGAAACCAAAGAGCGGGGACGGCGAGGGGGACGGAGCGGGCGAGAAGGGCGACTGGTTGGAGACAGGAGAGAAGGAGGGCGTGCCAGAGCGAGAGCTGCCCAGGGACACCAGCATGACGGCCGCTTCGCACTCGTCGAACTCGAAGCGCGACAGGTCCGCGGGGGCCACCAGGCGAGGGCGGGAATCCCCCCGCACGCTGCTGGCCTCACTGTCCCGCGAGGTCTCGTCCCAGTCGAACTCGGCGCTGCCCTCCCGCAGCCCGCTGGCCCGGCCCTCGGAGAGGCTTTCCATCTCCTTGGTGCGCATGGAGAGGTGACGGGAGCAATAGCCCCGCCGCTGGGACTCCTTCATGCAGCCCTCCCGGGAGCAGAGCCGCCGCCACTGCTTGCCGTTGAACTTCTTGCGGATGCCGTTGGGGGTGCACACCACGTCCCCTTTCTTGTACTTCTGCTGGGCAGCCGTCAGGGGCGTGCGGGAGCGGGAGGAACCCGGCGTGCTGCATTTGTCCACCGACATGACGCTGCTGCTGCGGCTCCCGCTCGCTTCCGGGGTGAGCAGAGGGGACGGCTGCTCAGGAAGACGGGGGAAGGCCGGCGACTTGGGCGGAGAGAGGATCTGGGGCGGCACCACCACGGATTTCTCTTCTGTCCGCACACCAGCACTGATTTTGGAGACCTCGGCATCTTCCGGTTGCTTCGGCTCCGGGCACGGGAGGGCCAAAGCAACCTCCTCCTGTTCCGGCAAAGGCGGTGGCTTTTCGGGTGGCTTGCTGTCTTCGGGAGGAGCTTCGCAGCTCCAGGGTGGACGCAGGAGGCGCAGGGCGGAGCGTGGCACCCAGGCGGAATCTTTACGAGCAGCAGTGCCGGGGAGAACCACGGGGCGAGCAAACCGGACTTTGTAGGAAGCGGGCTTGGTGCTCACCTCCACCACAGTGCCTTCCCGATAAGCCGTTTCCTCGGGGTCCACGCACGCGCAGACCGGCGTCCCCACGGTCAAGGCGCCCGTCGGAGGCGTGGCATCCAGGACCACATCCACAGCACCGAAGCCCAGTGCCCCTTCGTAGTACGCCGTGACACGGTCCCCGACAAACTGCACGCCCAAGCCCTGCCCTTGGCGGATCTGCTTCACTATGGCTGGCTGAAAGAGTCCTTCGCGTTGCGCCAGCACCCGCTGCGAGCGCAGCTGCCGCAGATCGTATTCGCTCGGCGGTGTCCCCCACGTGTCCCTCACCCCCTTGTCGTTTTCGTCCGCGGAGTGCTCGCTCGCTGTGTCAGTACTAGAGGAGGGGCAGCGCCGAGGTTCGTCCTCAGGGGGCAGCGCCGGGCCCTCGCTCCCGTTTGATTCTTCCCCACCGGGGTACTTTCTGCACGGTGCCCGGGATTTAAAAGTGGCCGTCTTGCGGTTCAGCGAGGCTTCCGCCCCACAGGTCTCAGCCCCCTGGTCCCCCTCGCCCTCGGGCAGTTTGTAAGGGTCATCATGAGCTCCCGCCAGTTCCCGCAGGCTGGGGTCCATCTGGACTTGCATGCGCCGGGCGCCCACAAAGGCTTGGGGTTGATCGGTAGCCTCCTCCCCTGCTCCCTCTTTGGGTCTGGGCCCCTCCTCAATGGCTGTCTTGCGTTTCTGAGCTTTGGCCCTGGTGGAGGGTGGGGAACGGCTGCTGCTGCTGCTTGAAGAGGAGGAGGAAGAGGAGGAGGAGGAAGAGGCAGCACTGGCAGCCTTCCTTGCCTGTTTCATCTTCCCCCCAGGCTGGGTGTGGACTTAGGGAGCTAAGGAGAGAAAGACAAGAGAGGAAGGTTACTAGGGCATGCCTGGGCTACTGATATCAAAGGTCCAGAAATCTTGAGCTCTGAACCCCCATCTTGCTCTGGCATTGCTTCATAACCTGACCTATTCCCACTCCCCACATAATTTTACCCCCCACCCCCAACTTCTTTTATTTTAAACTGAAGGGTGTGGTATCACATATTTCCAATTAGTAATAATAATTATAATAATAATTCACTTGCTCCTACTGCTCTTCTCCTGCTCCAACTCTCAGAATCCTCTCCCACTAAACACAACCCCTACCCATTTCTCACTCATAAAAGGCCAAAATCTACTGAACTCCAAAGCAGTTTTGAGCTCTTTAACCCCATATTTAATCAGAACTCCTCAACTCCTGCCTGGGAATATTCAGAAATGAGAAGTGCACAAATTTAAGAAGGGACATACACAAAGGGTGATAGTGCACATGCTTTGCCCTGCCATGCCAGGTAGGGCAGGAAAAAAACTGCAGCCTGAAAACCTGGAGAACTATGGCTGCCAACCAGTGTCAGCAACACTGGGCTAGAATCATAGAATAGTAGAGTTGGAAGAGGCCTACAAGGCCACTGAGTCCAACCCCCTGCTCTGTGCAGGAATCCAGCTGCCTCTTGAAGGCCTGTAGTGGAGGAGAGCCCACGACCTCCCTAGATAGACCAAGGGTCTGACTCAGTATAAGACTGCTTCCTATATGCCTATGGCATGGTCAGGAACACCTGTGCCCTGGTGTTTACGATGCACGAAGGGAAAGGTTATTTGATTGTAAAAACCCCATAAGGAAAGTCAGCCATACTGGAACAAGCAAAGGGGTCCTTTTAACTGAATCTAGGACTAAGCATGTCTGGGAATGTAGGGGATTGCAGTAGTCCAGCGCATCTGGAGGGCCCTGAGTTGGGGAAGGCTGTCCTAAATATCGATGCAGGGTTTTGTGTAACTCAAAGGCTGTACCTCCAGCATTTTAAACATCAGAACTGTGGTTCATATGCAGGGACAGGCCTTTACCCTCATTTTGGTTGGGGGGAGGGCAGGTGTCCCTGATAGTGGGTGTTATGCTGAAGGCCAGAGGGAAAGGCAGCCAATTGCCTGCCTCAGCATTAGGTAGCCCAGTAAAAGGCATGCCCTCACTTGTTCAGTGAAAGCAACACATCTTCTTAAGACTTTTATAACGTGAACCCCTGGTATGGGTCTACCTGCCCCCACTTTACCCTGGCACAACTAAAAGCATCCCTTATTCTGTACGGTTAACCTAAGGCAGCATTTAGGGGAAGTTACCTCCTTGCACACGATAACCTCCCCACCACCACCACCAATCCCTTGAATGCAGGGAAAGGAAGAGGAGCAGCTGATTGCTAGGAGTCCTCCCAAGGAATCCTCCCCAGTTCCCACCTCACTTGCTGCCTGAAGACAGGAGGAGGGTGC
This sequence comes from Elgaria multicarinata webbii, assembly GCF_023053635.1. NCBI lineage: Eukaryota > Metazoa > Chordata > Lepidosauria > Squamata > Anguidae > Elgaria > Elgaria multicarinata. The sequence goes on from NC_086183.1 coordinate 27,629,924, forward strand.
AAAGGAATGCTGAAATGGTTGTAACCATCCGCTAACTTAGTCAAGTCGGGGCTGATGCCAAATTTCCTCCTCTTCCCCCCACCCCACCCCACCCCACCAAAAATGGGAGGGACAAGATGCTTCCTGGAAAAACAGACCATGGCTGAACAATCTCAAGGATTGGCGCTACAACATTCCTGATGTTATCACTCTGAATTCCCTGCTCAGCTTCCAAATGTTTCTCAACAGAGGTTATTGCAGATACTCCATAGCTAGCCCCTGCTTCCCCCGTAAAGCCTCTAAACATTTTCAATGTCTCCCACCATTCCCTAGATCCCTGTGCTTTGTATCTGCAATGAATTGCCCTTCAAAGTCTTTCTCCTGAAGAGGGGAACCGTTGGTTACTGAAGGAATGGAACTCTGCATGTACTTAGAGGCATTCTCCTTTATCCATCCGTTGACATATTCTTGGGCTGAGCCTTGGCATCCAGAACACATTCATGTGCTACCTGGTGAGACTGGGCTCCTTCCCTTCTCACCCCCATCCCTCACCCTAACTCCCAGTACAATCTACCACCACCCCATCCCACCGGTAGGAAGTGTTTAGAAGGGGTCTTTTTTCAGTCAATGTCTTACCCTTGCTCCCCCCTACACACGGATGTGCCATCCTTTCTTGCCCCCCTCTCCCACAGTCAACATGATGGTAACTGCTCTTGCCCACAACCTTATCTTTAAGAGGCGGTCAGACCCTCTGCACACCCTGCAGCAATCATCCAATGACCTTGCTCACCCCAAGTGCTTTCAGAGGCTGCAGATACTTTCCTCTGCTCCCATCAATCTCTTCCCTCTCTCCACCCCCCACTTCCCATATTATGCAACTCCTACACTCCCCAGCTCCTCTCCCCGCTCCTGTCCCGCCACACGCACACACTGGCCAGGCCTGCCTGCCAATCCTTCTATCCTATAATAACTGGTATTGGGTCTCAGCCTGGAACCCTGCCTGCTCAAAGCCATCCTGTAATAGATACCGTCTCTCTTTCTCCCGGACCCACTCCATGCCTAAGGAAGGGGAGGTGGGCAAAGTTGGCATTTCTCCTTGATCCCCTTTTCAGATGCAGCAAAAGGGGGCTCTGCACTCTTGGCAGAGGGGACCACTAAAAGTTGCAGCCAATAATAATAAAAAGTAAGCAGGCGAGGTGCTGCTATCTCCTGTTTTGCAACTCCCAAGGTCCCCATTTTGTGATAGTAGAGTTGGTGCCTCCTGGGACATTATTAGGGTGGGGGGAGTAAAGTTGATGCACCCCACTTCTTCCACCTTTTTCTTTTGAAGGATATGGTGAAGATGTTACCCTCCGTGGCTTCTCCTCTTCCCCACTCCTTGGGGGGGTACTAGAGTTGGTACCTCCCACCCCCTTACCTGAATGACCCCCCTCTTTCCAGGGAGTTTAGTAATGCTGGAAATCTTTATCCAGGGAATCTTGGTACAGTCCAGTTCCCCCCCTTATCCTCGATGGTCCAGCCCGAGCCCCTCTCGGCCCCTCCGAGCCCCTTTTACTCCAGCAGACAAAATGGTGAATGAATCTGGACCAGCTGGAACCGCTGCCCAATCAGCACCCACAACTCTGTGACAGATTTTCACAACAGCCAATAGCTCGTCACCAGAGGATGCACATTCCCCACCTCCCAAGACAGGCATTAAGCATCGCCTATCAGCACTCAAGCGGGGCGGCGAGACTAGTGAAAGAATTCCTGCCCCTCTCTTGAGAGGAGCACGTACAGTAGCCTGTAAAAAGGCGCATTTGGATAGAAGTGGGAGAAGCTCAACATACAGTAACCAATAGGGGAAAAGAGGTGGAGCAAGAACACAGACTTGTTTACCTGGCGCTGGACGAACAGGAAGAGCGAGGCTACTCTGAGCCTCATGGGAGATGTAGTCCTCAAGGACTTTTGCCACCAGTTTATTAATCCTTTAACCCTCACAGAAAAACTTTAATTCCCATGACGCCCCGCGAAACGGCTGAGGCAGGAATCGGGAGCAATACTTCACGGGACTTGTAGTTCTTGCTACTATTCTCTATCCTGCGGAATACCAAACCATGGAAGGAAAAGACACCAATTCCCAGCCTGCCTTGTAGGAATTGCCTCAGCGTCTTCAAAATGTTGGGCGCGCAAGGCCTGATGGCCGTCGTAGTCATGGCTCCTGGAGAGTGTTGTGGAAAAAACCAGGAAGTTCTCATGAAAAGAACCACAACTCCCAGGAAGTACCGCGCACCGTTTCTCAGGATGGTGGGGATGCCGGATACTTCATACGAGCGATAGTCTCCAAGACCAGAACTCGCCATAGGAAAAGCTGAGGAAGGCGACGGTGAAAGACTAGGATACCCATCATGCTTTGGGACAAGACAGCGTCCAAACAAGAAAAGTCAACGCACGGCCTCATGGGGTTTGTAGTCCGCAGAAGCGACCCGCCCTCTAGGATATCCTGGGGAGTTCCCCGGAAAAGACTACAACTCCCATCAAGCTCCGCTACTTACTTCTAGTCCACCCCCTCCCCCCGCAAAGGGCTGCAAAGTACAACTCCTGAGGTGAGGGGGGGTGGACTTCGTCCCCATCCCAAGTCCCCTCGGCGGAAGGTCGGTCTGAATGTAATTTGCATGTCATTAGCATAATCATTAACTCACCCGTGGTCCGCTCCTGGCCTCCTCTCGCCCCGGCCGGGCCCCTCGCGCTTCCCCTCAGCAACAGCGGAGCCGCCGCCGACAGCGCCGCGGCCAATCAGCGTCCGGACCGGGATCCCCTTCCCCACGTGGGGCTGGAGAGGCGGGGCCGGCAACAGCCAATCCGTGCCTGGGGCGGCCTGGGAATGAGGTCACCATGCTGAGCTCGCATTGGCCGGGGCTGCCAGAGTTCGGAGCCAATCAGAAGGCGTTTTCGGCCGGACAGGAACGGGCGAGAAGTCGGGAGTTGTGTATTTGGGGACCTGGAGATGCGGCTGTTTCTAGGACTTCTTGCTCGCGCGCACGTGTGCACGCATCCCGCTCGCCACCCTTCGTTCCCCAATCGCAAGAAAGTGCAATGCAATTGCACCGCCTTTTGCACCAGCGCCAACTTGTGCACCCACCCCGTGCAATTTTAGCTTCGCCCGGGGGAGGCGGGCACGCGATGCAACTTGAGTATGTTAACGCGCATTCCCCTTGCTTAGAGCGTGTGCAGAGGAAATGCACGTAGGCCGTCAGTATATGTAAGGCAAGCTCTGCCATCAGCAGCTTGGTTGAGAGTTTGCAGTGCATTTCCTGACACACAGAAAGAATGATCACGCATGCCTGCAAATTACCCTCTAGACGCCTTGGCTGCATGTCATTTATCTTGCATAACGTGTCTGGTCGTGCATAGGTATGGATTAAAGACCTGCAATTGCAGGTTTAGTTAAAAGGATAGGGCAGCTAGAGAGCTCTCTCTCTCTCTGTGTGTTTTTAATTGTTTTCCGTGACGTTCTGGAGAACTCAATCCCACCTACCGCCTTGATGTGGGCAAGGCACTGGTCTTTAGGTTTGCTACTAAATTAGCAATAACTGAAGCCTCCCCCCTCCACCGCCCCCAAAACACAGCACCTCGTTCCTTGGCCCAGCAATTGCCAACCCAGAAGTACAGAGGGCTGTGTGGGCAGCATCTTCTATAAATGAGCTTCTCAAAAGCCACTTTTCAGGTGTGGATTTGAAGCCTTGTCCCATGACCCTTCCAGTGGCCTGCTCTAAATAGCCAATGCCCGTGCTGACCGGGAATGATGGGAGTTGTAATCCAACACATCTGGAGGGCCTGAGGTTGAAAAGGCTGCCTCAGTTCAAACATGGGTGGTGCTTCCTGGTGCCACTTCTGTGTTTTTAAAGGCACGACGTTTTTGATATGTTCGGTTGAATCACTGCCTTGTGTGCTCAAGAATCCTTTGCTCGTGAAGCATCTCAGGCAACCAACCAAGAGCTTGAACATGTACAGACATATTCTGTCTCGTTTCAGATTGCTTTGGCTCCAAACATATCTTCTGGGATGGGGGGGAAAACCCACCAAATGTTTTATAGGTTTAAAAGTCTGCAGCGCTTTGAAAAAAGCAGTAAAAGGTATCATCCTGCCTACACAGGTTTATGTCTTGCTTTGTTTATATGAACCCCGGCAAAAGCAAATGTATTTTGGCCATGCTTCAGCCTCACCTGCTGCTGGAATGTCCAAATCCACACACCCCACAACTCAGCTTCTCCAAAATTAAATTCAGCCCTGGGGCTGCGAGAGATTCCACATCCCTCCACAAAAAGGAGCCATTTAAACCAGCCTCCCCCATCACATCCACATTATATAAACCAACCCTCAGTCCTAAATTTGGGGGGCTGCCTGCTCTTGGTTGAATACAATTGCTCTTGAGGAAACCCTGTTCTCTATGAGGGCATAACTACACTGGAGGTATATCAGTCATGGCTCCCTACAAAGGATCCTGGGAACTGTAGTTTTCCACTAGCACCCCTGTTACAACGGCAATGTCTTCTTCGCTGCTCCCAAAGTTGGCATTTGTTCCCCCATTGGATTCTGCTGTGCTCGCAATGAATGCCAGTTTCAAGGCTTTTGCTTTTGACTGAAAATCCACATATCTCCCAGGATCTGTTGATTTCTGGGCCTAAATTAGCATTCTCTGCTATCTTGTTTGAACATAGTACACCCACTGCAGAAGACTTCTAGATCAGCCTTCCCCAACCTGGGGCGCTCCAGATGTGTTGGACTGCATCTCCCATTCTGGCTGGGGCATTCTGGGAGATGCAGTCCAACACATCTGGAGCGCCCCAGGATTTGTCCGAGTTTTTGATGGCAAATCTGGGTGGGGGAGGGGAAATCTGGATTTTTTTTTCAAAGAGCAGCTCTAATGGGAATTAACAAAAATGCTTATAACTCTATCGTTTTTTAAGATAAAGACATGAAACTTGGCACAATGGTAGCTCTTAGGAAGGGCTTTAGTCATACCAAATTTGAAACAGATCCGTTCATCCATTGATTTTTTAGGATTTTTTTTTAAATGAGGTTTTAAAATTATTATTGTTTAAACTGTCATTTTTAAAGATAAAGAGCTGAAAGTTGGCACCATGAAGAGCTTTAGCCGTACCAAATTTGAAACAGATCTGGGGGCAGTAGCAAACCCTGTTAACAACAACAGCAGCTTGCAATGAGTGAAGATAAAGTCAGAAAAGATATTTGAGGGAAGGGGAGAATGTAACACACAGAGTATAGCAAAAGCTTCAAAGTACAGCAAAAGCTACAAAAGTAGGAGTGAGTGAAGTTAATTTCAGATACATTGAATCTCTCACTTGTTCTTTATTTCAATGATTTTAACATTAAGATGTTATGTAGAACAGATTTGTCTTAAATGTGTGCTGTAAAATCAGACAAGTGACCAAGGCTATGTTTGGGTGGGCACGCCCCCTTGGTAATAGACACGCCCCCTTGGGGGCGACCATGTTGTCCTCCTTTTTGGTTTCCAAAATATGGTCACCCTATGATAACATCTAAATACAGGAAGACCTATGAGGTCAGACCATAGGTCCGGCCAACTCACTATTGTCTCCACTAGAGCTGAGGAACGTGTGAATAGGCTCAATGCTGATACTAACCCTGGCAGGATCTACACTACTGTTTTAAAACGGTTTATAACAGTAGTGACAACTGTTGGGACTCAGGACACATTCCATATATAGTTTTCAAAATGTTTTGGAAGTGTCCTATCTTGCTTGGTGTAGATCTGGCCCCAGGCTCCAAAAGACCAACAAACTGATGTTTTAAGGTGGATTCCTGCACTGAGCAAAAAGTATACATAATACAAGATAATAAAATAAGATGATAATAATAATAAAAATAAAAAACCCTCTAATGTACAAAATTTAAAACAATTTAAACAGCTAACATGTTTACAATAAGATACTGGACCAGATAGAAATAATTGACATAGATGCCCATTGATATGCCCTAAGATGCCTGAGAATAGAGGATAGTCTTAACCCAACACCAAAAAGATGATAGTGTTGGAACCACACAGACTTCATTGGGGAGAGCAGTCCTCCTCCCTCCCAATCCCCTTTCCTTTTGTGTCATGTCTTTTAGATTGTAAGCCTGTGGGCAGGGACTGTCAAGAAATACTTTTGTAAGCCGCCATGAGAGCCTTTTTTGGCTGAATGGCGGCATAAAAATGCTTAAATAAATAAATAAATAATATGTCCCATAATATATATATTTTAAAAAATCCTCCATTATCTAACCAGTCATTTTGAGAAACAGCCACCACTACCAAAAAGAGCCAAAATTCAAGTTCGCTTGCCAATTTGTTTCGTTCTGCTTGGAAACCCTTATAGTAGGGCTAAATAAATTTCATGCTTCTAGCATATATGAGCCTTTCTTGTCAAATAGCCAGAAACACAAATTTACATACATAGAGGCTTCATCCTTTTATTTTTGCTATTTGCCTGTAATAAAATTTAAAACGGGAACTAACGTAGACGAAGTCAACACGTTTAAGGCTGCACTCCTATATACACTTACTTGGGGGCAAGTCCTAGTGAAGTCAATTTATCTTACCTCTGAGTAGATACATAAAGGGTTGCACTGGTCCATTGTTAAGTGCCGCTGAAGCTAAGCATCATCATGAGAAACACATTTAAAAAAAACAATGTAACTTTCTGTGACCCTTTTTGATAATACAAAGACTGCATGAAATGGTAAAAACCGGAGCAGAACACTCATCTGTACCCATAAACAAAGTCTAATCATGCAATTATTGGGAGGAGCTCAGCCTCTCAGAGGCTGAAATCCTATTTCCACTTACCTGGGAGTAAGCTTGATTGAACTCAGTGGGAAGTACTTCTCAGTAGACTTGTAAAGGATTGTGCTGAAAACCTCCAGTACAAGGGCTGGAACAGATATTCAGGGTCCTGACATTGGTTATTTAAAGAGATAATAACTTAGAGAGACTCCAAGCAATCTCCAGCCTTAATGCTGGCTCCAGGCACTATTAAGACAGTAGGCCTCTGCTGGTCCTAGGAGCCCTGGCAAATGCCGCATTGATGCTGTGATTATAGCTCTTGAATGTAGAACATAATCTATTTTAGAAGTTAGTCCCCCTATTACCACATAGGGTAATACAACCTCCAGTTTTCTGCTGTGGTTTCAACATCCCCTTGCAGACACACTTGTTCTTCATACTGGTCTCAGCCCCTGGGATTTGTTTCTTGCAAGTCCTGGGATCTGAATCTTTCCATATTAGCAAAGGATTATTTTCTCTCCACTTGCAAGCTGGCTGGAAAAAGAGTGCATCTGAACTGGGCATGTTTAGCCTGGAGAAGAGAAGATTGAGGGGAGACATGATTGCACTCTTCAAATACTTAAAAGGTTGTCACACAGGAGGGCCAGGATCTCTTCTTGATCCTCCCAGAGTGCAGGACACGGAATAATGGGCTCAAGTTAAAGGAAGCCAGATTCCAGCTGGACATCAGGAAAAACTTCCTGACTGTTAGAGCAGTGCGACAATGGAATCAGTTACCTAGGGAGGTTGTGGGCTCTCCCACACTAGAGGCCTTCAAGAGGCAGCTGGACAAGCATCTGTCAGGGATGCTTTAGGGTGGATTCCTGCATTGAGCAGGGGGTTGGACTTGATGGCCTTGTAGGCCCCTTCCAACTCTGCTATTCTATGACTCTATGATTCTACGTGAAAAGTTTATTTCCCATACCATTGCATAATCATAGCCAGACTTCCATGTATCTCAAGATAGGTAAGATTCCCTGCACTTCACATTCAACTAATTAAATGTTGTGTATGGTTCCAAAATATTAGGGCAAAGGGTTTCCTTTACCTAGCTTTTGGATTTAATCGTTAATTGTAGGGTATTTTGTTGGGAGTATTGCAGAAGTTCTAGCAGATGGGTGGAAAGAAATTGCTGGATGTATTGTATGCCTGTAAGAAATACAAGCCAGGTAAAGCAAGTTCTTTTTACCCCTTTTCATTAGCATAGGAATATACAAGTTTTGGAGTTACACAGACCTCTTAACTGAGCAGTGTGAAAATACACCTAATTCTCAGCTATGCAACAAGCAAAGTGCATCACCAAAGCAAATATTTGTCGTCTCAGAGACAAAGTGACTTAATCACAGCATGGTTTTTTCCAGTTCAAATGTTACAAAGCAAGGTGTTGTAATGACCCCGGAGGCCATGGTCTTTATTATTGAATTCCATTCTGCTCGATAAAGAGTCCTGTGGAGCTCTAAAGCTCACATATTTCTACTTGCACAAACATTGGTCCAAGTTGCATGAGGGAAAGGCACTCTGTGCTCATGCTCAGAATTCTCAATATTTTATTTGTTCCAGAGCTGAGCCCTGACATTGAAAAATGGCTAAACTTTGGTGGCCTCTGACTCATTGAATCCATATGTCAATGGATTCTGCTGGTCAAAGTAAAGGTGCAGTCCTGTACATGTTTAGACAGTTAAAAGTCCTACAATTCCCAGCATGCCCTGGCTGGAAGGATGCTGGGTGTTGTAGGACTTTTTCTGTCTAAATATGCATAGGATTGCACAGTAAATGTCTCTAAACATACTTTTTAACCGCTGGGTGTCAACATTAGGAGCAGATGCCCTCTAAATGAAGGGCATCTTTCTCACCCTAAGAAAAGAAATTAATTGTGATACCTCCCTTTAGTTCTGGAACATAATAAAGAAATACATGAAGAGTGCCTCCGACCATGTGCAGAATGCATTTAATGTAACTACTCCTAAACTCTGTCCTTGCCCTGTAGTAGGGAGACAGAACAATCTGTTAACTAAAGTTTTTTTTTTTAAAAAAAACATATTGCAATTGGAGCCACCCCACAATAAGGTTTGCTTTTAGAGTGTGTAGGATTAATGCTTGCCAGCTCTCAGAGGAACCCACTCCCTGGCTGAGTTTGGAGGACACGCTAATTGTTTCCCATTCTGTTCCTATTTCCCACCCACCCCCAGTTGAGTAGTGTGCTGTCCGAACTCAGCTTCTGTGTTCTGTGCATGCCTCCTGGTTGCGTGAGACCCCAACCACCACCACAACAGGGACTCACAGACAGACACAACAGGCAGCCTCCTTTCGAAGAACACAATTCCATTGGCTCTCTGTCTGGGCACTCATTGAGTCGCAGCCGAATGCCAAAGCGGGGGAAACACGACTGCCCCCACCTTCCCAATCAAGGGTTGGTTATAAAGAGGCAAGCCGGAACAGCGGCGAATCATACAGAGACGCGGCGAGGAGTCTCCGATGGGTGGGTTCGGAGGGGCGGCCTGCCTGTCTGTCTGCGTCGATTCCGCACGGGTTGCTGTTGCAGAGGCGCGCCACGTGGGAACGCCCGGTCCTTTTGGGGGGTGAGGGTAACTCGCGTCGCCTCCGGACGGCCGGGCGAGTCTACGAGAGCCGGCAGGAGGCGCTGCAAAGCAAGGGCGCCGGCGAGTCCAAGCTCCACGCGAGAGGGGAGGCAGGCAGGCAGAAGCCGTGTGCGTGCGAATGGCCGTGCGGGCCCGTGCTTGCGTCTCCCGCGCCTCTCGCCCAGGGCAGGGCAGGGCAGGGCAGGGGAAGAGGGCGATGCCAGCTGGCAGGCACCCCGGGGCGGGGAGGCGGCGGCGGCGGCGGCAGGAACAGCGGCAAAGATTTCACAGCAGCTGTTTTTAGTGCCTGCTGCTAATTCAGCCGCAGGAACAAACTTTTCCTTTTGCCTCGCGCTGCTATTTCGGCAATGGAGGAGTCACAAGGCGCCCGGCCTTCCCTTCTAAGTTTAATCCTCCTTTACTCCTTCTTTTCCTCCTTCTCTTCTTCCTAAGCCGACCCCGCCCTGAAGCTAAATATATACACCCTTCTCTCCGCTCCGGACCCTTCCCTTCGGCCGGTTCCCTGAGTTGACTTTTGGAGCTCGCCGAAAGTGGGGGACACACACGATATTTCCTATCTATGGGGGCCTCCCTGAAAGAGTGAGCCCACTTTTTTTATCTCTCGAACCCTGTCTCTCTTCTTTGCTCTGTAAGTGACTTTATTCTCTCCTTTTCCCCTCTCTTCCTCCTGTGCCTCTAATGTGTATGTATGTGTCAGAATATTTTGCATATCTCAGGACGCTCCATGCCATTATTCTTGGCTTTCCCCCTTTCTTTAGGGTAGTTTGAAAGCAGCCCTGAAAACAGGGAGAAGTGTGTGTGGTTTATTTGTTTTTTGGGGGGTGTCCTTAGTCTCCCCCCCTCTTGAAGAGGGGTGCAATTTAAGGACATTTCAATAAGAGATGCTAAGAGACGACTTAAAAAAAAAAGCCTAGAATGTGTCACATCTTCATGTGAAAACAGCAGTTTGAAAGTGGGAGGGAGACATTAAAAAAGGAATGTACCTTCTAATTAGTATAGCTTTTTTGTTTGATTTTACACATAGTTTTTGGGTTGGTTTTTTTTAAGAGTGCTAAAAAGTGTATATGAGCCTCTCTCTCTCTCTCTCTCTCTCTCTCTGGGCCGTGTATGGATGTAAGACTGAAAATGTAAGGGAGCCATTTTAAACCTGAGTGTATATTGAGGGCTAATCCTGGTTTTACCGTGTGCATAGCAAAGCGGTTTTAGTCAAAACTGATTTAAACCTCATATGATTTAAATCTGTGGAAAATCGGGCAGGGGGCGGAAATGTCCATATAAGTTACCACTTGTGAGAAGGGCGATGCTTTTAAAGCTACCAAAAGCCTGGAATTGTGGGTTCTATGTTTTTAATTGTGGCTGAAAAGGAGGGAAGTTTATTTACCTAGATTTGCTTCTCACACACTTCTTACCTTTCCAACAAACTCTGTGAGGTAGGTTGGACTGAGTAATGGTAAGTTACCAAGAGCCAGTTGTGTGACTTCGTTTCCCCATCCATACTAGTTGGACATTAATTGATTTGGTAGGATCCCTGGAGTAGTGAACATTTGGAGAAGTGTGGGCATGTGTGTAGTGGTATTATTTCCTAAAAAGCTGAAAATGTTGCGGAAAGCCAACAATAATAGACCTGATGGTTTGTGTTTTAATAATCGAACTGAACAAAGTGGGGAAATTGGGCTGGATATTTAGGGAGAAGCTCTAGTATCATTGGATTGGTTGTATGCTCTTTGGGGCGGAGAACTGACATCTTGTGCTCTGTAAATCCCCATGTACACTGAAAGCTCTGTATAAGTGACTAATAATGATGATAACAGTAGTGATAGCTTTTCAGGGAGTGGGCAGGCAGGTCTTAATTCATGCTAGGCCTCTGTTCTAGAGTGTGCCGAATGCCAAGAATCCACCCTGAACAATATCAAGCGTGTTTCTGAGCATATCTAGTTTACCTTGCCCTCAATATTGAGTAACCCTGGGCAACCCTTACACATTTCGGATTAGGGAACAGGGCCGCTGGGTCAGAGGGGCATGTCTTCTAGGCAGGCTAAAGGCCTGGGGGTTGACATGTTGCTTTTTAAAAGTTAACCTCTGCCTACCAGGGGCTGTGATTCCAAAAGCATCCCGTCCCTCCCCCCACCCCCCGCCTGCCTACAGTGCGATACAGTTCAGCTCCATTATTTCCCATAGAGTCTAAATGAAACGGATGCGGTTTGTACTGTGGAGCCTGGACTCAGGGACCGGCGTAAGGAAGGGATCCGGTTACTGGGGTTCGCCAGCCTATTTGTCAATCTGGCAGAGGGGCAGCCAATAAGTCAGCTAGGAAGGGGTGTAAATTAGGAAGCCTGGCTTAGGGGGCGGGAGGGTGCCGGCCCTCAGTCCTGTAATACGCCAGCCCAGCCACAAACTTCCCACCCGATAATTATAGAGAGAATAATGCTGCATTATTTATAACGCTGACTATTTATAACCAGGGCCCAGAAAATGTGGCACCAGACCGGGGTTGCTGCTGCTGCTGCTGGGCTTGTGACCCACGCCACCCATTCGTTGCAGTCGTAAAGCCAGCATAGGCCCAAGGACAGGGCAGAAAGGGTGGGTGAGTGGGCCAGAAACGGGGCTGCAAAGAGGATTCCTACAGGAGGTGCTTTTATTCTGCAATAGGAGATCACACCCCCCCCCAAAGAGTAGGAGGAATTGGAGGTCAGGATTTGTGCTGGGGGAGGGGGAGGAGTTGGGTGCCGTTTGGGTCTTCCAGCCTCCCCCTTCCATCTCTGGTCCTTGTGTAGCCTCTTTCTCTCCCCCCCCCAACCTCCTCACCCACCCCCTTTCATTCCATTCCCCCTGAGCTGTCACTTTTCATGCCTGGGGAGATTGTTCCCATATTTTGGCCTGGTTCCCCCAGTAGCCTGGTCGCCAGGGGTCAGCGGCAGGGGTCAGGACCGGAAAATTCCCACATGTCTCTTTAAACAGGTGCCAAATCTCAGGCTTAGGTTAACCCCTTGCATCCTGGGGCATAGTGTGAGCATTCCTCCTCCTCCTCCTCCCACCAGCCTTTGTCTAGATCAGTGTGTTCCTAAAGTCCCAGTAGCTGCTGCATCTCCTTCAGCTTCTTCTTTTCTTAATCTGAATTAAAATTGCAAATGCTCTTCACTCCTGTGCCCCAAATTATTTCCTTATATGTATTTATAATACTTCTACACTGCTTCATGTAATACAATCTCTTAAGTGGTTCACACAAGAATGAAGATATAAAAATGCCATAAAAAGGATAATTAAAGACATTACAGCAAAGACTTTAAGAGAAGCAGTGTGGTGTAGTGGTTAGAGTATCGGGCTGGGACTCAGGCGATCCAGGTTCTAGTCCCCACTTGGCCATGAAGCTCACTGGGTGACTTTGGGCCTATCACTGACTCTCTGCATAGCCTACTTCACAGGGTTTTAAGGATAAAATGGAGAGGAGGGGGAACCATGAAAGCTGCCCTGGGTTTCTTATAAGAGGAAAGCCGGCAGGATATAAATGTAATAAATAAATAAATAAAACAGTGTCATAGTCCATTGCAAGTCAGGGGAAGCCTGTTTCCAAGAGGAATTTGAACCTTGCCATGGTTTCTGTCTTTCGAACTACACATGGGAGGGTGTTTCAGAGGGTGGGTGCCACTGCTGAGAAAGCCCACTTACATGCTGTTCCATTCTATTGGTCATAGACTAATAAGAGAGCCAGTGTGGTGCAGCTGTTAAGAGTGCTGGGCTGGGAGTCAGGAGATCTGGGTTCTGGTCCTCACTCGGCCATCGAAGCTCACTGAGTGACTTTGGGCCAGTCACAGACACTTAGCCCAACCCACCTCACAGGGTTGTTGTGGTGAGGATAAAACGGAAAGGAGGAGGATTATGTACACCGCCTTGGGTTCCTTGGAGGAAAAAAGGTGAGATGTAAATGCAATAATAAATAAATAAAATTACACACACAAGTTGTACTTTTCCGTCTTTTCACACACATACACATCTGGGACTAAACACACATCCTTAACAAGCAAGTGCAGCCTTCACACTTATGGGGAATTGTCACAGATAGATTTACCTGCTGCTATTTTAATGTGTGAAACGACGTCTAGAATTATCAACGCATATGAATGACACCCAATTTTCTACATTTTGTATATTACATATTGAATAGTGTAGCCCATTGGGCGTGTCATTCATATACATGATAATAACATCTAACAGTAATTGTTTGAATATTCAGCATTACTTATATTTAGTATCACATAGATAAAAACAATTATAAAAACTTTGCAATTTATTTTTCATGATCCTTGTTTGTTTGGTGTATTTACCGTGTCGAGGGTTCCTCCTATGTCAACTCTTGCTCTTCAATCTTAAAACATAACCTGGATTATTTCCAACACAGGTTCCCCCTTTTTGTGCTCATTTTCTAACCCTCTGTTCTGTTTGCATAGCCACAGACTCCCCAACTTTGGAATGTACTGCAGATGTCGGTCTCCATCAAGCAAACGGGATGGAACGGCGGACTGGAGACAAGGTGCAGTAAGCCTTTTAGATCTACTGTTATGCCTGCCGGTTAGGCCCCATTTCCTCTTGCCCATGTATTCGTGACTGTACTGCTTCTGTGTCAAGCTGCCTCAGGTGTTACTAACGCCATAATGAATGAAGTTAGGAATAATTTAGGCCCGTTTCCTGGCACAAAGTCCTCCCTTGCTTCCACCCATAGTTACGCTTCTAATTTTAGTCCCTGCTGCCTCAGAAGAATCCATCTCTAGGGATTGTCCAGGCCACAGTTTGACCTGGCCAGGAGATGAAAGGATTGGGGGGGGGGGAGTATACATAGATGGCACAATTCCAAAAGTCAAGATTTCCTTTCCCCCATTTTTGAGTCTCCCCCTCAGAAGCAACCAATGGAGGTACAGCTCCCCCTAGTTAAGGGGGGAGTGGATAACATCCTTCCTTCTCTGGGTGTTGGGCTGTTGCATCAGACGTACATGTGTGTATATATATTATATGTGCACATAAATGCAAGGCGGGTTCTGCGTTGTACAAAAGTCACTTGTGTCTAAATGAGGCAATCGAAAACAAACACCTTTATAATTACCCCCTTGAGCATTGGCATGTAGCCCAGAGACCCAGAGAAGAGAGAGGGGTTCCCATGGGGATGGGTTGTGTGAGGCATTGGTGTCTGTGTGCACACAACGTATGCACGGGCTTACCGATAAAAGCATTGTATTTTGTTCTGGGAGAACCAAGTTCAAAGCTCATCTTTGCCATGACAGTTCATGGGGTCCGCCATGGGCCAGTTAAAGGCACAGAATGGTAAGGCAGGATTCTGGAGAATCCTGGATTGCCATGAACAAGCTGTATGTTGGCATATGCCTCACATTCACTCCCGCTTGGCTTCTCTTGCTAGCGCAACCAGCTAAACAAGCCAGAACATGGTTTGTTTAGTAGATAGTCTAAATCCAAGATCTTGGCTTGTTTTTCCCAAACAAGCCAGGATCTGTATGTCAAGAACAAACCCTGGTTTACAATCCTGGCTTGTAAATGGAGAGACAAACTAAGTTCAGCAAATGCAGTCATATTCTCTCAGCAGCAGCTCCAATAGAATAATTGGAGAATCAAGAGATGTGTTTTCATACAACGCATAATGAACATATGAGACTCATTGCCACGAGATGTGTAGATGGCCACTAGCCTAGAAGGCTTTAAAAAAAAAGAGCTGTACAAATTCAATGGGTAAGTACCTCTGTGAATACTATTTGCTGAGGACAAACGGCGCGGGAGGGAGGTTGCTTTTGTGCCCCTTGAAATGTTCTAAACTAGCCAGTGTAGGAAAAAATAGGCTGAGATATTTTGGTGGCCCCTTGGTATGATCCAGAAGGGCTCTACTTAGATGGCTGCATACACAAACGCAATGGCACTGTATGCATTGACCATGCTATAGACAATTAGGAATAATATGAGGCTATACAGTATCCCATACTGTATATGCAGTGGCACATATATTCCATACTAAGCATACATTTCAACACTCAAAAAATGCTTGCTCAGTGTGTATGTATAATATAATGCATAGTATATAGTATAGATCAGGGGTGGGCAACAGATAGTTTTGGGCCGGCTCCCATAAGCTCCTGCCAGCATGGCCAATGGTCAGTAATGCTGGGAGCTGAAGTCCAAAACATCTGGAGATTTACCTTCTGCCCACCCGTGATATAGATATATATGGAGCTTCTTCACATTGAAACAGACCCATGGTCCATCTAGTTGGCTGTACTGATAGTGCCTCTGTGAGGTCTGAGGCAGAAGATTTTTCTCCCTGCCCTACAGTATGAGACTCTTGAACTGGTGATGCCAAGGATTTTACTTGGGGCTCTTTAACCAAACTTTGCCCTTACATAGTAAAAACCATTCACACATGTTACCTTGATCTATCTGTCTATCTTTCTTTCTTTCTTTCTTTCTTTCTTTCTTTCTTGCATTTATATACCGCCCCATAGCTGATGCTCTCTGGGCAGTTCACATAAGATAAAACATTTAAAAACAATATACAAAAGTTAAAAACCACAAAAACATGCAAAATTCACATACATTTAAAACCACTATATCAACTTTTAGAAACGATGAGCCTAAAAAAACAAACCCAGGCTCATTATATATTGCTAAATGCCTGGGAGAAGAGAAAAGTCTTGACCTGGCACCGAAAAGATGACAGTGTCGGTGCCAGACAGACCTCATCAGGGAGATTCTTCCACAGTTGGGGGGCCACCACAGAGAAGGCCCTTTCTTATTGCCACCCTCCGAGCTTCCCTCGGAGTTGGCACCCAGAAGAGGACCTTAGATGTTGAACATAGTGTTCGGGTAGGTTCATGTCGGGAAAGGTATTCCATCAGGTATTGTGGTCCCAAGCTGTTCTTACAATAACCCTGTAAGGTAGGTCAGAATTCTTATTCCCGTAACATAGATGGGAGTTGGAGTTGCCTAAGGCTACCTAGTGAGTTCAATTGGCACTAAGGACTTCCTGATCCCAGTTAGTTACCCTGCTGTAACGTCCTTACACTTGTATGTGTGCTTTACCACTAACTTATGGCCCCATCTAATAATTCATTCACTTATATCTGGGTCATTCAGCTCTTAATTTTGAGGGTTTGTTTCATCTTGTAACGCTTAGCATCAGTTTGACCAATTAATTGAATATGGATGCTCACCTCTTTCTTTTTTTCCTTTTTTAAATTAATTGAATAACCAGACAAATTACCAAATGTATTAATCAGCTGCATCAATGCAGGCACAGATGAGGCGAGTTCAGATATAAACAATAGAAGATCATCCACGTAAAGAATAATAAATAAATAAATTCTAAACAGCGATGCACAAATCCATGAATACTACTGTTCTATCTAATAGCACACTCCAGAGGTTCTAAACATAAATCAAAGGTCAAAGGAGAAAGTGGACATCCCTGTCTGGTTCCTCTCTCAAGTGGCGAAAAAAGCCAAAAAGGCCTCATTAGTCTGGTGACGTACCCCAGGATAACGCTAGTTTGTGCCAAGATAAATGCTGCAGAATTTTAACTGCGACTACACCAATGGCTAATGAAAACATCACAATTTTCTCTGCTTTGTCGCTAAACATTCTAATGCCATCTGTTAAGATCAGTTCTCAAACCATTCCTCATTTGTGCACATAAATGTTACTTACATGTATGCAGTCATGGTTTTTTTTTTTTAATCTTTATGGCTTAAAATGGCAGCTAAAATAAACACTGGAGGCCACACTCTGCAACAGTCAGGCAGGTTAAGAACCTGCTAGATTGCAATCTTAATCCCATCCTCCAAACTCCTTGTTTAAACAGAAGGAGACATGCAGCATCATCACCTCTAATACTGAACCCAAAATGAAACAAGAGGGAGGTACCAGCATGTGCAGGTGAACCCCGAGGTCTGTAGAAATTCAGAACATTCTTTTTTAAAACCTTCAATAAAAGCTACAGGGTTGACTGATCTGGAGCGACAGAATGTTGAGTTCCAGTTGGAAGAGGGTAACAGAAAACCGGCGAGAGTGAATTGGCCTGCTTGAGCCTTTTCGTATCTATCCTTGAGGAAGGTGTAGTTGTTGGGAACCAGGGGTGCAGCTAAGGCTGGATCTCCAGGCTTAGGCCTAGGGGCCTCTTGAATGACCACCCAGAAAGCAGCGACACCTGAAATAGCAGCATCCTTCTTATTTTAAAAGGGGGCAGCCAGATATGTAGAACATTACAGATGCTCTTTCTGTTTCTTTTGCTTTTAAGATATCTTGCCCTTTTCTGTAACTAAAGACGTAATCATATGCCTGTTTCGACAGAGAAAAGGCTTACAAGTTGTAGGCCTTTTCTCTGTCGAAACAGGTGTAAGACTGCACCCTAAATGGTTCTTATTTGCAAATAAATGTGTTCAGCATCAGAAGCAAACTCCATTTTATCCATGATGTCACACTTGTGCCATGATTTCAGTGGGTTTAAAATGTGAAACACTACATGCTCAAAGTATTATTGCTTTTTTAAAAACAACAACACAGGCTTTGCTTGCAGGAGCGTGATTGCCCTAACGTATGGAGGATGTAAAAGCAGTTGTGAAAAGTGGAACAGTGGTGTGTGTGTCTGTGGTGGTGGTGGTGGTGGGAATAGACACACGTTGGGGTGCAACTCTATGCATATTTAGGCAAAAAAATCTTAAAACTCCCAGCATGCCCCAGTTAGCATGGGTGG
The DNA here is from genome assembly GCF_023053635.1 of Elgaria multicarinata webbii. Taxonomy (NCBI): domain Eukaryota; kingdom Metazoa; phylum Chordata; class Lepidosauria; order Squamata; family Anguidae; genus Elgaria; species Elgaria multicarinata. The sequence goes on from NC_086183.1 coordinate 27,648,075, forward strand.
CTAGGGAATACTGGGAATTGTAGGTGTTTTTTTCTTGTCTAAACATTATAGAATTGCACCCTTAGTTGTGTGCTTCACAACTGAAGTAAAACACATGGCCATCAAAATCCTCCCCATAAGACCATTATTTTATTAATTTAATTTATGTGTAATACTTACACTACTTAAAATAATAAAATCCCTAAGCAGTTCATGAAATCTAAAATTACCTAGCTGCATCACTCCGTCACCCTGAACAGGAGAGTTATTTTGTTTTTTTGTTTGCATTTTAGGGACTGACAAGGTTGACAATGTACAGCTGCACAGATCTCTCCTATGCATGTTTTAGGCACAAGGTCCATCTGGTCTAGCATTCTTTCCAACCATGAGCAGGCTGATATCCCTCACAAGCCATAATACTAGAACCTGGGGTCGTCCCATGATGCTGATTGGTGGGAGATTCAGGACAAATAAAAGGAAGGACGTCTTCACACAGTGCGTAGTTAAATTATGGAACTCGCTACTGCAGGATGTAGTGATGGCCACTAATTTGGATGGGGGTTGGATAAATTCCTGCAGGAGAAGGCTATCCATGGCTACTAGCCCTGATGGCTATGTGCTAACTCCAGTATCCAAGGCAGGAAGCCTCTGTTCACCAGTTGCTGGGGAACATGGGTGCTGCTTGTGGGTTCCTGATTGACAGCTGGCTGGTCACTGTGTGAACAGTGCTAGGCTAGATGGACCCTCGGTCTGACCAGCATGGCACTTCTTACGTTCTTCTTACGTTCTTCTTACGTTCTTACGTTCTTCTTACGTTCTTCTTACGTTCTTCTTACGTTCTTACATTCTTCTTACGTTCTTACATTCTTCTTATGTTCTTACATTCTTCTTACGTTCTTACGTTCTTTCTTCTTACATTCTTACGTTCTTCTTACGTTCTTCTTACGTTCTTCTTACGTTCTTACGTTCTTACGTTCTTCTTACGTTCTTACGTTCTTCTTACGTTCTTATGTTCTTCTTACGTTCTTACATTCTTCTTACGTTCTTCTTACGTTCTTACGTTCTTCTTACGTTCTTCTTACGTTCTTACATTCTTCTTACGTTCTTACATTCTTCTTACGTTCTTACGTTCTTAAACCAGTTATGAAAACATTGGCTTACTCTTGTTGGTTTGCTACTAGGGAATGTTGCACAGACACCCACAACATGCACAGAAAATGCCAATCAATGCCCAGGAATAAATGCTTGCAACTTGCAACCCACCCAAGTTGAACACAGCCCACTAGAGCTTCGGCTATTGGGCGGTATAAAATGTAATAAATAAATAAATAAATAAATTTGTATGGCATCCCACTAAGGGCTCAGTAGGCCTTTTAGGTTGTTTCTGTGTTTTTTGATGCCTGCCAGGATCTAAAGCAATGATTCTTGGACACCTAGCAGGCAGCAGTACATAGCCAATGGACAGCATATGACTTGGGAGGTCACAAGTTGTACAGAAAACCTTTCCCCATCCGTTTCAGATTCGTTGTAGCTGGGCTACAGCTCTCCATTTTTCATAGGGTAAAAGCAGATCCTCATATAGACCTCAGCAAATTTGCCCTTCCCATAGATGAAGCTCATTGGGTGACTTTGAGCCAGTTGCTATCTCTCAGCCTAACCTACCTCACAAGATTGTTGTTAGGAGAAAAATGGGGAGAGATTTACCTATGCCATTCAGAGCCACCTTGGAGGGAGAGCAGGGTAGTAAATCTTCAACAACCATGTAAACAAACATCCCAAACATGGGACGAAGTTGAAGCATTTTTTAAAAAAATTAATTAAAAATGACCCCATTGAAAAGAGCTGAAATCATTACATCAGTGTCAGGGATTGCATTGGTATGTCCAGTTTTGGGGGAGCCAACTCCAGTTTTGGAGGGAACCCTGCATAAGGCTGGAAAAAAGTTTCATGTCTCAAGACACCTGGATGAGTGGGCACTGTAGATTTCTCCAGCCCGGCTCTGCAGCTAAGACAATGCTGAGGTTTAAGAGGTGGCTTTGAAATAGATTATCCAGACTGTAGGTAGCAGCTTTTATAGAATGAGAGAGGGCTGCATTCATATAAATTTGCCTTGAATTCTGGAATTAAATTGTACCTGTAAAACTAGTGCTTTTTAAACTTTTGGCTCTCCCTTGCAGACATTTGCCATGGAGAATCCTGTGTGTTATAAAGGATTCTGGGAGCATATGCTAGAGCACCCTGTGCTGTGAGAGTCCATTTCTGCCCTAAAACATGCTCCATGCTCCCATGGTTTAAACTTTTGTAACCCGCCCAGAGAGCTTCAGCTATGGGGTGGTATATAAATGTAAATAATAATAATATAATGCAGCTGCGCATTCTTGAAGGATTGGCAGGCAAGCCGTCTTTCAGTGAAACCTTGTCCTCTTTTATTGATCTTCTCATTGAGGAACCACCGATAGGTTTCCATGTAAATCTAGGCGTTTCCCTGAACTCAGTTTATAAACAACTGGATTGAGATACCAAATCTAACAGATGTGGGGGAGTACTTTTTCATGGAGTTCATAATTTTACTATGGGATTCACTGCCACAAGGTGGGGTGAGGGCCTTGAATTTAGATGGCTTTAAAAGTGGATTGGACAAATTCATGGCGGATAACTTAACAATTGGTTTCTAGTTTTGACAGCTAAACCACAACTCCATGTTCAGGGTCAGTGCATGCCATTGAATGCTATTTCCTGAGAGGCAACAGAAGGGCAGGGGGCTACGCACTTATTTATTTGTTAATTTTATATCCCACCTTTTCCTCCAAGGAACTCAAGGCGCTACATGATCCTCCTCTCTATTCTATCCTCGTAACAACCCTGTGAGGTAGATTAGACTGAGGGTTGGTGACGGGCCTACATTCACCCAGTGAGCGTCATGATTTCAACCTGGATCTGCTCAGTCCAGCACTGTAAATGCTACGCTACACTGGCTCCCCTGTTGCCTTTGATTTTTACTTGTACAGTTCCTTTCAAATGTTTTGGACTTCTATTCCCATCAGCCCCAGCCAGCATAACCAGTGTTCAGGAATCCTGGGAAGTGTAGTCCAAAAGTATTTGCAATATTTAAATGCTGCCACAAGTGTGTTTTTAATTAAGCATAGAGGTTAGGAAGACACCATAAATACCAGCTTCCTAATCTATGTACCGGAGGCAAGAAATTTTATTGGATTCAGAGAGCGCTTACGAGCTACTGAAGTCCACAATGTCTCCTAAGTTCTGTAAGGGAGGCTTCCTCCTTGTCCTTCCTCTCTTGTGGAAGTCAGGGGGGAGCAAGTGTGCTCTCCCAGTTCTCTAAATCTTTAATTTCAGCTTCGCAGAACTGGCTCTCACTTCATCAGAGAGAGGCAGAGGCCGGTGGCAAACAACCACGTTTTGTGTGGATGGAAAGCAATCCTGCTTGTTGGGGCCTTTTCCCAAGCCCTGGTCTATGTCTCTCCCGATCTCTGCTTGTCTGCATGGAGGATGGATGGAATCTTCCAACATGCCTGGACAGGGAGCCCTCCCCGCTTGCATTCCTTCAGATCTGCTGCTGCCTGTTGCATGCCCCGTGGCCCAGGAACAAACAACAGGGGCTGTTCCCATACCCAGTCTTCACTTTTCCTAGCGCCTTCTCTGCTCTAGCTGAACTCTCCCCCCTTGAGTGTTCGTGGTGCTCGACGTTTTACCAGAACTCCCTCTCTCAACTTCACAATAGTGCTAACCAGTAAGATCAATAATATTCCTGCTTTACAGATGGAGGTAGCTGAGGGTGACAGACAGGAGTGAACCTAGGAACGTTCACAGCTGAGCAAGGAATCATAAGAGAAGGTTCAGGTCCCACACAGTCCAAAGGCAGCCCTGTTTCTTCTTGATGCTTTCATGCTTCCTTCCCCAGCCTGGCGCCCTCCACATACTGTGTACCTCAACTCCCATCAGCCACAGCCAGCAGGGTCAGTGGTTAGGAAACCTGGATCTTGTAATCCAAAACATCTGGATCACACTAGGTTGGGGAAGGGCATTTTAATGCATACTCATGTCTTGCATAGAACAAACTTGAGGATTTTTACCACCATAGGTATGTGGTAGTTGACGATATCCCAGCATTTTACATTTTATTATTATTATAACATTTGTATCCTGCTTTTCTCCCAAGGATAAAAGTGTCCCCAGACCCCCTGTCATGTCACAAAGGACTTGTGGGGCGGGGGCACAATCTCCATTTCTGTGGGGATGCAGCTATGCTGGAGAAGGCTTCTGACCTGGTGCATGGCCCCTGGATTTTACTGCCCTAGGCAACTTCCTAGCCAGCCCAGATTAGGTCTTGTAATCCAAAACATCTGGATCACACTAGGTTGGGGAAGGGCATTTTAATGCATACTCATGTCTTGCATAGAACAAACGAGGATTTTTACCACCATAGGTATGTGGTAGTTGACGATATCCCAGCATTTTACATTTTATTATTATTATAACATTTGTATCCTGCTTTTCTCCCAAGGATAAAAGTGTCCCCAGACCCCCTGTCATGTCACAAAGGACTTGTGGGGCGGGGGCACAATCTCCATTTCTGTGGGGATGCAGCTATGCTGGAGAAGGCTTCTGACCTGGTGCATGGCCCCTGGATTTTACTGCCCTAGGCAACTTCCTAGCCAGCCCAGATTAGGTCGTCTCCCATCTAAGCACTGACTGGACTTTAACAAAAATAATAGCATCATGTGCCTTCAGACCATTGTCTGGACATTCTTCCCCACCCTCCCATCTTATCAGTATCCTTTCCCTGTTCCTCCAGGCTATTCACAGAATGCTTTTAGTTCTTTCCTCTTCCCCTGATTCACTCTCTCTTTGGTTTTTGATCATGTGCATGTTTGTTTGTTTTGTTTTAAATACACCCCTAGGATACTTGTAATACGCTTTGAACCTTTTCCTCCATGGCCTGCATCCCACTCCCGCGGCTCATTGAGATGGCTGCAGTTTTGCCTTCCAAAAGGTCTTCCTCCCACCTGTGATTTTTGTTTCCCAGAGAAGCCAGTCTCTGTTGACCATGGACTTTGATGTTGGGACCCCATTTCTAATTCCTCCCTCAGCCATGAAATTCAGTTTATGGGTCCTTGGACTGTTCACAATCTCTCCTCCTCATCTACCTCGCAGGATTGTTGTGAGGATAAGAATGGTAAACCACATTGAACTCTGAAAAATGTTACAGAATGAGGCAAGGTTGTTCTGTATTTGCCATGCAAGGGCAAAAACACATACTGAAACTAAGAATCTTAGTTTTCATTTTTAAAATAAAGTGCATCTCTGGACATTAAGGAAGTCAAGTGAGTTTGAAAGTGTGTGGGTGAAATCTCAGACACTGGGTGGAGGTCATGATGAGCAGGATTTCCAGTTGAGGTTGTGGGGTGCTTCAGTGCCTTTTATAGCTCCTTTCCATGACTAGCAGAAGCAATATAGAACCCAGTTTGTTGTTAATTATTACCCCAGGGCCAGTAACGGAAATTGTACATTGGGTGCCATTTGTCAGGGAGGTAAGGCCTTTGAGCCTGCAGGGTAGGGCCTTCTCAATGCTGGCACCGCAACTGCAGAATAGTTTTATGTAGTGGTATCTTTATGGTCTTGGCTCTTACCTTCCTTAAATGGCTCTGCCCTTTCTCTCTTGCTGCTGCTTATGCTTGGAACATCTTTTCAGGACATCTACATGATGACCCCCTCTATTTTTTCTTTCAAATCTTTCCTCATATCCTATAGGGAGCTGCCTATATCTAGCGAGCTATCTCAGCATTTTCAACAAGTGGCACTCCAGGGTTTTAGACACGGTTCTTTTCCAGCTCTACCTGGAGATACTAAGGATTAATCCTGGACCCTTTTGCAGGCAAAGCAGGTGCTGTACCACTGAGACCTTTCCCTTTGGCTAATTCCTTAGTTCTCATTTCCTGCTAAGCATAAGAACTGAATTGAAGGCACTCCCACCCTCTATCACTGCATTGAATTTTAGACTGTAAGCTCCTTGGGACAGGGACCTGACATCTTGTTGATGCTCTGTAAAAGTTCCGTTCACATTGACAGCGCTATATTAAAAACCCCCCACTATATTTAAAAAAAACACCAACAACAGCAGCCTCAGAATCATACTGTGTGTTACCACGTTGAAATGTTTATATTTTCTTATTCGTTTGATTTCTGATTGATAACTGATATTATAGGGGGGATATTTCAGTTATTATGGCTGTTGTATTGGTGTTTGATACCGATTTTTATTTTAAGCAGCTTTTAAGGAAAGGTTATTAAGTAATTTTATAAACAAGGTACAGTACCTTATACTGTATCTAAAAGGCACTTAAAAATAAACAGAGCTTTATTTGATCAGTCTAAAAGGCTCTTTGGGTCAGGAGGGAGAAACCTCTGGGCTATGGGCCTAATCCAGATCATCACAGAGGTTCCCCATCCAGCCCACAGAGCCTTCCTGGATTCTTCCAGGGGGCATGGCTTGGTTCTGTAGAGGAATCCTGGCTGTTATCTCCAATCACAGATTAGAGATAACAGCAGAGGATGTGGTTCCCAATGGCTGGAGCATGCGCTGCCTTCCTCATTGGGAAGCGTTGTGCAGTCACTTCAGCTGAACTGAGCTGGAGCACTCTTCCAGTTGCTAGTCTCCCCCTCACCTCAGATGAAGCCCCATTGAACATAGTGGGATGTATGTATGAGTAAACATGCATAGCATTGTGTTGGTAGGCTGCAATCCTATAGCTTATTTGGAAGTAAACCCCACTCAACGTGGTGGGATGTACCGTATTTCTTCGATTCTAAGACACTTTCCCCCCATATAAACATCTCTAAAAACGGGGTGCATCTTAGAATCGTGGGTGCGTTTATTATTTCTTATAATCAAAGCTTTTTTTCTGTTGGTAGTACTGAAATTAGTGTGCGTCTTACAATCGATGGCGTCTTAGAATCGAAGAAATACGGTAATTGCTAGTAAACATGCACAGGATCATTCTGCTGCACACCCAGCATTCTGTTTCCAGCAGTGTACAGCCAGATTTTCCCAGTAAGTCCACCAAAAGGTCAGGAAGGCAATAAGCCTCCCTTGTCCCTATTTGATGCCATGTCAGTGCATCTTGTGGCAGTGAGTCCCACAAATTAATGATTAGGCCGGCATGTTGAAATTATGGCAAATATAACTAATGAAGGTTGCAAAATCCAGGTTTCCTTGCCACAAAAATGGGCTGGACTAGACAGTCCTTGTGGGTCCCTTCCAACTCCATAATTAGAAGCATAGATATCCTTGGTTATTATTTATTCTCTCAAAGACTGTATGGTGCCCTAGGTCTTCTGAGTATTATGGACTGTGTGTGTGTGTGTGCCTGCGCGCGCCCCTTCCCCGCAAATAACTCGGCTTGTCACCCATCAGCTCCTCTCTCTGCCTCTTCCTTCTCACCCCGCCCCCACCCCCCAAAATACCACCCAGGCTCGCGGGCGCTCTCTCCGCGCGGCCCCTTTAATCGGCCCCTCCCTCCCCTCGGCTCTGTGGGCGGAGCCGAGCCAGGCTGGGGCGGAGGGGCGGGCTCAACGTGTCCATGGCGACGCGGCGGTGACGTGCGACAGGGGGCGTGGGCGTCCCGGCTCCATATGAGGGCGAGGGGGGGAAAGCGAGGGGGGCCAGAGCCCGAGACCGACCCGGCGGCTGGAGGCTGCAGCGCGAGGAGCCATGAAGACCCCGGCGGACGCAGGTGGGGACCGCGGGAAGGTCCCAAGCAGGAGGGTTGGGGGGCGCCGGGGACGAGCGGGGGCCGGAGGAGGAGGAGGAGGAGGAAGGCGACCACGACACGTGGGCTGGAAAGTTGGAGGGGATGCGGGGAACTTCTCTTCCCCCCACTCCCACGGGGTGGTCGGTTGACCCTGGACGAGTGGGGCTATAGGGGGCAGGGGGCGTCCCTAGTGGGATTAAACGGGTGGAGTGGGGGGGGGGCGAATGGAGAGGACTCGATCCTGCTCTGTGGGGAGCCCTGAGTAAAGGGGTTTTTTATTTTAATCTGTAGGGTGCTGTAAAGAATAGGGAAGATCCGTAGCGGGTTTCAGCTTGTTCGTGGGTGAAACTGTAATGGAGGTTCCTGCAGGGAAAGTGTGGGGTGGGGGTGGGGGGGAGGGATGATCTGTAGGCAAGTTCTCGCTCCTCTCCTCCCGCCCCCGTTTCCTTGAGTCCATCTCTCTCTGGCAGCTAATGGAGGCTACTTAACTCTTATTTCCTGCCCCTGGAGCCCCTGGGGGGAGATCCTTTGCAGGCGGCGGGCGGACGGGATGCCGCCTTCTCCCCCTCCCCTCTCTCGGCTTCGCCGGAGTTTGCCAGCCGGAGCAGCGGGACCTGTTGCATCTCCCAGCCCCGAGTTTCTTGCTTGCTTCTGCCGCGGCGGCTGCTCTTGGAGGCGGTCCGAGGACCGAGGCGCCGCTCGCTTAAGCCGGGAGTTTTCTTTCTTCCCTGGAAAGGCGTAGGGCGAGAGGGGGGGGGCGGTGGCGGTGGCTTTCAGGAGTTAAGGGGAGTGGGGGGCTTTCAGGAGTTGGGGGGCTGGCGCAGGCCAGCCCTCCCTAGCCCCCGGTCCGTCCGTTTGTTCTGCAGCGGATGCTGGTGGCAGGCGGAGGGGGCAGGAGAATGAATGAGGGCCGATTGAGGCTTGTGTGGGCCCTGATTTGTGGGGGTGGGGAGTGTGTGTGGGGTAATTGGGAAAAGCCGTGGGCCGAGTGTCTTCTCTTCTCCCCCCCCCCGGAAGGGGGAGAAATAGTTCTTGAAAACAGATCCACTTCTGGGTGTTCGAATTCGGATAGAGTGAACCCAGATTTGGGGAGGGGGCGTTAGAGAGGCGTTGTAGGGATACTAAGCGCCACGTTGCTGCCGCTGCACGCAACAAGGTCATGCATCCGTAGCGAAGTGGGGAGGGGGGGTGACTTTGGGGGGAGGGGTGCAGCTCGCCACCCTTCCCCCCCCCCGCTCCATGGATCGACCCGAAGCCCTTCTCACTCGTCCCATCTTGTCTTATATTAAATCTTGGAAGCGCTTAAAAGTGATGTTTGGGAAAGATGGGGAGGGGAGGGGAGGGGGCAAAGTGATACACGAAAAACAAATGAGATGCGTGTGCGGTGCTTGTTGTTTTGCTTCCCCGGTTACCCGGGGGGGGGAGTGTGTGTGTTCGTGTTCCCTGCCCCCCCTCCCCACGCCTAGCATCTTGTTTGCAAGTGGGGTTGAAACGGTTCACGGTGGATCGCGCTGTATTTCGTGTAAATATAAATATCGAGAGAGAGGGACGCGGGGTGGGGGGAGTAGTGGAGGAAAAGTTGCAAAGCGTTCCGAACTGGAAATTCGGCGTTCGAAAAGGGAACTTTTGTTTCCGACAAACAACGTGGTGTTAAGGTGGCCCTGGCCGGGATGGGCTGTGTAAACGCGCGGGGGTGGGGTGGGGGGGCAATGCCTTGTTGTGTCCTGTCTGGGGTGGGGGGAGGTCTCTCGTCTTCCCCCTCCCAACCTGGGGGCATGTAGAGGTATCCAGATATATACTAAAACCTGGACTGCTCGGAGTGGGGAGGCAAAATAGTTCTACTCTGCAGTCTTTTTACACTAGCTAGCGAATGCTACCTTAAATCTAGTCCCAATCTTGCCTTGGCGGGTTGTGGGGAGGATGAGGAGGTTAATCTCCAACCTTAAACTCTGGACTTTAACCCCTTCTAAAAAGGAAGGGGGGGCTGTCTTTGCAGAAGAATTCTTTCCTCTCTTCCCCACCCCCCTCTTCGAAATCAAAGAAATGCTAAATGCAAATCCTGCCTTAGTTTAGTTTACTGGGCTGGGAGGAAGGGGGAGTAACTGAGCCGCCTTTAAATGGGGAGGACTTTACATACATATGTGCGTGTTTGGGGGGGGGGGGAGTGTCGGTCACTTTTACTAAGCTGGATTCTGGGGTGGGGGTGGGGGCATTTTCCAGTCCTTAGAGGGCGAACTGTTCAGGGTCTTGGTGGACTTTGCTCCTGGAAAGGGGTGGGGGAGGCAAGGAGGAGACAAAGCTGAGAGTTTGCATTAGAAGGTGGAGAAACACTTAGTTTGAAAGGGGCTTTTTTTTTTTTTTTTTTGGAGCGGAGATGGCTAAGACGGTAGTTCCTTAAATATATATACTGCAAAGGCTCTGGGGGAGGGGTCAGATTCTTTCCTCTCTTCTCCCCCCCCCCTTTCTCCTTCCTCTCTCTCACTCTGGTTTTGTTCAGAGCTTCCACACCAACCCCCTCGGCGCCACCCTCCCAACCCCCCTCCTTCCGAGCTTGATTGTCTGTCTCCTGGAATCTTGTGTGTCTTTTTTTTTTTTAAGTGCCTCTTGCTTCTGTTCCGACATGTCTTTCTCCTCACACCTCTTCTTTGCAATAATCGAGGCCACTGAAAACTCCCCCCCCTCCTTTAAACTCTGGGAAAGTTCTTTTCTTTGGGCGTCTGTTTAAAAAACACACACAACCAAACAAAAAACACACACTAATAATTCCTGGGCCTCGCCCAAACCACTGACAAAATAAAACCTTGCTGCGTTAGCCCCCCTGCTGGAATCTCCCACATGCACAAGGTACCCTTCCAGATCCCAACAGCTACACTTAATTTTTCCAGAGTCTTAAACATTTTTTTTTTTAAAAAAAAAGCACGTTGTTTTCCAGCTATTGCTTCTGTGTGTGGTGAGGCGGGGGGGGGGGGAGTTGTCTGGGTTACTCTTTCTTGCCCACCCCTCTCTGGCATACTGCAAGCAGACTGTCTCAGATGTGGCTTCCACTAGCGAGCGTGCCCCCCCCCCTTTTCCCCACACCCCACTTGCCTGCTAAAAGCCAGAGAGAATGGTGTGCTTGTGCATGCGGCTTTAAGAAGCTGTTGGCATTGGGGAATGATGTAATATTAAGGGTTTTTTTTTTCTTTTTCTTTCTGAAGCTGGGATTGAATTCCAGCCCTTTTAGCTTCTGGCTCCGGGGATTAGTCACAGGGGTGGTGTGGTTTGGAGTGTGTAAAGGAGAGGGGGGGTGATTTAAAGAGATATCAACTTAATTTCCAGTTTTCTTCTCTCCCCCCCATCCTCCCTTTTTCTTTTCTTCTTTTTTTTTTCTATCTTCCAGGAAATCCCTCAGCAAATAACCATAGAGCACCTTCTCCAAAATAGACCATAGTTCCTTGAAGGAGGGGGAGGGAAGGGCTCTGCAGAGCTAGCCTAGAGTTAGTAAAACCAGACAAAAGGAGGTAAAGTGTGTTTAAGATGGAGTCCCCTTTCAGCTGAGCTTTGAAATTAAAAAAAACACCCAACTTTGGCTAAAACTTTGGCAAGTAGGAGCAGTTTCAGCCCCCAGACACACACACACACTCATATTAACTCCCCCCACTTCTCGCTTAGGAAGCAGTGGAAAATACGAAGGGGGGGGGGTGCGTGGAGGGCCCGGGTTGGCCGGAGTCTCCTGCAAAGAAAGTTGGAAGCCAGAGCTGGGGTTGCAAACACTCCATGTATTGTGTGTGTGCTCTGCGTCTCACCAAAGCAAGGCCCCTTCTTACTCCTAGTCCCTGGACTGGGGCCTGCTCTGAGGGTGGGAGGTGTTCCCTCCCCATCTGGGATAGACTTGAGGCTGCTGGCTCCCCTCCCACTGTGAAGGTGTGTGGCGGGTAGTCTTAACTCCTGCCATGAAGGCATGTGGAGTCTTGTTCTTAGATTTGTTGCGGGGTGGGGTGGGGGCAGAGAAAAATCATTTGAACAAATGTCTTATTGGTGAGGCATCTGGGACCTATAAAAGTCTGGGACAGGGGAACGGAGGAGATTGGATCACACACACGCACACGCTCCCTGCATGTGGTTTGGGAGAGGATATGGCTGAGGGTGCGTGGGTGGTACAGACCTGTCATACTCTCTGTGGTAGGGACTGTCGGTGTCTCGTCTTCCCCCCCCCACCCTTTGGCACTGGGCTGCTGCTGGTTTGTGCCAGGCCTGGGGGCACCGCCAGCCAACAGACGGTGGTTTTTACCGCCTCCCTCTCTGGGCTGGCACATGAGATAGCTGACTTGGTGGAGACATGGTGGCAACAGCCCTGGGCGCGCGGGCGAGCCTGGAAGAGCTTGTTGAACTATCTGTGCCTTTGCCACCTTGGACGAAAGGGTGGGATTATTGTGGCAGCAGGGAGGGGGGACAGGGGATCTCACGCAAGAAGCTTTCCATCCCAACCCCCCCCCCCGAAACAAAAGTGGCCCAGTGGGTGTTCCATTGTGGTGGGAGTTAGAAGATAAGGATAGCGTCTGAGCCGAGGGGCTGCATCTCGCTGGATTGCTGAGTTGCTGGTTTTGATTGTAAATAGAACTTTTGTGGCTAAAAAAGAGCAGAGATTGTGTGCGTGTGTAACTTTATTTTTTTATGGAGGGGAGTTAGTGCCATAAAACCCTTTTCCCTGGAAGATTAAATCGCTGCAGCTGGATCAGTGTGAGGGAGCTAGGATGGGATGGCTGGGATAAGTATTGATAAGAGGATTGTTCCTTTGAGGAATGGGGCAATGGAAATGCCCGTCCCGCCTTTCTCTTCTCCCCCCACCGCCCTCCCTTGGATAGCCTGAACAGAAATGTGTCTGGTGTCTTCATAGAAGGGTATTAGTCCCTCTCTTCTGTAGCAGTTCCACTTTCTGACCCTGTCCAGACAACATGCTAAGCCATGGTGGTTAAGCATTTTAAGCTAAACATTATGGCTTAGTGTGTCGTGTGAACCATTCCAAGCCATGGTGGCTACCTAACCACGATTTAAACACACTCGCGAAGTATTTGCTGCCAGAGGGTTGGCGGCCTAACCATCGTTTAGTGTGTTGTCTGAATATGCCCTCCGTCCCCATAGCAAGCACCTCACACTTCATTAAGAGTGGTTCAGGTTTGGTCGGAGGCCTTATATCTTTCGTTGAATACTTGTGATATCCCCACCACCTCTTGTTCCAAAATAAGTCACAGCAACTTGATGTCCGGACAACGTTCTTATAGGACTACCCCATACAGAGGAGCAGATGGGTTTGCTGATAAGCCAAATTTCCTCCCCACCCCTAAACTGTAAGGCACTCATGGAGTCTGATGTGCAAAAGTGAGGTTAGGTGGTATTTTGGGGGAGGGTGGATTTCTGTGGCAGGTCAGATACTTTGAGGCTCAGCATTGGGCAAAAGGCGGGATACAAATAAATATAATAATAATACTTTGCTTTGTACAGTGCTTAATATTTCATTGGGTGCTATACAAACATTCAGTAGTGTCACTGAGGACTGGTCCCCGCTTTGTGGAATTAAGAAATGCATACACCTGTATAATGCACATACCTGAACGTCGTGATCAATATCAGAGCCAATGTGGTGTAGTGGCTAACCTGTTGGACTGGGAGTCAAGAGATCTGGGTTCTAGTTCCTCACTCAGCCATGGAAACCCACTGAGTGACTTCGGGCCGGTCACAGACTCTCTGCCCAACCCACCTCACAGGGTTGTTGTTGTGAGTATAAAACAGAAAGGAGGAGGATTATGCACACCGCCTTGGGTTCCTTGGAGGAAAAAAAGCGAGATGTAACTGCAATAATAAAAATAAATAAAATTACATACCCAAATTGTACTTTTCCATCTTTTGACCACACTCATACACATCTGGGACCAAACACACTTCCTTAACAAGCGAGTGCCGCCTTCACACTTACGGGGAATTGTCACAGATTGGTTTACCTGCTGCTATTTTAATGTGTGAAACGATGTCTAGAATAGCAACCTTTAGACTTGAGTTTATGCAAAGAAGTTCTGGGATGTATATATATGTACGTGTGTGTGTGTGTGTATGTGTGTGTGTGTGCGCGCAGCGCGGGGGATGCCCCGGTTTGTCACAGTCATGTGAGCCTTGGAATAATTTCTCCCTCTCTTGTTTCTGTTATACCCCGGGAGGACTCCATTGGGGTGGGGGTGGGAGAATGCACCGGCGTATCTGGTAGCACCAGCCTGAGAACAGTAGCCCATTCAGAGTGCTGTGTTTGGATCTCGGCAGGCGGCTGATGTCACAGCCACCCCCCTCCCCCCACCGCCTTGCTAATTAGTGAGAACAGGCCCGTGTGTGTGCGTGCGTGCGTGCGTGTGGGGGGCTGACTCAGATGCTGCAGCCGGGGGAGGAGTGGGCCTGACTTGTTTTCCCTTCTGTGCCTCCCCCCTTCAAACTCGCAAGAACTGGGAGATGGGGTGCCTCCACCTACTCTGGTACAGATGGGGAAGAATTGGAGCACGGATGGAATAAAACAAGGAATAGAGGCCTCGGGTATGAGAAACGTGGGGAGGGACTCCCCCCCCCCCCATTCCCAGATTTGCTCCAAGTTGAAGCAGCTTCTGTCCCCGCAATCTTTAACAGGTGCTGTGCTTTGATACTCCAAACCAGGTACTCACAGTGAAGTCTCCTCTATTCTCATGAAGAGGGTTCCAAGAAGCAAAATTTTGCCCCCACCCCACCCCACACACTAGTGGCACTAAGATGTGGCCAACTCTGGGGAGGAGGGGACAGCGTGGCAGTTGGCATTTGTGCAAGAGTCTTGTGTGGGCACCCTGTGCGTGGCCCGTTTTGTGCCAAGACGGTGGGGTACCTCCCAAGCGCCTGGGTTTCTAATCCAGCTCGGTTGTGGGGTGCTCTTGGCTGCCTCTCCTTGGGGTGCTGCCCAGTTCATGCTGTCTCTTCTCTCTTCCTCCAGTTTATTTTTAGCCTCTGTCTCCCTTGCTGTTGCCTGTTGCTTGGAGACTGGTACTTTGGGGGGGGGGGTTCTGTTTGTAAAGGCCCTGTGGTGCCAGGGAGCAAGGCGAGTGGAAAGGATGCTTAGTTGCTCTCTTGTTGGGGTGCACAACTCTTTACTGCCTGAGGTACACTTCAGCCTTGTTCCTTGTCAGTTAGTGGATTATCAGGCATTGGGGGTGAGGATACAACGGAGACTTGGAGGCCCCCTGAAGGTTGGCGTGTATGGGGCCGGTTTTTTAGCCCTCCCACCCCTCTCTAGATGACATCACCATCCTAATGGCTCGGTCTCCGCCGATGCCCTTGAGCCCGGCGCCCGCGTCCCCGGCCTCCATTACAAGGCCCTGAATTATTGATGGGCTCAGAGCGCCTGGGGTTTGGGAAATGGGAAACCACAGCCCCCCTCCTCCTCCTTAACCCCCCCAGCAAAGCTCAGACACCCCCTCCCCCAAGGCATTGGGCACAGGCTCAGCAATTTCAGCAAAGGAGATATGGAAGCAGGTGGGGGCAGGAGGGAAGTGGAGGGGGGTTCTCCTATATATATACCACACATACCCTGGCTTTGCATGGGGTGCATAGCTACTGGCCTGTATGTAAGGGGCAGCGACGTGAGTGTCGGTGTGATGGAGCGGATAGAGGTTTGGATCTGGACCCAGGTCTATATCCCCACTTGGCCACGAAGTTCACGGTGTGGCTTTCGGCCAGTCACTCTCAGCCTAACCTACCTCGCAGGGTTGTTGTGGCACCCACCCTCTGGCAAACCCTCCCTCGTGCCATGCAGGAGGCGGAAAATATAACATCCTTTTAAACGCCTCTTGGAAACACTTATTTTTAGCCAACACTTCCCGTGGACTATAACTTATTCTGGTTTTATATGATATTTTTAAAGTTTTAAATCTTGACTTCTTTGTATGGTATGGTTTTAATTTTAAACTGCCCAGCGAGCCTCAGCTATTGGGCAGTATAAAACCGTAATAAATAAATAAATGAATGAATAAAAAACGGAGGAGGCATAATCATGGGTAGTGCTTTGATTTCTGTGGAGGGAAGGTGGGATATAAATACAAGCGGATTTAGGGGGAACTGTGTTTGTAGGGGCAGGAGGTGGTGAAGCATTGTCTAATTAGAAAGCGTGGTCTTCTCCCCCCCCCCCCGACCTCCAGTCCCCCAAATACCTGGCTCGTGTGGGTGGGAAGGGCCACTCCATTTACCAGGCCTTGGGCGAGGGCATATGGGGAAATGGCCCTATTGTCTTCGCTTCTGACTTCCTGTTTATGAGAGGACAGCGGAGGGCAGCAGAAACTTTGCCTCTCATAGGAGGGGAGTGAATAGGGATTTAGTCCCTGGGCGAAGCAGGATGTGTGGAAACTGGGCCTGTGTGGTGTCTGAAAGATTAGGGACCTCTGCGCACGCCCCAGCACCCCGCCCGGTTTGCTCCCGACATTTTGGCTCCTGGGGTGCCCACAGAGGCTTGCATGTGATTCTCTCTTAAGTCCCATAGTATATCGTATGTGTTTCTGAGGGAAGGAGGGCTTCTGACGGCCTCTGCGTCTTTCCCCCCTGCAACCCCCCCTCCCCAGGAATGCTCGGGAGTTGGGCTAGGCTGCTGCCTCGTGGCTGGAAAAAAAGGGCCCCTTGTCTGGGAGCTGCTGACCTCAGCCACTAACCATCTCCCCCCCCCCCCACAGCCTGCCTAGTGAGAACATGGCACAAAGAACGCCCCCCCTCCTCTTCCAAACATGTTGATGCTTTTTCCCTCGGCCATAATGGGGCTGATTCTTTTTCCCAGAGTTCTTGAGCTGTTACTCTTAGATCCTCACTTTCTCTCTTCTCCTCCGCCTCTCTTGCCATCACCAAACTCCTTTTCTCGTGTGTTTGTTACTCCGGGAATATTTTGGTGCTAGGGAGACTTGAAAGGTGTGTGCCTAGCCAGGTATGTGTCCCCTGGGCAAAAACTCCTGCAAGTTGGGAACAGAGGGCGGCCAGCTCTTTACCCTTTCCCTCCAGGTAGGGAGGCTGAGATCAAGAGGCAAACTAGGTTGCTTGCTCCCTCCCTCCCACCCACGCTCGGAGGAGGATCTGCCTGGGACCTAGCCTGGAAGTCGCAAGGCGGCTTGGCCAGCCTCCCAGCCTCCTGGCTGCACAACGGGAGAGGCGGCGGCGACGGCGGCAGCAGCCGGTTTCCTGTTTTCCCTCCCTGTGCACGCTGGGGAGTGTGTGTGGAAGGGTGGGGGTGGAATCCATGCGCCCTCCTAGCTGCAACCTGGATGGAGGTGGTGTGAGAAAGAGAAAAGTGCCGAGAGTCTTCCAATACGAGCCCTCTTTTGGTTTAACCACTGAGCATTTCTGCCAGCACGTACCGATGGGATGCAGGAAGTGGATCAGAGTATGGGAAATGGCAGGAGCTTTGTTCCAACTATTCTTCCTTTAACAACAACAAAAAAAGTTTCTTTGCATTCTCTCTCCCTCCCCACGCTTTTATCCAGAGCTGGCTAACTCTCTGCTTCTCTTTGCCAGGGTTCGCCTTCCCAGACTGGGCCTACAAACCCGAGTCGAGTCCTGGCTCACGGCAGATCCAGCTGTGGCATTTTATCCTGGAACTGCTGCGCAAAGAAGAGTACCATGATGTCATCGCCTGGCAGGGGGACTACGGTGAATTCGTCATCAAGGATCCAGACGAGGTGGCCCGGCTCTGGGGAGTGCGGAAATGCAAGCCTCAAATGAACTACGACAAGCTGAGCAGGGCCCTGAGGTGAGCGTGGAAGGGCTGGGTGGCGAGCGGGTGCCAAAACTAGAAAGAGAAGCTCCAGGAATCCCCTCCCCCTCAGCTTGCTCTCACATGCCTGCAGGATGGCTACCTGGCGTGCAATTTGGCACCCTCTGGCCTTGTGTTATTGCATGTTGCTAGTCCTTATAGATTTTGACGTGAATAGGTGGCATCTGGTGAAATCCCAGAGCTGGGACTGAGCCATCAGAGGGCAGGGCTTCAGCCTCAGCGTAGGTAACCGTCTGCACTGCTCTCACCCGTTGCTACTATCACCTGCTTTTTCTAGATTTAGCTATACTTGAAACCTTTTGTCCATTCCTCTGTGAGAACTTTCATTAAATAAATAAATAAATAAATTCTATTTTCATAGCATCATAGAATAGTAGAGTTAGAAGGGGTCTAAAAGGCCATCGAATCCAACCCCCTGCTCATTGCAGGAATCTACCTTAAAGCATCCCTGACAGATGGCTGTCCAGCTGCCTCTTGAACGCCTCTAGTGTGGGAGAGCCCACCACCTCCCTAGGTCACTGTTTCTGTTGTCATACTGCTCTAACATTCAGGAAGTTTTTCCTGATGTCCAGCCAGGATCTGGCTTCCTGCAACTTGAGCCCATTTTCCTGCACTCTGGGAGGATCGAGAAGAGATCCTGGCCTTCCTCTGTGTGACAACCTTTCAAGTCCTTGAAGAGTGCTGTCATGTCTCCCTTCAATCTTCTCTTCTCCAGGCTAAACATGCCCAGTTCTTTCAGTCTCTCCTCATAGGGCTTTGTTCCCTGAATGTTTAGAGAAGAATGAATTGTGGAAAATACGCAGATGCATACAAATTTGCATAACACATCCTGGTTTTGGCTTTACTTGGTGCAGAATCTGGAGGGGAGCAGGTGCTAAACACACATACCTCTGGTTTTTATATTTTGCTGTATTCCACTCATCTTCCAAGATACTCAAGGTGCTATAATGTCTAGTTCTAGTCTGGAACCAGGACCGGCGCTACCATTAGGCCAACTAGGCAGCCACCTAGGGTACAGACCTCAGAGAAGCACAGTAATGCCCTTTAAAGGTCACAGTTTTATATAAATTAGCTGTTTTAAGGGAAAAAAACATAATAAAAGGAAAATATAATAGTTCAGAAACTCTTCTTGAACAGCTAAATTGATGTTGGCAATTTTTTGTTGGGGGTGCAAGTAGTTTGCCTTGCCTAGGGCGCAAAATAGTCTGGCACTGGCCCTGTCTGGAACTACACCAATTTGTTCTCTAGGTAGGATTTTTTTTTAAAAAAAAAAATTTTTTTTTTAATTTTTTTAGATAGAACAGAAAATAAAACAGGTCTCTAGGTAGGATGTCTGGTCATGGTCCTCTTTTTGGAACAAAAAGTTTCTTTACTTTTTGGAACAAAAAGTAAACAAAATCATAGAGAGACCAGATGTAGGTTAAGAACCCTTTTAAAAGCCCACGTCTGAAATAACTCTAGTATCATAAGAGTTCAAAAGAGGTCATCTAATCCAAACACTACCACCTTGCTCAATGGAAGATGCAGTATGGCATTCCTGACAGATAGCCACCTAACCTCTCCTTAAATACAGTGAAAAAGAGCCCACCACCTCCTGATATAGTCTGTTGCACTGTCCATAACCAGAGTCGTTGTTTGCATTCCTGGATTGTAACACACAACAGAAAGCAGTGCAGGCCGGCGGTTCCGATGTCAATGAATCCACTCCGGCTTTCAGTCAGAACTATTCAGAACTTGAATAGCTCCCTTGGAGTTCTGACTGGTTCTTATGGAAACCCGGAGCGGATTCACTGTCCCATTGACATCAGAGCCCCACCAGCTTCAACTGAACAGAAGCTAATTAGGCTGTCACTCCAGAGGCACAATTGCACAAGTCTGCATGTGCCATGGTTCTTTGGGGTCGAAATGGAAAGTCTTTGGGCTTCATGGTAGATTCTAGCCTTCCTCAAGCTGGTCCCCTCCAGATGTTTTGGACTTCAGGCCAGCACATCAGGAGAGCATCGGCTTGGGGAAGGCTGATATAGTGGGTGGTAGGTAGGGATCATGACAGAGTGGGTACTTTGAATGCAGAAGGTCCCCAGGTTCACTCTTTAGCCTCTCTGGCTAAAGGTAGCAGGTGATGGGAGGGGGAGACCCCTGCTGGAGGCCCTGGGGAGTGCTGCTGGTCAGTGGTAGACAAAACGAGATGAGATGGACAAATAGTCTAACCTGGTATAAAGCGGCTTCCTACATCCCTTAAGGCGAGAGCAACGGCGGGCATGATTGGCTCTTCCAGAATCCGTACAGGGCTGGGAGCTCTATGATCCGGCTTCAGCGGGTGCAAAGTTGCTGCTGTTCCTCTACTTGCTCTCGAGGAGGAAGGCATTGAGGATGTGGGGCTGGAAGGAAACGGCTCTAAATCCCAGGTGCTTAGCTGTAGGAGAAGGGGGCTTTGGCAAATCACTGTGTCTCAGCCTCTGTTTCCCATCTGTACAATGGGAAGATAACTTCCCTGTTAATTTAGGGGTGGGAAATGTGTCCATGCCCCTATAAAGGGATGGCTTGGTTGCGTGTTGCTAGTGAAGAACAACAACAAATGTTACTAGCCTGCGTATCTCCACGTGCCTGTTGGGGTGGTGAAAACCAACCATATGAGGAAATGGTTCCTACAGGCAACCGTGCAAGTGGTTCTTTACAAGCCTGTGATACATTTCCTGTGCAGCCATAAGGTTTAGAAACCTGTCCCTTCTGAATGTGAACAGGTGGTGTTTAACAACTGCTCAGGCTGCAAAACTCAAATCTTCCAGGGCTGTGCAGGAACCACAGGCCACCCACTATGTATTCAGAGCCTGAAGTGTTTCTGGAGTGGGTGTTCAGTGGGACTTGTGAGTCACTGACGTTACATTTCTCCTCCTCATTGTCCTCCTTCAGGTACTACTACAACAAGCGAATCCTACACAAGACCAAGGGCAAACGTTTCACCTACAAGTTCAACTTTAACAAGTTGGTGCTGGTCAACTACCCTTTCATTGACATGGGCATGGCAGGTGAGTGCGGTGGTGGTGGTGGGGCACGTTATATTGGGAAGGGGGTATTAAGGATCCGTGCCTGTCAATGAAGCTTTCACAATTTGTTAGCTTTGGACAGTCCTCTCTCTACTCTTCTCCCAAACAACTTGACCTTCTGACACCTTGAGTGCCGGAGAAACTTTAGCTTAAATGCAAGTTGGCACCACTGAGGAATACGTAGTGAGCAGTTGCATTTCAAGATACAGAAATTTGGGAGCTGTGTGTGTGTGTGTATCCATCCGTGTCTCCAAGAATTGGGGTGCTGCCTTGAACACACACAAGCAGCAACACCTCCCAATGTCCTGGTGGTTGTGTATCGGCTACTCATACAACATGGATCAGGGGTCTTATTTGGGACCCCAGGAATCCCAATAGCCCATTCTTCTTTTGGAGGTGTGATAGGAAGGGGGTTATGTCTGAGGAAGGGTGCAAAGTAATAATCCTTCCGTGGGGAGAAAGATGTCTGTGAAAGAGCACAGGTTAAGAAGATAAGAGCCATGCAGCATCTCTTTCCTGTTCCCCAGCAACTGGTATACATATTGATGCCTCCATTATGATGAGTAGCAGTCATTGAGAGCCTTCTCCTCCATGACTTCATCTAACCTCATTTTAAAGCCATCCAAATCCCAGCCCGTCAGTATCAATGGATGTTCTGCAAGGGTCCATCTAGTCCAGCATTCCGTCCACACCGCTGCCCACACGAAACCCACAAGCAAGTCCTGAGTGCGAAAGCACCCTCCCACCCATGTTCCCCAGCAACTGGTGTATATGCATGAAGTACAGTCCTTGAAGTTTCCAGTTAAGTGGAGGCAGGGCTAGGAAACACCTGTGCCTGAGGCACGGAGCAGCCTTCCCCAATGTGGGGTCCTCCAGTTGTGTTGGACTATGTCTGGAGGGCACCAGGTTGAGGAAGGGTGCCTTGGATGGGTGGCTGCCCCCAAAGGGCCTTCCTGGGTTAGGCAGGCCAGTGGTCTGATGAAAGCTGCCTTGTACTGAATGTGCTCAGGCTGGGACTTGGGTGGGAAGTGGTTGAGTGAGCAATTAAGAATATAGGAAGAGCCCTGCTGGATCATGCCAGAGGCCTATCTAATTCATAGTTCACTGGATGCCTGTGGGAAGCCCACAGGAACACTTCCCCAGCGACTGGTATTCAGAGGGACGGTGCCTCTGGTATTGGAGGTCCTACATAACAGAACAGTGATAGGAAGCTTTGATGAGTTGGGTCCTCTCGGGGGGGGGGTTCCTTTCCCACCCCAGAACATTGTGGTTTCCCCCCTAACTCCTTCTCCCTGCACCCACAGGTGGGGCAGTGCCCCAGAGCGCCCCACCGGTGCCCTCGGGTGGCTCCCACTTCCGCTTCCCGCCCTCTACGCCGTCCGACGTGCTGTCGCCTGCCGAGGACCTGCGTTCGCCTGGCGTCTTCTCGGCCGTGGCTCGCCGCTTGGCTCGCGGCTCGGTCAGCGACTGCAGCGACGGCACTTCGGCCAACTCGGAGGTGGAGGAGTCCTTGGCTGAGGAGCAGCGGCGTGGCGGAGGGGAGGCCGGCGGCTTCCGTGGCCCCCCAGTGCCCGGCCACCCCCGCCTGGCCCACGACAGCCTCTTCAGGATTTACCCTCGCCCTCGGGTTCCTGAGCCCCTCAGCCCTTTCCCCGTGTCTCCCTTGGCTGGGCCCGCGGCCCTTCTGCCCCCTCAGCTGTCCCCAGCCCTGCCTCTCACGCCCTCACACCTGAACTACACTCCCTCGCCTACCCTCAGCCCCATGTATCCGGGCGGCTCCCACTTCTCCTTCAACCCTGAGGACATGAAGCGCTACCTCCAAGCCCACACCCAGAGCGTCTATAACTACCACCTCAGCCCCCGGGCCTTCCTGCACTACCCTAACATTGTCATCCCGCAGCCGCAGCGCCTCGAGAAGCCCCCTCTCCCGCCCCCGCCCCCGCAGGCCGAAGAGCCCCCGAGCCCTTTCAAGTTCAAGCTGCAGCCCCCGCCACTGGGGCGTCGCAACCGCGACAAGCAGCAGCCCGTGGCCGTGGCCCCAGGAGAATCCAGCAGTGGTCTGCCCTCCTCCTCCTCCTCCTCCTCTTCTTCTGCTTCTACATCCGCCACTGAGCTGCCGCTCCCCCAGATTAAAGTAGAGCCCATCTCGGAGGGCGAGTCGGAGGAGGACCTCACCGTCGAGGTCACAGACATCAGCGAAGACGATGACGAGGAGGTCTTCAAAGCCCCTCCTGCACCGCTTGAGAAGGCCGAGGAGGAGGAGACCCGGGCGGTGGCGCCCCCTGTCTCCCGGGCTGGAGAGAGCGGCAAGTGCATCCCGCTCAAGTTACGTTTCAAACGCCGCTGGAGCGAGGATCAGCGGCTGGAAGCAGGCATGGGGGCCGAAGAAACCGATGACAAAAAGGTGAAGGGGGAAGACAGTGCCTGCAGCCACGCGGAAGGAACAGGAGGCAGACGGATCAGCACAGAGCTCCAGCGAGCCACTGCTGAACTGACCCTGGAGAACCGGGACTCTTAGAGCTGGGATTTGCAGCCCCCCTCCCTTCCCGGGACAGATGGACACATGGACGGGAGCAGAGGGGGCTGGTGTTGCTGCCTTAACTCAGAGTTTATCTTCTTACCTTTTGTCAGTTTTCCTTCCCTTCTCTTCTCTTCCCTGTTTCTCCCGAAACTCTGTAAATTTTATTATTATTTCTTTTCTGGAAGCCAGAAAATCTTAGGGGTGCGGAAAATATTGAACAGTTTTTACTTGTCTATATACATATATAAATATAAATATATATATATATATAAACTCTTTGCGGGGGTGGGGGGATTTCTAAAAATGAATATGCCACGGCAATTTTTACTCTTAAATGTTCTCTTTCACCTGTTACCCACTTCCTTGGAGTCCTTTGAGGTATAGAGCCCCAGGGCCTTTTTTTAATTAGGCAAAGAAAGAAACCCCACAGAAATAAGTAGTCGCTTTTTAAAACAAAAAGCTCCTCACTGTTTTTTTTGCCTTCATGGGGGATTGTACGGGTGGTCTTAGGAAAGCTATTGCCCCAATACCTTCCTCCTCTACCACCCCCTGCCCTCCCCCTCCCCCCCAGTATTGGCAAGTTTAAGCACAATATACTTTTTAATCCCCCAATGGATTGAAAAGAGAATTAGCCATATATCCTCATATCCATCTCACTCCCCCATCCAAATAGCACTATGAGAAGCGTGTGTGTGTCTGTGCGTGTGTGTGGATAACTAATAACCCCTTCTGTTTTAAAGACCCACCCACTGTATAAGTGACGTCTTTACCATTTAAAATCTAGCCCATCACTTCATCGCGTCCTCGTCTCTCCCCCACCTGGATTGTAAGTTGATGTCTTTGTGAAACCTTGTGATCAAGAGCAGTGGCAGAAGGGAGATTCCCCCCCTTCCCCCCCTCCTCCTGTTCTCCAAAGAAAACCCTTCATAATACATTGCTTTATGTAACCAAAAAAGTGGGCTTGGGTGCCGTGCAGTCCCCTCGGCCTGTCCCACTGTGGGGTTAGGGAAGGGGGTGGGGGTTTGAAGGTTTTTTTAAAGTGCCTGTTGAAGTACTGTTTCCAAGGGAACCTAAGCAGGGAGTGGGCTGTCCTTTTACTCTCTCTCCCCGCTACTGTTGTCCCAGGAACCCAATCCCTTCTTCCCATTTCCTCCTTCTCCTCCCCAAAGAAATGAAGGCACTGTTTCATCACTTCATTGAATAACTCCTCCTTTTCGCCTCCCAGAGAGGGAGAATCTGGAACCATCCCACTCATCTATTGAAGAGGAAAATGTGGGGAGGGGGCAGTAATGTAAGGTGATGGTGCCTTTGAAAAAGAAAGCAGGGATTTCCCCCCCCCCCAAAACACATCCATGTACCCTCCCAATTGTGCTCCAATCCCTTACAGGCATATTTGCCTTTGTTCTCAGCTGCTCCCCACTTAAGCAGGAAATAAACTTTCCAGTTCCCGTCAGGAGAGAGAGGTTGGTGCGTTTTTCCTATGAGAAAACCGAAAGGGCCTGTTTTGGAAAGGATGCTGTTAGCTTGATGGCTGGCGCTGGATCTTAAACTGCTGTTTGTGGGGTGAACATAAAGCAGCAACATGCTTGTGGGGTTTTTTTTTAATACAGCCTTATTCAGATTCTTTGTACATATCAAAGAAATGGGGGTGTCTCATTTTAAGAATGTAAAAAAAAAATTAAAAAAAACCAATAAAAGGGTTTTGAGATTTCATAACTTCGTGCTCCCTTTTTAAAAACAACAGCAAAACTATATGAATATTGGAAAGTTCTTCTCAGTAAATAACATGCTTTAGTCTTTGTATCAATGCAGGCACCAAGGCATTTTGCACTCAGGTAACACAGACTCTCTACCAAGGAAAGCCGGATTTGGGAATATGTATAGTTTTTGCAGAATTTCTACTAACTTGCATATTTATAGATGCCTCACCCATAACCACAGCAAATGTCTTTCTCCATCCTTCTAGCTTCTAATAGTTTTGCAGGGATTCATGTGCACATACTTCCTTGGTAGCCATAAGGAATTTGTGCGCATAATGAAAGCTGAGATCCTTGAAGCTAAAATTCTGCACTCCCGCATTGGGTGCCTTCTCTGCACTCTTACCTAGTTGTGTAAGGGTCATGCTCCTGTTTCATTTCTATCCATGCATGGAGTTCCTTGACCTAGATAGCTCTCCCCTTCTCCCCCGCTTCAGATTCTTTAAACTTGACTGAAAATTAACTAAAACTGTAGTTGCAGTGTTCTTATTTTCCATTCCTATCTTAGCATATCAAAAGTGCTTTGAAAGGAGCTCTGTGATTGCTTGCTGCTGCGTTTCTTCTCCTTTTGAACAAGTATAAGCCTGCAAGGAATCATCTTGTTGATCCTACTTGTTTTCTGCCTAGAGCTCAAGGCAACGTACATGGGAATAATCCTGTTTGTAAACTGTCTTGTATGGTTTGAGGAAGTTAGGTTTTTTGTGGGTCTCTATCCAGGGGAATTGATAGACACTTAAAAGATCTGAGGCTGTGGCCTATAGACACAACATTGCTTAAGTTTGGCATAGATGAATGGATATGCAAGTTTTGAAATCACTAGAATTTACATTTTACAGAAGGCAAGCCAATTTCCCATCCAAGTAAACCCAAGTAATTTTAAAATGCATTTGCATCCCACCCCTAGAACACCCAAATCAGTTCAATTCCCATCTCGATGATCCAGTCCCTAGTCCAAACTCAATGTCTATCAAATTACCTGCATGCTTTAATCATTACATCATCCCCCTAGCCTTAGTTCAAAGGGGAAAAGAAATGGTTTATTCAACACGGGTTTTGGTGCACCGATATGGAGTGGCACAGCAGCTCAGTTCAGCAGCCCTCTAAACTTTGCATTAAGAGTTTGAAAAAGAAAGAAAAGGTGCCACAAGCACGCAGCTGCTCTTGAGGCCAGGCCCAAAAGACATAGGGCCCCTTGCCCTCGGCCAGGCCCTTATGAACGCCCCTAGTCTCTACCATCCATGAATACCATACCGACTGCTCTCTGACCCACAGGAACACTGGGGGTTCCCCCTCTGCCCCGTGACCTCCTTCCTGCTTTTCTAATTCCCCATTTTCAAAATGACCGAGCCTGCTTAGAATGGGCCAGCCAGTCCCATATTCTCAGTGAGAAAGAGTAGGGCCCCTTCAAAATTGTTCATGGGAGAGGTGGAGATTAGCTACTGTGATGAGGCTTGAAGGAAAGTGGTGCGGAGTCTAGGGCCAATCTCTCCGGTTAAAATTTTTCCATATGTTTTTTTCTCAATGCAGAAACTCAGTGCAGAGGGTGGGGGGATCTTGATTTGCATTATGCCAACTCCTGCAGTTCATTGCTAACGTGTACCTTAAGATGTGTTCAGTTTGGCCAATGTTTCCCTTTTGGAGACTGCCTGTCATTCCAAGAGCAAAAAATAAGGATAGGGAGACAACCTGATTTGCTGTTCGTCACGTCAGGATCTTGTTTGGTTCAGTTTTGGACATAACTGAATGTCACCAATAGCATAGCAACAAGAGTTGTGGGAGAGCAGGTCAAGATCAAACGAAAGTGCTGATCGGATTCAATTGTTTCCTTATATCACAAACTTCAGGCAGGAAGTTGTCTTCCCTTGGCTACTATGGCATCCATACTTATGAACAGCACAAGCAAAGAAATAGTGGGGCTTGCATTTCCCTTAGTTTGTTTATTTGTTGTTTCAACCGTCATGGTCATATCAATTTTACAAATGCATAGATAAGCACACAAACTTTACAATACAAAGAAGTAAAATACAAAAAGATACTAAAAGAAGATTCATAGCGGTCAGTATGGTGAAGTAGTATTAACTTGTATACATCTATGGCCCTTTTAATGTAAATTCTTAATGTCTTATTTTAATTTTTGTATTAAAACTAACTTTTAGATATTTGTGGGCACCTTTTAATGAAAACCTTTTAAGTATCTTTTTGTATTTTACTTCTTTGTATTGTAAAGTTTTTGTGTGCTTATCTATGCATTTATTAAGTTGATATAACCATGATGGTTGAAACAACAAATAAACACAACTAATTGTGTTTCCCTTGGCGCTAAAGGCTGACCAAACTTTTCTGCAAACTCAACCCCCTGATCTGTACTATATGTGGGCCCAGCTCAGGTTTTGTTTGAAAACAGGATAAAAATTTATTTATTGACCTTTTGAAAAAAGGTCTTGGGAAATATTGGGACTGGGTTTATTGTGGGAGTGAAGATTTAATGTATGAACGCAGTGGCTGTTTGAAACTCAATCTTGTGTGGTACATTATGGCCTAGATGTTGCTATGTCATTAAAATCTCAAACTGAACTTGCTACTTAATCTGGTGCACCTTTGGTGTAAGTCCACATGGGCCTGGATAGGGCAGGCAAACGAACCCGATGGAGGCTAATATTTTGCTAGGTTGCTTCCTCTTCTATCTCATCCCCGGTTCTCCACTGCACCATTCTCCCTCTATGTTGTAGAGTTTTGGGGAAACATCTGCTTCGAGCCTGTGTTCCATGTATGCTGCAACGTTGTGGAATGTGACATTGGCTGCAGAATTCAACTTTCTGAACGGCTCAGCTCTTTTTTACGGTTGGAAGGACATGTCTGAAAATGTGAGGCTAATGCTTTCTTGAAGTTTTGGAAGCCAGAAGCAGTTGGGGAGGAGGGGAGAGGGGAATTGAATAAGAACAGGATCCAGCAAAACTCCTTTCCTTTCTCCAAGATGGGTAAAAGTCAAGAGTAAAACATGCAAGCTTGCAAACTGTATACAGGCTGCAGAATTTGGATAGCTTGATGCAGAATATTAATTTTTTTTTTTAGTGTTAAAATTCATCCAGCCTATTTTAGTCCCACTCTGGAAACTACTGGGCATGATTAAGTTTGTCTTTGGCTGCCTTTTTCTCTCTTTTTTAAGCTTTAGGGGAAAGCGTGTGGAATTCTGATACATAATTTCTTTTGCTTCTTCTCTTTTAGAGGTGGGGTGGGGGTTGAAAGAGGTATTCAAATCCCAGAACAGACCTGAGAACTGCACCCCTTCACCTCTTAGTGGTGTGTCATCATCACCCCTAGCATTCTGCCCTCTTGCTAGAAAGACCGGTTTGCGTTAAGAGTGTCTTGCATCCTGTCCTGGGGCAAGTCAAAGTTCCTCTTCTGTCCACTCCGTTGAAGGCTGTAAAAATGTTCGAGCAAGCAAGCTGAATTTTAGCACCTCAAAAGCAGCAGCAGCTAGTCACTAAGCTTGAGACCACCATGATTTTCTAGCATTTGGGGGGGGTATTAGAGCTTTCGAACCTCCTTGTTTGTCTTCCCAAGAAAGTTAAGAGCTCTTTCACACTGGGATCAGTTTAGGCATATAGCAGAACCAACTGGTTTATCTTTGCCCGGACCATGCCTTTTAGACTGAGAAGTATTTTGTGAACTGTTGTTTTCCCTTAAAAGTATCTGGAGAATCAAAAGACTTCTGGTGCTCTAAAAGGTGAAGAGAAAAGAACACAGTTTCATACCTGGAGCGGAAGGTGGTGCGGAAATTCAAAATGTGTGTGGGGGTCCATCTTATTTATACAGTCTGTTTTTAAAAAATGCATAAGAGTGGCTGAAAACCAGCGCACTTAAAATGTATCTTCACTTTAAATGCTTTCTGAGGAGAAAGGTCTTTGCTATTTTTTGGAAGACGGTTGAGGAAGGGTATCAGCTAGTATCTTAAATTCAAGAGGAATGTTATCACGGCACAAAAGACACTGTTCCTTCTAACTGTTGGCTCCGATGTCAGTAGGGTGATGAATCTGCTCCGGGTTTCACTCAGAACTAGTCAGAACTCTAAAGGAACTATCCAAGATGTACCATCCATTGTATTTTTGCAGCCATGAGGACTAGAAACTTACGTCTGTGCTCTCATATCTCTACCTATGACCATTCCTCCAGCTCAGCCATAATAATAATAATAATTTTCTTGCCCGCCTCTCCATCTTGATAGAGGCGGGGGATAACAACAAACGATAAAATACATAATACTCAATTAAAACATAATATACATTGTTAAAAAATCCTAAAAAATTACTCTTTTCTCCCTTACTGTCTCTTATGCCTGAAACACTTCCTACAAGACCTCTGTGATATCTTCTCTATAGTCACCTCCTTCAAATCCCTCCTCAAAAACTCTGGTTTTTCATGAACCCTTTGGCGAAATCCCGTAGTCCTCTAAATTTGTGCAGTTTTGTGTAAGTGAATACAAATGTTTCTCCTGGCCACCTGACTCTCACCATATTCTGTCCCTTCCCCCATTGCTTTCTAATGTTGAATTTTCGAAAGTAATCTCCTTGGGGCAGCTCTCTACCCCCCCCCCCCCCAAAATACTCTTTGAAAAGGGCTTAAACTTGAGGGTGCTATATAAACCATAATACAGAAGATGACTTGTATGACTTAAATTAACCGCAACAGCCAGCAGACTGAGAGTCTAGGAGCAGGCCTCAAGTTTTTTGCCAACGTTTTTACTGTCATAAAGGTCTTCTGAAAGCCCCTTGGGACTTTTTCTGTTCTACTCTCTAAGTGGAAGGAAACACGGGTCAGATGTGGGTGCCAGAATATCTTGTCCTTCCTGCTGTTCTTGCCATGCCTGATAGAAAGAGGAAATCTGCCAACCCAGACGAAATCAAAACTCCACGATTCCAGGAACGGCAGACTTCCTAAGTGCCTTCCGGAAACTTCAAGCAGGGTGGTAGTCATCATTTGGTGGTTTGAAGTTTTACAAATTTGGCCCCTGAAAATGGAGTTGCTGGCCATGCCCATAACTATTCTCAAGCAGATATTATCTTCCCTCCAAGCGGAGACTAGCAACCTGCAGCGTCTGCCAGAAGACGAAAGGGGGGGGGGGGGGAGAATAATACTTCTCAGTACTTCTAAAGTACCTCTCTTAGCACGGACTGCCTGTCCAAGTGCTTGGCTTGCATCGACTGAAAAGCAGGGACGGTTTTGTTCTTCTTGGTTCAAGTTATATTAGGAAACAACATGCAATTATCTTGTAATGTGCAAAAAGAACCTCGCCAGCTGCAGTGTGTGTGAAGTAGCATACTATGCTTCACCTGGGGCCTCAGTGTTCATGCCCATGCATGTGTGCGCATAGTGACATGATACATTCATATTCTCTCACATATATGCACAGTCTCTCAGTTTCTAGAGGTCTGGGAGGGAGGAAAGGCAAGCCGAGACCTGAAAATACAGCATCTCAAACTAACAAAACATTTAAAAGGCAAGCACAGAGCAAGCTACCAAAGACAAGCGTCTGAAAACCAGAACCCTTCCCTGCTAGAAATGATTGAAATACATTCATTTAATTGCTGTCTCTTTCCCTCAGAGTGGTGTACGTGGTTTCTCTCCACCACCCCTCCATTTATCCTCAGGACAACCCTGTGAGGTAGGTTAAGATCGAGAGAGTGTCTGGCCCAAAACCACCCGGCAAGAGTATTTGTTTGCCTTTTATATCTTCCGAGTCCTCGGGTCTGCTTTCTGAGGTAGATCCAGAAGAACACACCCTTTGAAACTATTTTCGGGTTGGGTTTCTGCAAATATCTTAAGTCAGGCCTAGCCTGGGGGCAGCTGAGGGCGAAGAGGGTCTCTTTGGGCTGAGGGCACCACCTACCCTGGACAGATGCCCCATGCGGGCTTCCCAGAAGGCGGGTAGGTGGGTGGCCAGCCGGGCCGCTCCAGCTGCCAGCCCTTCAGAGGCGGCTGAGGATGCGGGAAGCAGGGTGGGGCGGCTGTTTCTGCCTTTGCTATTTTGGGAAGCAGGGCCTGAGCCAAGAGATGTGTGTCTCCTAGCAACGGTGATGCTTCTCTCAGGAGCAATGGGAAGGTGAGGGGGGGGGCATTGCTCGGGGTGTGTGTGAAGGGGGGCAGGCTGGTGGATGCTTTGGTACAGGCCCGTTGCTGCCCACCCAAGCCTTGCCCACCCCTGTTCGGTGCTCTTGCCTTGGCCACCCTTGGCCAACAGCAGCACTGTTGACGTGAGCCTGCAGGTGCCTCTGTGTGTGTCTGTGCGCGAGCACGGCACAGTGCCGTCATCCCCTAATTGAATTAATCTCGCCTGCTCCCAGTGGGAGGCTCTTTGCTTCTTACCCTTGACTTACTAAATAATTCATTAACCTCCTCTCAGGCGCTCTCGCCCCCCTTCCTCTCTCCCCCCCCCCAACCACTTTAACCCTTTAGGCTTTACGTTCCTACACTGGAAAGTCGGCAGGGGGTGGCGGGAGAGCGGGAAATTCCCCTTCAGGATTTGTGTACGCGGCGCTTGGCCGCTACGGGCCCAGCGGTCAGGGTTGCGTGTGGCCCTTCGGCCAGATGAATGGGGTTTAATGAACGCTGAACTGCCTGGTTCAGATCATGACGAGGATCTGCCTCTTCCAGCGTTCGGACTCCGGTGATGGTAGACCCACGGGTGCTAAGAAAATCCTTGCTAGGCAGTGCTGGATTTAGGAACAAGCCAAATAAGCCATGGCTTTGGGCGTCATATTCCGAAGGCCCTCCTCTAAATATGTTGGAGATAACGGCGATGCATTATAATTGGAATTGTTTTGGCTTAAATGTGTTGGAAAATTTGGTGTGACTTACAACAGAGTTGCCTTATGTAGAGAAAGCGTGACAACACAGCATTTAGTATTGGAGGCAATAAGCGCAGACTAGTGCCAGTTTTTTAAAAGTTCAAATCAGCACATCTTCAGAGAAGGCCATCTAAAACTGATTAGTAGTACGCACCCCCTAACATTGGATGGTACTTTTTAAATTACCCTTTCTATTATAATGAAATACAGTTTTTTTCCTCTTTATTTTTATGGCATTGGGCCTCAGAAACGTGACATGGTTTAAGGCCTTAGCATGTCTTAATGTACTGAGTGTGAGGGGTGGTGCTTCTTCCTCATTGCTGCCTGCTTTGACTGGCAGTGTCTCTCCTAGGTTTTGGATGACCCTTTTAACAGGGGATGCTAGTTATTGCTTTGATAAATGGAGATGGGTGTTGTTCAAGTCATATGAAGCAGCACAGGAGAAAATATAGGTGGGGATGCATCAGCCAAGACAAGGGGCGGGAGAGATTGTGCAAAACAGAAGAGGTTATAATGAAGACAATGCAGAGGATCTCTTCCGCCAGATAGCTGGAGGGTTTTGAATATTCAGTATAGCTCCAGCACTCGATAAATTCTGAAGCATTAACTATGAGGACTAGTATCTTAAAGCCAATGGAGAAAACTGTAGAGCAGACGTGGGGAACCTTTTTGACCAGAGGGCCACCTTGGTTCAGGGCAACATGTTGCAGGCCGCATGCTAGCAGTGGGAGAGGTCACCCAACAGTTGTCATGCAGCCTCAACTTGAATGCCCAGATCCCATTTGCCCTCTCACAACCATGCACTCTCACAATCGCAGATTCACACTCGCACACACCCCGTTCCCCCCACGGCAATCAATCTCTTTAAAAGCCTGACTGCAGTAGGGAGACATAATTAGGGGAAGGGCACAACGTTGGGGAGGAGAGAGTTAAACATTACCTCCACAGCATTGACCCACACACAAATCCTCCCTCTTGGAGGCTTTTAAAAATCCTCCTTGAAGCGTGGGAGGGAGGGAGGAAGGGAAATCCCTGATCTCCGATTGGAGATAAGCCAGCAGGGAAACTGGCAGCTTGGCTGTGGACCTCCCACAGGCCGGAGAGTCAGTTCAGGATCTACTGTAATCGCTTGGAAAGCCATGTGGCTAATACCTGTGCACTCCCTGTTAGGTTTGGGCTGCGATCTGAAGCACATTCGCTAAAGGAATTATTATCACCGAATGACTTATTTTTGACCAGGGTTGCTAATTGACCAGGAAACTAAAAAATGGACTGACCCGGTTGGTTCTCTGCCTTCTGCAGCAGCTTCATCTTGCAGAAATCATCAGGTGAAGCTCTTCATTGCAGGAGGACAAAACATGACCGACTGCTACTGTCTGAAGATCAGGCCAATGCTAAAGAAAGATAAGTGCAAAGGCAGGTCAAAAGCCGGCACTGTACTTAGTAGAGATGTTTAAGACGAGGTTATAAGTATGGCAGAGTTAGTAAACTAGGAGCAAAATGAAACACAAACGGGCCCCAGTGCTCGGTATACCTGAGAATGTTTGTTGTGCATTTTCTTCTTCACTGGTAGACTCACCCAAGAGGGTCATATCTACACTTGGATCTCCATTGAGGTCTCTTGGCTTTTGATCTTACAAGGCACCGGAGGCAAAACCGTTTGTTTCTAGGAGTATGGTCCACCATGGTAGTAACCCTGGATTGAGATCTGCACCTCCCTGTTCTGGCTGCCGGGTGCCTGGCTAAACTGCCTAGTTTGTGATATTTACACAAAAAGCAACTTGCTCTTACAGAACAGTGCTTAATGTCCTAAAGGACTGGGAACTTCATCAGTCCTGGAAATTTTGCTCCTAATTCTGGGACAGGCTATGGTTTTTCCGGGGGGGGGGGGGCAATGTATTTTGCACATGCTCAGAAGGATACTAGGCTTAATCATTACTTCATATGCTCCAGAGACTAAGGAAAAGTTTTCATAGAGCTCAGATAAAAATCCTGTTCAAAAGCAAAACTTGTTTGGGCAAGCAAATGATCTCTTGGTCTATTATTATGAATTTTCTTGGCTCCATCTTTCATTATACGAGGACTTGAGTTCACCTAATGAGGTTGATGAACAATCCTAGGTTCAGGAAAGCCAGAAGGAAGTCATTCTTCACACAATGTAAAATTAACGTAAGGGATTCACTGCCACTAGATGTAAGGATGGTTAGTAACGTTGATGGCTTTGGGAAAAGACTGAACAAAAATCCAACCTCTAACAGCTTTTAGGCATAATAGCTGAACGGGACCTCGTTTCAGAGGGTGTAATAAATAACACAGAAGCTCATCAGCAAAAATTATTTATTTATTTTATTTACAATATTTATATACCACTCCCCACTGAAAATTTCGGAGCGGTGTACAAGATAAAATAACAGAATAAAACACTTTAAAATAGATTTTAAAAGAAGCAAAATGTACAGTGAATTGTGGCTGGTTATTAAGAAAAGACTTCCTGGAATAATGTTTTCAGGAGGTGCCGAAAGGAATACAAAGTTAGCGCCTGCCTGACCTCCAGAGGCAGGGAGTTCCACAGGAGGGGCGCCACCACGCTGAAGGCTCTTCCCCTGGTGGACTCCAATCAGAGGATTGGTCTATGTGGAACCACCAGGAGCAGGCCCTCGGTTGACCTCAGTGACTGGGCAGGTTAGTAGGGGAGAAGGCGCTCTCTCAGGTATCCTGGTCCCAAGTTGTTTAGGGCTTTGTACACAAGTACAAGAACCTTAAACCTGGCCCAGTAGTGAATAGGCAGCAAGTGCAGTTTCCTCAGCAGAGGAGTTACATGCTGGAAAGGGGCAGCTCCAGACAACAGCCGAGCTGCAGCGTTCTGCACTAGCTCCAGCTTCCGGAGCAGCTTTAAGGGCAGCCCCACATAGAGCACATTGCAGTAATCCAATCTTGAGGTTACCACTGGCTGTACCACCGTGGCCGATTTTATTACAATACTTCCCCCCCCCCTCCTTCCCCATTTCCTGAATTTAGGACTCTTGATCATTGTTCCTCTACTTCAGCCTTTCTCAACCTGGTGCCCTCTAGATATGCTGGACTACAACCCCCATCATGCCCCTACCAGCATGGCCAACCGTTGTCCAACACATCTAGAGGGCACCAGGATGGGGAAGGCTGATCTGCCGTGCGGCCTTCTGCCCTATTTCTGGTCTCCGAAACTTGTCCCCCTTCTTTTGGCCTCTGTGTAGCTGCTCACCTGCAGGAAAAGTTTTGCTGTCTAAAAAAACCACACACACACACACACACATTCCACACAGACGTGCACACATATGGACGTTTCTCTGCTCTCTTAGCTATGCTGGGGTTTTTCCTGGAGTACAGGAACAAAATGCTCCAAGCGCCCCCTACTTGGAATCCAGTTCAAGAGCACCCCTCCGGCCTACTTGGGTTTATATCCCTCTCTGCTAGGGTTTATGGATAACTGCAGTGGCTTTAGTCAGCAACTGGTTTTCAAGAGAGCAGGGAGGGAAAGAGAGATTAGGGCACCCATTTTCAATCCCACCCAACAGTGGTACAGTTAAGGTTAGATCTTGGACCTAAATGACCACCCAGAGAAAAGTACGTGCAGAAGGAAACACCATTTGATCCCTGTAGTCATGATGGTGTTATGATTTAAGTCAATTTTAAGGTGCCCGCGAATGTTTTTTTTAAATTTTCATTCAGGGCTTGCTAACAATTTTGCTGTTCCTACCGAGCAGGAAAGTAGAAGTAGTTTTAAAGCATGGAACAGCAAGCGACGGGGTGGAAGAGAAACGCTAGCTGTGTGCTTCACAACTAAAGGAATCCACGTGGACCGTTTAAAGGGATCCCCATAAGACCATGAAGTCCACGGTCTAAAATTTCCTAGTTATACCACTGTTATGGAGCTACTCTCACTGGAGATGCCAGGACTCCAACTTGGGACCTTCTGACTGCAAAGCACAGTGCCACAGAGCGGTGGCCCTCTCCCCCACGTAACTGGGGGCTTGTAAAGAAATTCCCCTTGATGACTAATAGTGCACACCTATACTCTGTGAAGAAGTAAGTCTCACTGAACTAAATGAGACTTACTCCCAGGTAAGTGTGCATACTTTAGGACTGCAGCCTAAAAAAATCCCTTCTCATTGGGGTAACGCCGGAAAATGATATGTCTAATACTCGTTTGTATTATTATTTAGTACAATTTTATTCCTGCTCAAAATAGCATCCAAACCCCTCAACCCATTGTATCCCTACAACAACTCTATGAGGTAGGTTAAGTCCTCTTGCCATAGCCAGCTCTCTCCCTACATCTCTTTGACTTTTGGGATGACAACTTGGGGGCATTTATTATGAAAGAGCAGCCAGAACGTTCTGGTTTACACATAACACTAACCCATAGTTTATTGAAATCATAGTCTGTTGTCCTACCCTGGGTTTGTCTGGCAGACGATTGAACAAACCACGGCTTGCTTGTTTCCCTTCTCCTTCGCCACGCCCCCACCCCATACCCCCAATGCCTTTGTGGTACTGCAGTACTGGTATATAAAGAGGCTGGGGTTTTTGACCACTCTTGCCTGCTGCCTTTGTAGCCTGGCAAAACAACCCATGAACAACCCACAATTCTGAGTTAGCACTTAAAAGACATCACATGTTTTAAACAACCTACAGCTCACAACCCAACAATAACTCTTGGGCCAGTTAGAACAATACTGTCCATGGGTTAAACAGTTTGCTCAATATGACAGTCCATGGGATGTCATGCATGAGTGGGAGAGAGCAGGCACACTGCCTCCCACATGCCTGCCACTTTTAATCAGCAACCCACAAGCAGCTTCAACATAGGTTGCAGAGTGTGTCATCCATACCTAGACTGTTTGGTTGTTTAGCCTCTAAACAACCCAGCAGTCCAGGTTTCCACAGTATGGGAAACCCATAGTATGTTGGGTTGTCATTACGTGCAAACCAGGTCAAAGTTGTTTCATCTGAATGACTGGCCTCTTGGAGTAATAAGTCTTCTGGAATAGGAGCTCTTCTGGAAAAATGACTCCACCATGAACATCTCCTGGAGCAATTTACAGTGCAATCCTATACATGTGTACTCAGAAGTAATTCCCGCTATGTTCAGTGGGGCTTATCCTTAGTAAAATGTGCATAGGGTTGTGACCTTAAGTTCTACTTTTCTAAATGCCCTGAGGACAGTAAGGAACATGGATATTATTCTGACATGTCCCGACAATAACGCTTCTATCTGTCCAGAACCAATTTGTTGGCAAAAGAATAGTAGCCTCCAGGGCATGGAATAAATGTGTTTTTTCATCTTTCCTTCTCTTATGTTGTTTCAAGGTGCGTGCAAATTTCAGGTGTGGTTCCTTGCTTTTCTTCTTTTTTAAGCTCATAAATTTCTTTTGCATGACGAGAGGGTGTCAGGGGTGCAAAAAGACTTTTAGCCTGGAATCCATTTGAAGTACTTGGCACTGATGCCGAAAGCAGTGGCATTTCTCTGACGCATATATTGATAATTATTTATTTAAGAGAATTGACACACTGCCCTTGTATTGTAATAACAAGATGAACGATAACATCTAACAATACAATGAAACAGATAAAAGCAACTTAAGGCAAGGCAATTAGTCTCCTAAAACTCATCAGCCTGGCAGGTGAAATGCCAGCCAGAATAAAAAATGTCTTCACTAGGGAGCAACAGGTGAAGAGATGGCTTATTTATCTAGAAAAAAGCACATACTCAAATGAACAGCAATGGAAGGATATGGGATCATACCCAGGCCTCTGAGGGGGTATCTGTTGTTCCCACCACCTCTTGCTAACCCGGACACATATGTGGAGGAACTGGTGGCTGAGACAATAATAGGATTTACTAGAACTCCACACTGGGGGCTCAGGGAGTGTTCTGGGCCTTTCTCTTCAGAAGGATCCTCCTATAAACCAGTATGAGAATTGCAGCTCTCAGTTATTTCTGATTTAGATTGTAAGCTCCTCTGGGAGGAGGGATGTGTTTATATTGACTGTTCTGCAACTCTTCAGCACCTTCAATGCCGCAGCCTGCATTTTACCTGGCCGACAATAAAATCACACTGCCAGGTAACCAATCCTAAGCCTCGAAAAGGCCTTTGAATCTAGATTCTGCCAAATTCCATCACCTGCCCACCAAATTCTGCCTGGCTCTGCCACCTAGCTCTGTGCTAGGAGTCAGTATTGTGGAAATGAAGAAACTGCCAGTCGTTTCAAATGAAACGATTTGAAAACTGCAAGAAGAGATCTACTGAGAGCCTATGTGGAGCAGCTGACACAGCAGCCTGTGGTAGTCTAGTGCCTTCTACAGGCCTATCCAGTAGAATTTTAGGATATTTTTAGTAGGTTTTTAGGACGATTTTAGGATGTTTTTAAACAGTATTTTGTGTATTTTATGCTTGTTGTTCCCCGCCTCGATCCAATTGGAGAGGCAGGTAAGAAATATATTACTATTACTATTATTATTACTATTACTACTACTACTCCCCTCATCCTTCACCATTTGGCCATGCTGCCTGGGGCTGATGGAAGCTGTGGTCCAAGTCATCTGTAGCGCACACCAGGTTGAGCAATTGAATTCATGCAAGTGATAATAAGGGGAGAAGTCTATTTTTTATTATTATTATTTGCTATGTACCCCCTTAATCAGCTCTCCTCCAACCTGCTTGAAACTCAGGAGATCGTTTATCCAGACGAGAATACTACATTTCCCATAAACCTCCACTGGGAACAGCGCGGTGCGCGACGGGAATTGTCTCTCTCTCCCCCCGCCCCGCGCGATACATGACGGGAATTGTGTTTTTTCCCTAACGCGGCGCATGACGGGAATGGTGTTTCTTGCTCGTTCCACACTGCATGCCGGGAAGCTTACTCAGGAGGCACCTTCTAAGACCATCGTCCGCCTTGTGAACAACGCGTCGACGGGGCTAAGGGGTCTCAGGACCCCCCGAAGTTACAGTGGCCTCGTTCCCACCCATCGCTCCCTCACACAGCCCTCGGCCTTTCTTCTCGCAATGCACGATGGGCGCTGTAGTCCACTCATTGTAGTCAAGGTCCCGGCTCGAGTCACGGGGTCCGCGCGGAGCACATTGGGAGAGCAATGCCTTAACCGCAGCGACGCGCCTCCCATCGTGCATCGCGCCGCAGCTTGCTAGGCCTCACTCCGGATCCAATTGAAATAATGGAAAACAGATCCAAATGGGCACAAGGTTAAGTTTCCTTTCATTTTCAGGCGGCCGAGAGTTTGTGATACTGCGCAGTCGCGACCCGTGTTACCCTTTTTCGTACCGGACGGAGCCCAGATTCAGCCTTCCTTCCCCACTAAACATGACTGCCATTGTATTCCCATTCTGCGATAGGATAGCCATCCTCGCGCTGAGAATGCTGGGAAACGTAGTCTCTTTCCTTACGCTCCGGACGAGTCGCTATGCGACTATGGACTTCATTTCCCATGCCTCTTTGCTTCAGGCTGTAGGTGTGCTCCTAGCATGCTGGGAAATGTATTCCCTAGGCCTAGCAGACAGAGGAGCGCTACACGATCAGGGGACTCTTTGTCCCATGATGACCTTCGGCAGGCGCCCGAAGGGCTTGTCCTTGCGCTGACGCTTCTGGGAAATGGAGTCCACCCTTCCGTAACAGATAAGGCGGCGGTCGGTGGCGAGGACTCCATTTCCCATTGGCTCTTGCAACAGGGCCGGGCAGGGCCGGCTCCCGAGCCGCCTCAGACGGAGCCAGCCAGCCAGCCAGCGCGGCCCCCCTTCCCTTTTCCCCGGTCCCGGCCTCACCATGAGCAGCGGTAGCGCCGGCTCTTCCCGGCCCCGAACGAGTTCTTTCGCAGACCCGTCCGGCGGGGCTCCCGCCACAGCCCCCGCCGCGCCCGGCCCGACCTCGGGGGCAGCGCCAGGGGGGAAACCCGGGGGGGCTGCCGGGCCTGGGCCGGGGGGAGGCGGGACCAGCTCGTCGGTCGGCGCCTTCCCGGGGCTCAAGCTCGGCCGTAAGTATGGGCGGGGGGAGGCGGGGCGGAGGGGGAAATGAATGGTGGGAGGAGGAGGAGGAGGAGGAGGAGGAAGGAAAGGGGAGGACACAAAGAATGAGTGGGGGAGGGGAGGGGGATGCATTGAATGAAATGAACCGAAGTAGAAGGGAAGGGTGGCGGGGATCCTGGAAGGGCCGAGGCAGAAGGGGGCAGTGGGGAAAGAGGTTGGGTAGGGGCAAATGGAGAGAGGCTGGCCCAGGGGGTCGCCTGGGGGGACCGGGGGTGAGCAGCGTTTGAGGAGATGGGAAACTGTTGGCCGAGATGGGGCGGTAGGGAGGAGTCACTGCGAGCCACACCTGCCTTCAGAAGAGCAAGAGGGAGTGGTGTTTGGGGGGCAGAAAGGGGTGAGCAGAAGGAAGGGGGCAAATGGACGGGGCACGCTGGTAAGAAAAGGTGTTTCTGGGGTTCTGGTTTTTTTAGGGGGCGGGGTGGGCGGAGACTTGCTCATGGGGACCAGGACGGGAGAGGGAGGGGTTGCTTGATACATGAGGGAGGGAGGTGCAGAGAGATCCGAGTGGGTTGGTGCAAGGGAGGTCTTGGTTGCTTCAGGCTCTGCGTTGGCAGGCCCAGCCCAGCGCCTGGAGGAAGAAGCTATTTGAGGTCAGTGGGCAGCAGCGGGACAAGGGGTCCAGAATTATACCAGTGACGTCAGGATGAAATCATTGAAGCGGGGAGGTTAGCCAGGGGTGTTCTTTTCCATGGGGTTAGAGCTGGCTGCCCATGACCCACCGCTACAGTTGCTGGACCTTTATTTAGCGCCTGTCGGGTGCTGAGAGGAGCAGAGTGTGTAGAAGTGGCACGATGCCTTCCGCTGGGCGTTTGCAATGAAAGATGGGCTGGACGAAGCAGGGGAAGGAGAGCCGATGATGCTTGATGAAAGAGTAGGGAGAGCTGGAGTAGAAACTGGTTGCCTGGTAACAGACATTGCAGAATGGGCGTGGCTATGGGAGCCCAGGTACGGTGGTGCAGATGTGGGGTTGAGAAGAGGTGTGAGGTAAATGTGTCGGGTGGAGGAAGACTGGCACTCAATTAGAAACCAAAAAGGGGTGATTTTTTTTCAGTGCAAAAACTTGGGGAACAAAGGCATAACTAATAATGCCCAGGTAAGCAATTAGTACAGCCCACTTTGGGAACACTGGGTGAAGGCTAAGATCCTCCTAACCTCAGAATAGCCTGGCAGCAAGTTCTGTTATTGCAGTTGCCCCTCCTTCCTGTCCCCGTTTGGCTGGCAGTTGCGGGAGGCGTAAGAGCAACATCTTGAAACGCCACATTTGATACACAGGCCTAGAGGTCCTATTCCCTGCCACCATCTGAGAGTTTCTCCTACCAGTCTGGGTTGTGTCAGGAACTGTGGGTGTGGGGTGTGAGCTTGTAGGCCGCTGGGCTAAGTGATGAAGCGGCTTGTGAATTGACGCGGGCTGGAGGAAAATCGGCCAGTGGCTTCCTATTCGGAGCTGGGAGCATTTTGAGGACATTCAGGTTAACTGTGTTTGGAGGGATTGGGAAAGGCCCAGCAACATATTCAGAGAGTGGATGGCAGATGGGGCTTGAGACTGCTTGGCGAAAACCGGGGCTTGTACCTGGGTCTCAGATCCCTGGTCTCTAATACTTCCCTTCTAACAGGAGACAGCAGCAAGGTGACCACGGTGGTTGCCACGCCCGGCCAGGGCCCCGACCGCCCCCAAGAAGTCTCGTATTCCGATATCAAGGTCATAGGCAATGGGTCCTTTGGGGTTGTCTACCAGGCCCGACTAGCAGATTCCGGTGAGCTGGTAGCTATCAAGAAGGTGTTGCAAGATAAACGCTTCAAGGTGAGTTGAAAAGGGAAGGGTCTGTCTTTCAGATTTTGCTGTTGGGATTCCACAGCTCATCTTGATCTTTCTTTGTCTTGACCTCAGAACCGTGAGCTTCAGATCATGCGGAAGCTGGATCACTGCAACATTGTTCGCCTGCGGTATTTCTTCTACTCAAGTGGGGAAAAGGTGAGGAAAGTGTGGAAGGAGGGAGAGGAGGGTGGCTTGTTGTGGATGCTAGGCGATGGTTATACAAGCCAGGGGTGGGCAGAAGGTAGGTTTGGCTATACCGGTAGATCTCTGGGTGATTTACAGTAGATTGGCAAGGATTTCTGATTCTCAACGGTTTAAAAATAGCAGTGACTAAAGGAAAGGCTCTCCCCCCACCCAAATTATACTCATGCAATGAAGGAAGCTTGGAGTAAACAGGAGAGGGTTTTTGTATGAAAGGACTGTAACCTCCTTTCAGTTCAGAACAAATTATTAGGCTCAGAATTGCTTAATTCTAACTGTATGTGTTTTGCATCAGGCTTAGTTAAACACAATGAAGATTCAACAAGCCTGAAGTCTGCCCACACCTGGTATAGGCCATGGAAGAGTAGTGATGCTCCTCTCTTCCCCACCTCTGCCCCACATTTTTAAGGATCCATACTTAAGATTACTTAACCAGTCCAGGTTAATGCTCTTTAACCACCATTGTTTTTGCAGTCTGGGTAGATTTCCCTCCGCTACACACAGTACACGCATTCTCAATCCATGTATTTCAGCGAAGTGGGATTCCAGTCTCCATTTGTGATTATGAATGTAAAGCAGAGGATTGTGGATTAATTGATATGATGTGCAAGGATGTAATCTTGTGTATGTGGGGTAAACCAGCTTTCAGCTTCTTTATATCTCTGTGTAGCTCTTCCTTGAAGGAGTTCAGATGAGCTTACATGATTCTTTCTGCCCCCCCCCCCCCACTATCCTCCCAACAGCCTTTTGAGGCAGGTCAGGTTGAGAGATAGCGACTGTGCCAAGTGGCCTTCATGGCCGCGTGGGGATTTCAACCTGGCACTCCCAGTCACAGGCAAACAGCTGTGCCTTGCTGCCTCTTCTTTGGTCCCAAAAGCCTCATTTGGGAAAGGTAAATTTGCATTACTTGTATGTAACTAAACATGATTTGTGGGATGAAGTCCACAGTGGAAGTGTCAGGTGCTTTGTCCTTATGCTGCTGTATTTCCATCCAGAAAACCTTGTCAGGCCTTGAGCAATCTTCATCCCTCAATTTAAAAGTAGTGAGACATAACTGGTTATTTTTGGTGACTCTGGGCTCCTTCCTAAATCCAGGCTGTAGGGTTGCAGGCAAAGCTAATAGCAGTCCCAAAGTCAAGTGAGACTTCCCTTAATTG
The DNA here is from genome assembly GCF_023053635.1 of Elgaria multicarinata webbii. Lineage (NCBI taxonomy): Eukaryota > Metazoa > Chordata > Lepidosauria > Squamata > Anguidae > Elgaria > Elgaria multicarinata. The sequence goes on from NC_086183.1 coordinate 27,691,038, forward strand.
ACCTCCTTGTTTCCAGCTCTTTGGTGTTTTTGCCAAAGCCTAATTTGAGGCACAGCTCATGAGAGCTCGGCTGCCGGATGCATTTTCATTGCTGGAGCTCAATTGAGAAATACTTGAAGGTAGTAATAGCAGAATGCCTTTGAGCATGAATACTTTGGCATCTACTACTGAGGACGCAAGAACGGGCCCCTTTACACTTGGGGCTTCAGCTGAGCCTTCCAGATAGGCTCGAGAAGCAGGTTCCTTTCTCATTTTAGAAATTAAGCATTCATTTTTGCCATCAGATTTTTATTTTTCATTGCTGCGACAAGATAATAATAATAATAATTAATAATAATATGAATGCTGGAATTCTAACAGGAGCTCATGGACAACACTGGCAACACCTCCAGGATCCCATGTTGTCCACTTCTATTTAATAAGGTGGACTTGGCCTGGAGGTTTCATTTCACCCACCTGTTTTCAATAATCTGTTGCAGAAGGATGAGGTTTATCTGAATTTAGTCCTGGACTTCGTGCCTGAGACGGTCTATCGTGTGGCCCGCCACTTCACCAAAGCCAAACAGACCATCCCTGTCATCTATGTGAAGGTACGTACGTACCCATCTTACTTTGAATACTTTGATATCCAGGAAAGTATCTTCATGTTGAGGGTTGAAGGAGGTGGGCAGGAGTGACTTCCAAGGCCTTTCCTATTTGGCAGAATGAGATCACCCCTTAGCTGGAAATGGGCAGTTCCCAGATGTTTATGCCCCAACCTTGCCAACAATGTACTCTAACCAGATTCTTTTCACTCCCAGTGCCGTATGACACCACCAAGATGCCGTATGATCCATGGTTTTTTGTTTGGTTTTTTTAAAAATGTGATTATTAATTTTTTCAGCTTGTTTAAATTATGGAAATTGAGGACCTTGACCTAAGGTTTCTGTTGGAGTATTTTTAGTATGATTGAATCGTTTTATTCTGCCTTACCTAGGTATGGAGAATGGCTGCTGTGTCAGACACTGAAACTGCATTTGTAACTACTGGAGATGTTTTCAGCCACTTTTTTGGCTTCTCAGATTTCAGCAGCCTTTGCCCATCTGCATGCAAGCATCTCTTTGCTGGTATGAGGATTAGGAACTTGATTTAATTTTTTTTAAAAAAATTGAAAGTTGAGATTCTTCTGGAAACCGAGTTCTGTGCCTGGAATATGACATTGTATGCTCTGTGCAACTGCAGCTAAACACAGTCCTGGGTGTAACAATGCAGATACCCTGGTTGTGCTACAGACAGTCACATTACAGAACGCCTGTTCCTGGCTTCCTGCTTCCAACAGAGTAGTTGTCCTGTCAAAATTGTACTAGCCCTGCGTCTTTTGAAAGGGCAAGAACCCCCTGTGTGTACGCGTTTTTAATGTACATATCTGTCAAGGCTGCTGTTTCCTTACCTGAGAGGGATTTCATTACAAGTGTCAGGTTTTATGGAGCCAATTGGAATTTCTATCATTTTCGAAAGATCTGTTTTGAATGACTTGAATTGAGAGCTTACCCTGTGTTACACCTTCCCCTAACTTGGCGCCCTTCAAATATGTAGTCCCAATGTACCTGGAGGGCACCAGCTGAGGTGGGAAGGGTGCTGTCTTGGGTTTGGGGTATCAGACAAAGAGATCCCTATTGGAAAGAGCTTTTGGGAAGAAAGGAAGATGGACCAACCCCCCTGCCTTTGAATTTAAAAGTTGTATATTCAGACATCTTCTAAAGAGTTGTTGTTGTTGTTGTTGTTGTTGTAGTAGTATCCTGCCTTTTGCCTAATGCTATATTCTCATTCCTGTTTGCCCTTTTCCGAACACAGCTTGATATCGCTTTCCTTTTTGAGTGAACGGGGTGAATTTCCATTGTGTTTAAGCCTCTTCCTGGCTAACTTTTAGACTTCTAACAATCCATTTTGCATCCATTTCGTCTTTACTTGAGTAGGTGCCCTCCAAGTGCTTTGTACTACAAGCCCCATGGTGGCTGGGGATGATGGGGCTTGTAGTCCAAATTGGGGGAAGCTGTGGACATAATAAGAACCTGCTTAGTATTGACTCAGGTCAGTGGTTCCTCTAGCTCAGTATTACCTACTCTGGCTGGCAGCAGCTTTCCAGGCTTATGGGTAAAAGGTCTTTCCCAGCACCTGTGACCTGAAAGGCTGGGAGGAAGCCCTTCCTCACGCAAAGCATGTGTTTTGGTCTCTGTTACGCCATATGGCCTAGTTGCTGCTGTGTCTTAAACTTCAATACATCTACGTTCCAGGTCCCTTTTGTCTCTAATCACTCAGGTTTTCATAACTCTCTTTGCCCTCTCAAAACTATTTGGTTCACCATGTTTTTTATGGCTCCCTGTTTTCTTCATTGCTGATCGTTTCATTATGGTTGCTTTTAATTTTGTTGTGATTTATAATTTTTTTGGTAAGCTACCTTGAGTTTAGGTTTTTTTTGTCCTCAAAAGGCAGGATGTAAACATTGAAATAAAACAAATTTCTGCAATGCTGTTAGCCATTACTTAGCTTTTCCACTTGTGTGGAATCTAAAGGACGTGAACGGCTATGTTGAGTCAGACCCATGATTCAATTTGCCCCACATTCTGTCACCTTACAGTGGCCGAAATGAGCATCATTAGGATGTGATGGTGATGTCCGTCCACCATTGATTCACAGTAGCTCGTGGTCAGAGACAGGTCATAGTTGAACATGGGGATGAAGTTAATGGCTAGTGTAGATAGCAGCTACTGAGAGGTTCTGTTCTCATCATCTTCTTTATAGAATATCATTTCAAGACAAACAGAAATATGTCTCCACATGTCACATAATTTATTTCGGACTAAGATTTCTAGCCTACTTTTCTCCAATGGAAATGCCGAAAGCAATCAAAACATTCCACGCCAAAATGCCATTACAAACCTTAATTAATGTATGGAGGGTTTTTTACCCGAACGTGTAATGATTAGGCCCGGGGCCGATGATTAGCTGTTGATTGGAAACCGATATGAACCTTGGCCTTCTTGAATAGGGCGTATGCACATGTTCTCCTGTTGAGATTTCCTTCCCCTCATGCACTTCTCCCTCTGGCTTGATTCTTTTCCCCTCGTTCTCCTAGGAATGTTCCCTCTTTCAACGCCCTGATTCTCAGTCCGGGCCTTCTGGGACATTTCCTTTCACCTCTCCTGGGCCCTGACTATTATACCCCCACCTCCTCTAAGCTCCCTGGCCTGCCTGCCTGCACTTTGCTAGAATGAGAGCAGTCCTACAACTGGCAACAAGGAAAGCCACCTTCTTCCATGCCACGCACAGGCTGCACTGCCACAAATCCCTCGGTGTGGTCTTGTGACATAGAAGGCAGCTAGCTTAGACGGCTTCAAGAAAGTTTGAGGGATTTGTAGAGCTGAGGCCTACAAAAGGTGATGAGCTAAGATGCCTAAATGGAACTTCCATTTTCAGAAGCGGCCTGCTTTGGAATGCTGGGGACAATGGGTGAAGGGAGGGAGTTGTCGTCTTCCTCCGCTGCTTGTCCACGTTCCCAAAGACATGGCTGGCTGCTGTAGCAATCGGAGCGCTTGTTCTGATACAACAAGGCCATTATATTCTTGTTACCTTAAAGCTGCGTGCTAGCGGCTATCACATCATCCATAGCAATAGACCCCATAGATGAGGTTATGCATCGCGCAAAAGTGCTTTCTCTTGCTTATCTTTCACTTGCTTCATTGGTACCAGTGGATGAACCAGGCACTGTGTGTAAAGAGCGGGTGCTCCTTTACGCTACTGTTTTATTTTGTTGAAGCTAAAAGCCTGTCTTCTCTCTCTCCTTATTCCCCCCTTCCTCCCCGCCAACAAGGTGTACATGTACCAGCTGTTCCGCAGTCTTGCTTACATCCATTCTCAAGGCGTGTGTCATCGGGACATCAAACCGCAGAACCTGCTAGTGGACCCTGATACAGCAGTCCTGAAGCTTTGTGACTTTGGCAGGTGAGGGAGGCACAGAAGGAAAGCTATTTGCAAGGCTGGCTCCTGTCCAGTGCACTTGGTTTGATGGATTTACAAGTTGGCCTGGAGCTCCAAACTTACAAGTAGACTTGCTCCGGTCTGCCTGAATTGAAATCTTCAGCCAAAGTTCCGTTTGGTTATTTTGCATCCATATGTGCCGCTCTGCTTCCACCGGGCCAGTTCGCATGACGTGACAGCCCATCGTGGCTTAATTTACCCATGAGGAGCTTTGGCGCTTGTCAGCTACCGGTGTGAATATGCAAGCCCTGGCTGGGGTTTGCTGTGGCTTGTTTCGCGTGAACCCAGGCAGCAGGGGTTATTGGAGGGTTAAATAATCCCCACCGCCTGGGTTCACACAACGCGATAACCCATGGCAACCCCCAGCTGGGGCTTGTATACTCATAATGGCAGACGACATGTGCCCCAGTGCCCCAAGGATTAATGAAGGTGGGCTGTAGTATCTTCCAAACTGGATCACGGTGTCTTATTTATTTATTACATTTCTATACTGCCCCATAGCCAAAGCGCTCTGGGCGGTTTACAAAAGTCTTATATCCCTCTGCCCCCTTTCATACTCATTGCCCAGGCATATGGCAGCACATCTTAATCACCCACATGTTTAGGGTTTTTTTTAAACGGTTTTTAATCCTTTATGTGTGTATGTTCTGTGTTTTAAAATTTTAAATTTCGTATACTTGTTTTTATCTCAATTTTAGAATTTCTGTAAACCGCCCAGAGAGCTCTGGCTGGTGCGGGGAGGGGGGAGATATAAGTGTAATAAATAAATAAATAAATGACCACATTTATTATATTTCTATACCGCCCAATAGCTAAAGCTCTTTGCGTGGTTCACAATGTGATAAAACATAATGCAAAACCTTTAATGTACAAAAGTTTAAAACCATTTGAAACAATGAAAAACAGGTAACAATAAAACTACCAGGATTTTAAAAGACTAACGTTAAGAAATCCCAACAGCCTTGGAGTAAAGGAAAGTGTTCCCCTGGGACCAAACAGATGACAGTGAACTGGTTCACACAATCAAAATAATTATTTAAATCACCCCCTGGGCACGGCTTGTTGTGTTGTCCAAACCAGGTTGCATGACTTCTTGGAGGGGGAAACAACCCTCCAATAATCCTACAACAGACCATGATGGTTATAACAGCTATAAATAACAGTAGCTTATTTAAATCGCAGTGCCTGCCAGGCATGATTTCTATAATTGCTACCCTGGTTGTATCATCCAAACCCAGGCAGCATGGTTTGTTGGAGTGGGAAAGCAATCCTCCAATAGCCCAGGGGCGGTTGTACGGTTAAATAAGCCTCTGTGGCTTATTTTGATCATGTGAACCAGCCCAATGCTGGTGCCAAGCCTACTTCACCAGGGAGAGCATTCCACAATTGGGCCACCACAAAGAAGACCCTCTCCTTTGTTGCCACCCTCCAAACTTCCCTCGGAGGAGGGTTCATACCATAGGCCTCAGATGAGGCTTTTCCACCAATCAAACGGTTGTTTGCTTTCTTGTTCCTTCAAGACAGCTGCACACATGCATGTGGTTGGTCAATATTCTTGACTGCCCTTCCCCTGCAACAAGTAAGATGCCTGAGCATTCTGTGACATCACTGCAGCACAGCCAGTGCAGTGAGAACAGAGACACGTAGGCAGCCACTTTTTAGCCTGCCTTAAATACTAAACCTGGGGTTCCGGGCTTTAATCACCGAAGGCTAAAGTTGGCTGTTTGGCGAGAGCAGGTTTTAATTGTTGAGATTCGGAGTTGAAAACACAACGTTTAAATGCAATTGCGGTGTGTGGTTTTTTCCTGTGTGTTGTGGTAAGAGGCCATCTTTGTTCTTCACTATTTTTCAACTACCAACAGGTGTTAGCTTACCTTCTAATGTAAGAGATTTCATGCTGTTTTCGATATCTCAAGAAAGCATCTGCGTTGAGAATTTTCTCTATGCGCAGACTTCCTTTGAGGAGCTGAGGGCAGCATATCTGCTCCCCTGCTATTCCTAGCCTCAAAACGATCCCCGTCAAGTAGGTGAGGGTGATTGATGGTGACTAGCCCAACGTTATCCAGTGAGCTTCATGGCGAGTGGCAATTTGATTGCCGGCCCTTCAGTTAATTTGTGCAATTGATGACTTTGGCTGATTTTAACTAAAAAGATCTCCATAGTCAAAGAGGAGCCTTCCTAAAGCTGTGAATTACACTCAGCTCTGTGTATAGTCTGCGTGCTCATCAAATCTTTGTGACGATGGAACCTAACTTTTCTGCAAGAAAAGGGAAACTCTGTGACCTGCGTAAATTAAGCAACTTCACATGATTTCTTGTTTTGCAGTTTATCCTTTTTGCAATGTTCGGTTTGCTTTTGCTAGTTGTGTGGGACAAGGGGTTGATGCTCTGGAACTCGGCTGGTTGCCGAAACTTCACTGGGCGTGAGTTGTACACGTCCATCGTAAGTCTGCAACCTTAAGGGCTTAAAACCCATGGGATCTGTGGGTTTTAAATGGAAACTGTGTTCCTTAGGACCCTATGGCCACATTCTGCATTACTCTGGAATCATGATTAATGCACAGCCCTGTGTAAATAACTTTTTAATCAGGTTGGGGGATCTTCTCCATTTGTGTAAATTCCTCAGATGAAAGCTCAAAACGCATGTTATTTGTTCTGTCCTGGGTTGGTTATTGTCCCTGGCTATCCTGAAATTTGGGCTTCGAATATACCCTATATCTTCGATTCTAAGACACACTTTTTTCACCATATAAACATCTCTAAAAATGGGGTGCGTCTTAGAATCGCAGGTGTGTCTTAGGTATTTTTTTTTCTGTTGGTGGTACTGAAATTAGTGTGCGTCTTACAATCAATGGTGTCTTACAATCGAAGAAATACGGTAAATCCTTCCCTTTTAGTTTTTAAGAATATTTATACTCATTCAGTAGGACCGCTTGCCTTCACATCAGCCCACCTGTGTTCTTCAGAGGTCCTCTTCTGGGTGCCCCTGACATCTGAAGTGAGGTGGGAGGTTGAGAGAGGCGAAGAGGCCTTCCTGTGCTGGCACTGGTGGCGAAGGAATGCTTTCCTGGGGAGGTTTGCCTGGGGGTGCTTTTTTATTTATTTATTTATTTATTTATTCATTACATTTTTATACTGCCCAATAGCCGAAGCTCTCTGGGCAGTTCACAAAAATTAAAACCATGAAGAGCATAAAAACAACCAACAAATTTAAAACACAGATACAAAATACAATATAAAAAGCACAACCAGAATAAAAGCACACAGCAAACATTAATATAGGTTAAAATGTGAGATTAAAACAGCTTTCTGGCCTCAGGCAACCCCCTTGTCATTCTTCCAGGTCTAATAGTTTCATCAAGGATGATGAATTCCAGTAGTGAGTGTGGCAGAAACAGTGGGGCCCAAATACCAGTATATTTTAGCTGGTGGAGTAGGAAAAAGTGCAGAAAAAGGCAACTAAAATGATGGACTGGAGGAACACCCCTATGAGGAAAGGTTACAACATCTGGGGCGTTTAGCTTAGAAAAAAGGTGAATAAGGGGAGTCATGATAGAAGTGTACAAAGTTATTGCACGTGGTATGAGGAGAAAGTGGATAGGGAGACATTTTTCTCCTTTATAATACTAGAACCCAAAGAGTTCCTGTAGCTCAGCCTTCCTCAACCTGGGGCGCTCCAGATGTGTTGGACTGCATCTCCCAGAATGCCCCAGCCAGCAGAGCTGGCTGGGGCATTCTGGGAGTTGTAGTCCAACATATCTGGAGCGCCATAGGTTGAGGAATGCTGCCAGTGTAGCTGAATGGTGTAAGATTCAGGACAGATGAAAGGAAGTCCTACTTCACACGCCGTGTAGTTAAACGATGGAATTCCCTATTCCCAGATGTAGTGATGGCCACCAATTTGGATGGCTTTCAAAGGGGATTGGACAAATTCATGGAGAAGAAGGCTACCATTGGCTACTATTTCCAATGGGCTATATGCTACTCCTAGTATCAGGGGCAATATGCCTATATACACCCGTTGCTGGGGAACTTGGGCGGGAGGGTGCTGTTGCACTTATGTCCTTGTTGGTTTCCTGCAACTAGATGGACCCTTGGTCTGATCCAGCAGGGTTCTTAGGCACTGTCAGTAATGAAACCTTAGGAGAGGCATTTCAACTACACAGAAGCCAGGAAATCACCAAACTAGAAATGATCTGGGGAAAGTGGAGGGGGGCAGGCAGGTGAAAGGGATGAGGATTGGGACCCCAGGCCTGAGGCGCCGCACCCCTGCCTTAAATATATTGAGCCTCTTCAGACAGCACTTCAGGCTTTGTGGTTAGCGGAACTGCAGAGGCCACCAGTGAGGGAGGAAGCAGCAGCCAGGCACCTCTCCACTGTGCCTGGGTCCAGCTCCAGTTGAGAGCTCCCTCCCTCCTGCTACCAACTGTTTCTGCAGAGGCCACCAGTGAGGGAGGAAGCAGCAGCCAGGCACCTCTCCACCGTGCCTGGGTCCAGCTCCAGCTGAGAGCCCCCTCCCTCCTGCTACCAACTGTCTCTGCAGAGGCCACCAGTGAGGGAGGAAGCAGCAGCCAGGCACCTCTCCACTGTGCCTGGGTCCAGCTCCAGTTGAGAGCCCCCTCCCTCCTGCTACCAACTGTCTCTGCAGAGGCCACCAGTGAGGGAGGAAGCAGCAGCCAGGCACCTCTCCATCGTGCCTGGGTCCAGCTCCAGCTGAGAGCCCCCTCCCTCCTGCTGTCACCTGTAACTGCTGAACTTTCCAACTAAGATTGTAGTGCCTGAATTTGCTTTCCTTTCCCCCTCCTCCTCCTCCCTCCCAATCCCCTTTCTTTTTGTGTCATGTCTTTTAGATTGTAAGCCTGTGGGCAGGGACTGTCAAGAAATACTTTTGTAAGCTGCCCTGAGAGCCTTTTTTGGCTGAATGGCGGCATAAAAATCCTTAAATAAATAAATAAATAAAATAAAAACTGTGGTTCTCTGGGGTTAGAACTAGTCACAAGCCATCCTGTCGCACACGAGACTTTAAGCCATGGTTAGAGCTGCTAACGCTGCTGCAGACGGTCCGACTGGGGTTAGCGCGTGAGCAGGGTTTAGCAAAACGCATCTCACAAGGCACCTTAAACCCTGCTGCTTAACCAGCAGGGTTTATGGTGTCCTCTGAATAGGCCCATTTTATATCTTGCCCTTCTTCTGAGGTGTTCAGGGCAGCAGATTAGGGAATTCCGACAACCCAGTGAGGTAGGTTAGAGAACGAGTGCCTGGCCAAAGCTCACTCACTGAGCTTCCCAGCTCGAGCAGGGAGTTGAACCTCCGCCGTTCGTGGTCCGATGCCGCACTGGCTCTTTATAGAAACCCCTGTTTTGCTGTTCCCCTTTTCAGTGCAAAGCAGCTTGTGCGGGGCGAGCCCAATGTTTCCTACATCTGTTCTCGCTACTACCGGGCTCCAGAGCTCATCTTTGGAGCCACCGACTACACCTCAAACATAGGTGAGTCTTGAAACCCCCCCCCCCTCCATGCATCCTGCGTGAAGTCAACGTTAACGGGACCTGGTTGCTGACAGGAGAAATGTTTTACACGTGAATTGAAAGGGTGGCTGCTTGAAACGTCATCTGATGTACGGTGCAATATGGCCTCGCTGCCCCTAAGTGGTAAAGTCATCGGAAGCTGCCTTCTGCAGAGTCATTTCTCCCTCCAACTCAGTGTTTTCTCCCCTGGCTGGCAAGCGGCTCCTCGGGGTTTCAGACGGGGGTCTTTCCCCAGCCCCTACCTGCAGATACATGCTGGGAATTGAACCAGGGACCTTTGGCATGCAAGGTGGTCTACCTTGCCGAGCTCTGTCCATAGTTCGTTAGACTGTAACGGAGTGGCAGCTGTAGGCACGCGATGCTGCTCCTCTCCCGGGAAGCCAGCTGCCACTGAAGGACCTTTCTGCTCCTTTCCTAGATATCTGGTCCGCTGGCTGTGTGCTGGCGGAACTGCTGCTGGGGCAGCCCATCTTCCCTGGGGACAGCGGAGTAGATCAGCTGGTGGAGATCATCAAGGTAATGAACCGATCGCCTTCTCTGCTAAGCCTCTCCAGGCCAGAAATCCAAATAGACACCCTTGTCTGGCCTGGGCCGTCTCGGAACGCTTTCTGCATGGACTTGCCTGCCTGGGGTCACCCCCGTGTATTTATTTATTGCATCTATATCCCACCTTTTTTTCTTCCAAGGAACCCAAGGCAGCGTACATAATCTTCCTCCTCTCCGCTTTATCCTCACAACAACCCTGTGAGGTGGGTTGGGCTGAGAGCCTGTGACTGGCCCAAAGTCACCCAGTGGGTTTCCATGGCTGAGTGGGGACTAGAACCCGGATCTTCTGCCTCCCAGCCTGACACTCTAGCCACTACACCGCACTGCCTCTAAGCAAAATCTAAATAAATATAGAGTTTCCCACCATGGCAGTGCAATGGTGGGAAATGGTCCATGTGGACTGTTAGCCAGGCTTGTTGCAACTTCCCTTCGTGCTGCACCAATGCATGATAGGAGGAGAATGGTGGTGATGATTAGAAAAGTGGCCTTTGAAGCTGCTGACCTAACTCTCCTGTAGTCTAAAACTTGCTATCTACTTATATACCTACCTCTTCCAAGAAAAAGTATGGTAATGTAAAGGGTTGTTTTTATCTCCTCCCTCCTTTTGAATAGGTTTTCCCCCTATTCAAAGAGATTCATCAACTTCATACTCTCTCCAGGCTTAAGATAGCTATAAAGACTTCCGGCAGGCCTACCCAGATGAATTTTAAACCTAAGAATTTTAAGATGTCCTGATTGTTATTTTAATATTGTATTGGTTTTATATGCTCTTTTAATCAGTGTTATGCATTTGAATTGTATTGTATTGTTGTGCTTAAGGTTGTTCCCCGCCTTGATCCAAAGGGAGAGGTGGGTAAGAAATAATAACAATAACAACAGCAACAACCTGGGGACATCAGGAAAAACTTCCTGACTGTTAGAGCAGTGCAACGGTGGAATCAGTTACCTAGGGAGGTTGTGGGCTCTCCCACACTAGAGGCCTTCAAGAGGCAGCTGGACAAGCATCTGTCAGGGATGCTTTAGGGTGGATTCCTGCATTGAGCAGGGGGTTGGACTCGATGGCCTTGTAGGCCCCTTCCAACTCTGCTATTCTATGATTCTATGAACCCCATCAGAGTGCCAGTAGCACAGGAAGGGTGGGTCAAAGAGGCATCCCAATGTGCTGTGTGGCCAAGCTTCGGTTCCCTCTGGTCTACTGCAAGAGCAAGGCTTGGGTGTGACCTCGTTCTTTCTTCTTACCCCCTCCAGGTGCTGGGGACACCGACGCGAGAACAGATCCGAGAGATGAACCCCAACTACACAGAGTTCAAGTTCCCCCAGATCAAAGCACACCCCTGGATAAAGGTGAAGAGGATTCGGGAGGTTCTTGGATTGGTGGAGGTTGTGGAGGTTCTAGGCTATCTGTGAAGGAGGAGAACCTCCGGGGTTCTAGCAGTGTTATCTTGCAGACACTCTGGCATAAGGAGACTTGTATGTACGGCTCTTAAAAATGGAAACAAGTCTACATCCAAGCAATCCAAGGGAAACAGAAATTTGGCAAACTGTGTTATTTGTGCATATTGAGTACAAATGAACGTGGGTGGTATATTTGCAGAACTCTTATTTATTTACATTTTTTATCCTGCCATTCCTATTGAAGATCTCAGGCTAGTAAACATGGTCGCCAGTCACCTTATCTTTGCAACAACCTTGTGAGGTAGGTGAATGGGTCCAAGATCACCCAATTAGCTTTGTGGCTGACCAGGGCCTTGAACCCAGATCTTTGTGGAATGAGTCCATGCTACACTGACTCTTGGAATAAATCTCTCTAAGTCATTTACCAGGGACTCTGCAGTTGGATGCTTAGGAGTTCCTCAGATGTGATCAACTAGGCCTGTTGCGTAAAATGTGCATAAGTTGTGCTTAATTTTCATCATACAACTTGAGCAGCATTTTCAGTGGGCATTGGCAGGATTTGGCATTGTGCAATTATTATTTTTTGGTGAGGGGCTGACAAGGCAAAATGCAGAGGGAAGAAGTGGCTCAGAGGGGGGGTAGAGGAACATGGAGATGGAGGGTCCTGACCAGTGCCAGGCTGCTGCTGCTGCTGCTGCTATTATTATTATTATTATTATTATTATTATTATTATTATTATTAACATTTGTATACCGCCCCATAGCCGAAGCTCTCTGGGCGGTTCACATAGGATAAAAAATATCAAAAACAATATACAAAAATTTAAAATCACAAAAACATTAAATTTAAAACCACAAAAACATACAAAAACAAACCCAGGCTAATTACATATTGCTAAATGCCTGGGAGAAGAGAAAAGTCTTGACCTGGCGCCCAAAAGATAACAATGCCAGGCGGGCCTCGTCAGGGAGATTTTTCCACAATTGGGGGGCCACCACAGAAAAGGCCCTCTCTCTTGTTGCTCTCCTCTGAGCTTCCCTCAGTGTAGGCACCCGGAGGAGGACCTTGCATGCAATTAGGCTTACATCATAAAAGTAGGGAGGGGTACAACGTTTCACTCTGCCTGTGTCGTTCATCCTGTCACCCAGATGGTAGCTTTGATCCTGCCAGGTTGAGGCTGTAAGTTACTCTAGTCTTCTCTTAGCCCTATGCATGGACAAAGAGCCATGGGGAATGACTGATAACAGTGCCGGTGTTGGAGTCTCTACCCCAGACTGTGTTTTTTAATCTTGAAGGTGCTGCAAGATTCCTTGTTAACTGGTTTATTGCAGCGTAAGCTTTCGTGGAGGAGAGCCCTCTTCACCAGCGGCATGAAGTGTTGTCCTCAATGAACATACATTTATGTACAGAGAGAAATGGTGTCAATGGGACCCAAAGGCTATGAAACGTAGACGGTACCTGTGCCCATCTCTAAGCAAAGCCGAGGTTCATGCAAAATGAGTGCAAGGACCATCCACAGCAGCAGTCATTGGTGAAAACGCAGTTTGCTATGCAGCCTTAACCCCTGTTACAGTAAATTTTGGCATAATGTGGCTTGTGTGTCTTCATTCGTTAGAAACTTGTTAAGGAAGGAGCAATAGCTCAGTGTCCAAGCCCCTACTTTGCATGCAACAGGTTGCAGTTTCAATCCTTGGCATCTCCAGGAAGGACTAGAGAAGAATCCGGTCTGAAACACTGGATGGCTGCTGCCAGTCAGTGGGCCCATTCAGAAGACACCTTAAACCGTGGCTTTAACTGTGGTGGTTAAGCCAGGAAGCCAGTCTGTGTTCAGAAGACACCTTAAATCACAGCTTTAGCCACAGTGAATAAGGTTTTTTTTCTTTATTCACCATCGTTAAAGCCATGGTTTAAGGTGTCTTCTGAACACAACCCAGCTTTCTGGCTTAACCACCATAGTTAAAGCCATGGTTTAAGGTGTCTTCTGAATAGGGCCCCTGTCGACGATGGTGAGCCAGATGGACCAATGCTCTGACTCAGTCTTAGGCAGTTCCCTGCATTCCTCAATGCAAGGGGTTGGGTGCGCACTCACCATCGTGGACCCCAAATGTCTTGGCTCTTAGATCTCCCTGATCTGCAGAGGCTTTGCAGCATGGGACCATCGGGCAGGATTGCAGAGGCGGGAGCTTTGGGCTTGTGGGTGACCCTGTGCCCTTGCCTCTCCCCATGCCAGGTGTTCAAGCCCCGCACACCGCTCGAGGCCATCTCGCTGTGCAGCCGGCTGCTGGAGTACACGCCCGCCACCCGCCTCTCCCCGCTCGAGGCCTGCGCCAACAGCTTCTTCGACGAGTTGCGCGAACCCAACGCCCGGCTGCCCAACGGCCGTGACTTGCCCCCGCTCTTCAACTTCAGCCCCGTGGGTAGGTGGCCATTGTCTGGGCTCTTCCGCGTGGTGGGGGAGTGGGGAGGGTTAGGGCACGAGAGGGAGATCCATTGCAGAGGTGGGCAAAACGTGAAGCGAGTCTTGCTAGGGGAGGCCTCCCTCTCCTCCCTGATCACGCCCCGGTTGAGCTGGGGACCAAATGAACTCCTTTGATGGCTGAACTCATTTTATTCTATTACTGCCTTTCCGCACTTTTTAACCTTTTGCTTCTTAACTCTCCTTGGCATTTGGGGTCATTTCTAACACTTCCTTTTTGGGTCAATAATGTAAGCTCAGGATAGGGGAAGGGTGACCCTGCAGATGTCATTGGACTGCGGTTTCCATCAGCCCTCACCATTTGCCTTGTTAGCTAGGGCTGATGGGCATTGCAGTTGAACAACATCTGGAGGGCCGCATGTCCTTCACCCCTGCTGTAAAGCTTTCTACCCTAGCAAGTGCCACTTCAAATTCCATCTGTTCTCTACAATAAAGGGCTTGATTCTTCTGTGATGTTTGACCCACCTCCTCTCTTTCTCTCTCTAAAACACGCGCACGCACACACGCAAGCATGTGGGGCTTCACTAAAGGGACATTGGGGCTGGACCTCAGTTAAATAGAACTGGGGAGGGACTGCAACACTGCTTCTTAAGTTCTGAAAGGCTAAATGACCCCAATGTGTTCAGCCATGAACAACACAGTAGCTCCTTTACAATGATCCAGTAAGATGAACACATTGCACAACCGGGCCCAGTTGCTGCTGTGCCATCAACATACCTACCTATCCCTACGTTGGTGCAGCAGTTAAGATAAAAGAGGCGGTAACTATTATAGGATGGGGTGAGTTGTTTTTACTCAAGGAGGCTAAGTATTTAAAGGAACAGTTATGTGTAAAATAGCAAGTCTGCTACCACCACCACTGAGCCTCCCCCCCCGGGCTTCAATTTTAGGTTTGTTGTAGGCACTAGAAACAATCTGCATGGCTATACAGCAACAACTAATCCATAACTACATATTTTTGCATTAATTTAGATTGCTGAATACACCTATTTCTTAAGCAAGCACTTAATTTGGATCGAAGTGAGCCCAGTATCAGATTAGTAAAGTGATTTTTGCTCAGGAAGAGGTTTTTTGTTTCTTTCTTTTGTTTTTTGGCAGTATTTCTCTCTTTTTATTGGAACACCTTGATTCTAAGCTTGAAGCGGAGCCTCACAAGCCGAACCTTCTACTTCTGCATCTTGGGAGGCTCAGGCAGCTGTTTGGGGCATCTGAGAAAATGTCCGACTCCACACACACACACACGGACTAGAGCCCACTATATTGGCCGAATAGAGAGTGGTCTTCATTTGATGTGTGTGTGACTCATCCTCTCCCTCTTCCCTTGCAGAGCTCTCCATTCAACCGGGGTTGAATTCCAACCTCATTCCACCACACATTCGGTCCCAGGCTGGCTCAGTGGGACCTGTGTCTGGCTCCACATCTGCGCACAGTGAGTGCTTTCCTCCTCATGATGCTTGACTTGAGTTTTGGAGCGGAGGACAGTAGCAGGAATGGGTTGTTTTGGCCTTGTTTGTGCTGGGGCACTCGAGTAAGGCCTTAGCTCTTTCTGATGCGTTCTGGGAATAGAACAGAGGGTTCAATGCTCCACCTGAGTATTTCCTGTCTGCCTCTCTCTCTCTCTCTCTCTGTAGGTGAGGGAAGAATGGGAACTGACAGGAGCCAGGTGACGCCAGGAGACGGTGCAGGACCCATTGCCAACACATCCTGAGGGGCCGCTGGGCCGGGGGGCAGGTCCCCTCCACTACCCCCTACCCCCCAGGCCACCCACATGGACTTCTCTGAACTGTGAACGGTGGGGGAAAGCAACTGTGGCCCGGGGGACCATGTGGAGCCTGCCTCCCGTTGGCCAAGGGGAAGGCCAATTGGAGATGAGCTGGCCACTTGGACGGGAGGGGGGAAGCCCCTGTCACCCCAAATCACTCGCGATTCCCTCCCATGTTGTCCCATGATGCCTCGGCATGGGGAGAGGGCAGAGAATTCCCATGGCTTAAGGGCTCCCTTTTTTTCCCCCCCAAAGCGGTTCAGGTTGGTACCTCTAGGGACGGGGAGAGACCCAAGAGCTGCAGCCGACCCCCCCCCCCTTCCTCCTGCCGTCCCTAAGTATGCCCCGGCTCAATTTTAAGTTCCTCTCGTTTTTAACATCCCGTGTAGAGAGAAAAAAAGTATATATATGGTTTTATTTCCAGACTCATGTCACTTATGCTCTCCAAACTCCAGCTCTGTGGCCCTTCACGCGGTACTATTCCCTCACCGGGTGTCCCTTTTACATCCCAGACCTGTCTGTCTCTGAAACATGGATGCTGTATTTTTAAGCGGGTCGGTTTTTTATCCCAATGAACTCAATTTGTCCCATTCAGGTGGGGAATTAGGACCATTCCGTTCCTCCCGACACCTCTTCCCGCCAGAGCCTTGTCAATTGCTGGCTGTGCCTCCACCACAATCTCTTATTGGGAACAAGCGACTCCTCTCCCCCCTTGCCTTGGGTTGTGAGAGGGGCATGGCCAACCATTCCTTGCTCCTCCAGTTTCCCAACAGCGATAGCACCTGGATTTCTTGCGGGAAATCCTTCCCCTCCCCGTGTATGGGCTGGTAGTAGAGCTGTTCTTCCCCCAAGCAGGCGGGTAAACGGCAAAAGCCTGTTCTCAACTTCAGCTGTGTCTGCTCCCCTGTAGCAGATCCCTCCCCAGCACTGCAAATCAGTGGTGTGGATGAGGGGGGCTCTCGACGGGAGCAAGTTTTAATTCCGTGCCCACGCGTCCCCCTCCTGCTGTAAATACATCTCTTCCCCCTCCCCTCCCAACAGCTTCCTTTTACCATTTCCCCTGTAAATAGATTACCATTTTTTTTTCTTAATGCAATGTTGCAATGATTGTCCTGAACTCTACTTCCCCTCTCCACCTTCAAATCGCTCTAGGATTGAGGGTTCCCCCTGGGGAGCCAGGGTGCAGCCTGTGGATAAATTCCCCCACCCCAATATCCATCCTCATCACTGCCCTCCTCTCCCTCCCGACATTGTGTGTTAGTTTCTTTCTTAGGTTTTTTGGCTGTGTACAGACATCCGGTTCAATAAATTATTGGCATGAACGGAAAGTACGGCATGGGGCTGCTTATTATGAATACTGGAACGGGGTCGGGTGGAGTAAGGTCTTGGGAATGCAGACAAGTTAAAAGTTGATGACGACAAACCACTGGGATGGCAGTGAGGTTGAGCCACTTGCAGAAATTTGTGGGAGGGGGGATCCCCGTTGGTTAAGAGTTTGGTGCTCCCAGCAACAAGGAAGACCTCCAAAGATGATAGTGGGAATCTCCTGCCGCCTTGGGCGTCAATTCTTTCAGTGTCTTTCATACAGCCATGATTTTATTCTGCAAGCTGAAATTGTGGGTTAAACCAAGGCCTGCATGTTAAAAGTATTTTGGGGTTTTAGAGATGTCTAAGTCAAGGATGGGGAATATGTGGCCTTCCAGAACATGGTTCACTGCAACTCCCATCATCCCCAGACAGCATAGCAAAGGGTGTGGGATGAGGGGAGTTGCAGACCCAACATCTGGACAGTGGTATATATTCCCCATCACTTACCTAGGTAGGCTTTGGCTTTTAAATTTGCCCCCTTTGTCAACAGGGACTACTTGAAAGATCATGAATTACCTAAATATAAAGCAATTCAAGATAGGAAAAAGCATTCCAATGGCATGTAGATGGGCAAATGTGATAACCTGCCTGCGCTTTGTCTCATGTACATGTTCTGGGAGACGGACATTGGGACATCTTAAATCTGCACACGTTCACATTCGCAATGTTATGCTTGAAGGAAGCTCTCGATATATGTAAAAAACTTGTATATTGTTAAGCCCACATCCTGTTAACTCATTTCCCCAAGAGATCAGGCCTCAAGTGTGTGGTTTTCCCAACTGAGAAAAGTGAATGGTGAGAATCTATGATGACTAGAATGTGGAAGCTCTGCAGGGCTTTCAGCTGTCAAAGTGTGGAGCAAGAGATGTCTTCAAATGACCTTGGATGGGATTTCATGGCTTCATTACGTGCATCCCCTGTCTGGGAAGTGAACATAGAAGTGTAGCCTCTCTTCCAATCTCTCCTTCAGGGACAAACCAGGGTGCAGAGCAGGGCGAAGGCTGTTTTGTTCACATAATAGTTGCAATTAAGATTTGATATTTTCATCCCATCATACTACACCATGAAAATTACTATTCTGTGGAGAAGACAGTCATCAAGAAGAATACTCTTATCTGATATGATTACTGTGAGAATAGTTCGTAGTTAATCTGCTTTAACCTATGGGTAAGCATGGCGGCATGAGTTGAGGCCATAATAAACAAGGTCTCCAAGGTGCCACAGTACAGTATTTTGTTGTAGAACTTTTAGAAATGTGACCCATTGTAAGTAATGCAGACTGCAGAATCTGCAATCCTAATTTCTTGGTGTCTTGTAGAGATGCAGTTGTGTCAAATACATAATTTTCTATATAATTTCTTATTGTACCGCTCTATACTCATGGAACAAGTATGTAAAAAACAGGCATGAAGGTTATTTTTTTTTAAAAAAAACCAAACACTGTTGAAAGGCTATAGTTGGTTTTAAAACGAGCTACGAGTAGCAGCCCTGGCTTCTGTGCATAATTTGTGTAAAAGTGAGCCAGAGTAGGAAAAACCTGCCACCTTTCAAAGCAGTAGAGATTTCTTAGTGTGATAAAGCTAGTTCCCAAATCATTTTAAGTGTGTGTGCTGTAGAGAACTCCTACATCAAACCAGCAGACATTAAGCTGGTAGCACAGAATGGACCTTCCTTTAGTTTCTGCCTGTTTCACTAGGAGTAACTTAGTTTAACCAGATTATACTAGTTTATAAGCACAAATCTTCATTCTACTGTCTGTAGGTCTCCTGGCTAACTGAAAACTTAACTTGGATAAGCAACCTATTTGGATCTGAAAACCTCCTGCCTTTGAAGCAATCATGTAAAAATGTGACTAATTATGACTCTGAATTGGGCAAGCAGTTTGTGGCCATTCAGATATTTGGCCTACAGATCCCACTATCCTCACCACTGATTAGGGCTGGGGGAATTGTAGGCCAAAACATCTGGAAGGCCACAGGTTGCCCATCCCTGCTCTAGATGTTCTCCAATGATAACTTTTGTCTACATGCCCAACCCAGCGGCCTGATGACTAAGGACTTGTATCCCACATTGTGAATCAGCAAATAATCTATTTTTCACCAAGTGTACATAAAGTAGGGAACGACACCCAATCCCAGCTCCTTGCTAGAAATACTGCTATGCAGCATGGTTTACCATGTGTTGCATCACACAGGTTTTTAGATGTACACGCTTAAAAATATCTGATACTGGCTTACGATGCAGCTAGAGGGGCATAAGCCATGGCTTGTCACCAATGATAAATAACCTGCCACCCCCCACCCCCCAAGGCATTCATTGGAAATGGCGGTGGCAGCTAGAGACTCCATTTCACTCTGAAGCAATCCTAGTTGCCAGTCAGAAATGTGCCCCCAGATACCAAGGAAAGTGCCCAGGGATACACTGGTGCCCACAGGCACACCTGTCTTTGATGTAGGCAGGGACTTCAAGGTTCAGGAACAGAAAATATAGAAGGCGTGTGCAGCAAAGGAGGCTGCAGGTATGTGCTAGGAAAAATGGTACATTGGAGAGGGAAGATAATATATATTGTATTTGTGACAATACAATTTTGTAAACATGAACCAAGGCTTAATTTGCAATGTAGATCTTTCACCATCCTCTTCCTTAAAGTACAGGTGGTGGAACAGTTCTAAAGTTCCATCCTTTGGCTCCCTCTAATTTTAAATACTCATCAACTGAACGTTAATCCACTGAAATTAAACCTGAACTTCTCTGTACAATGTATATAACTCCCACTGGCATGAGTCAAAGAAGAGCTTGCTAAGATGCCATAGATTTGCCCTTATATTTCAGGCTTGTTCGATGCTAAAGTCCCAGGTCAATTCCCAGAGGGCAGTCTCCCATGCATGTAAACCAGTATGCCTGATTTGCTAAAGTTAACTGAGTTTTTCATGCTGCCCTTTAGCTATCTTAATTTGACCCTTGACATAGAAACACAACAAAACTGCCAACTATGAGAGTCGTGGAAGATCCAGTTTGTAGACTTGCTATTTCATAAGTGGCCATTTGCAAATAGCCCAAATATAATCTACTCAACACAAACAAGTTTCCTGGCTGAAGTTCATGGCCACAGAAGAAACAATTTCCTTTTCCCACCATGCTAATATTTTATTCCCTGGAAAACATCTTAAGAATGCCCGATTCTCTTCTCTGCCATTGGAAGGCAAAAGGCAAATCAAAGTTGATCAAAATATACTGTCATCTAAAATAAGTGTGTGGACTTCCACCATTAAAAATAAATGTTGGACCTCTCTTTCAGCTAGAGTCATGTGCTCAAAACAAAATAGGAACCTGGTACTTTTACCTCTTGTGCAGAAGAGTTTTAACAAACACAGCTTGTTCTGATAGTTGCAAGGGATGAAAGAAGCTATATCTGTCCAACACTTACTTCTGTAAAATTAGCAAAGACAGAGATATGCCCATTGTATCAAGATCTGGTCATATGCCCCCCACCATAAAATGAAAAGGGGTTGCTTTAATTTTTCTCTGATTAACAGGAAACAATGCCATCTATTTCCTGGGAATAGAGGAAAAATTAATAGATGCTTTAACGGTAGGAGGGTATGTTTTACGTATTGAGTTAGTTCTAGAGCCTCACAAATAGAGACAGAACTGGAAGAAAAACTTAACAGAGTAAAACAACTTTTTTTTTTAATTTACAGTAAGAGTGGCAGAGATGGATGGTCTAACTCCATTCCAAAGTACCACCCTGTACACAAAAGAGGCATTGTCCCGAGAAATTTTCCAGATGAGGCACATGAACTGGAGCTATGCCCCAATTAAAAAAAAAAACTGAACAGGTTGCATCTGGGCACTGCATGACTGGTGCACAGGCTGTGCTGCCAGGAGAAGCATGCTAGAGTGATGCATGGAAGAAAGGAAGCTGAGCTCAGCCACCTATTAATGTGCATTCAGCCCCTGAGCACAGAAGAACTAAGGGCTGCTCAGACCCTATACAAAGGCATTGACCTGGATGTTGCCATCAAGTGTAGCCTGGTAGATTTCTATCGTTTCCACCAAGGGGAGAGGTTCAGCACTCTCAATGATCGCAATAGTCTCTCCCAACTCCGTGCACATGATAGTTTGGGTGGGCTGGCCAGTAGCCACAAGAGACCCGGCAGACTGCAATGCATCCTGGCCACCAACTTGTTCTGTATGAGTCTTGCGGTGGCTTCGCAGGTTGGAGAGGGTCTTGAAGGTTTTGGGGCAGAGGGGGCAGGGATGGGGGCGCTCGCCAGTGTGAATGCGCCGATGCTCAGCAAGGTGCATGGACTGCACAAAGGCCTTGCCGCAGTCTGGGCACCGGTAGGGGCGCTCCCCAGTGTGCAGGCGCCTGTGTTCCCGCAGATGGGTAGCCTGCCGGAAAGCCTTGCCACAGTCCGGGCAGGGGAAAGGGCGTTCACCTGTGTGGATGCGCTGGTGCAGCTGCAGCCCAGAGGCTGCCACAAACGTCTTGGCGCAAACAGGGCACTTGTGAGGGCGTAGGCCAGCGTGGCGCTGCTGATGCCGACTCAGCCCACTGGGGGTGGTGAAGGCTTTCCCACAGAGTGGGCAAGGGTAAGGACGCTGGCCTGAATGTACCAGCTGGTGCAGCGCAAGCTTGGCCAGCGAGCCCATATACTTGCCACAGGACATGCAAGGGTAAGACTGTGGCGTTGCCTGCTCCCGGCGCCTGGCGCAGCGATGCTCCTGTAACTTGGAAGCCATCACAAAGAGAGCACCACAGTCTGGGCAGCGGTGGGGCTCGTGCCCAGAATGGCTAAGCCGGTGCAGTTCCAGGAGGCGACGGCGCGGGAAGGATTTGTCACAGTCTGGGCAAGGAAAGGGCAAGCACCCTGTGTGCACAGTCCGGTGCAGGGCCAATTGGTGGGCTCGGGAAAAGGCTGCACCACAGTCTTCACAGGAGTGGGGCCCCTCCCCATTAGGTGCCATGTGCAAGAGGCGATGCTGGCGAAGATTGGAGGACTGGGTGAAGCGCTTGTTACAAACCTGGCACTGATAGGGGCGCTCTCCGGTGTGCGTCACATGGTGTCGCGCCAAGTTTGCCTGGGAGACAAAGGTCTTGCCACATTCTGAGCACTGGAATGGCCTTTCACCAGTATGCGTCCGTAGGTGGTTTCGCACATGCACCAACTTCTTGAATTTTTTGCCACAGGTGGGACACTTGTGCTTCCTCTCCAAAACATGAACTACCCGCTTATGCCGTACCATCCGGATGTGGGTGGAGAATGCCTTTCCACACTGAGGGCACAGGAACCCAGCACTGGGCGCTTCTGCTGATGTCCCCGGCGGAGAAGAGAAGGATGAGACTGAGCCATTCACAACTGACTCCCCATCATTGAGTGGTGGCTCAGGAGGTTGGCTGGGTGCATGGTCTCCTGCTCCACGAGAGGGTGGAATCCCACTCTTACCAGCATGTGTCCGCCGGTGGTAAAGGAACTTGGTCATGTTGCTGAAAGTCTTGCCACAGTGGCAGCGATGCAGAGGGTTGGCAGTGTGGCTCTTACGGTGCATGATCAGGGTCATCTCTGTAGAAAAGCCAAGACCACAGTCTACACAGAGGTAGAGGGCTTCGCCTTTGTGGATGCGCATGTGCTGCTCGAGAGATGCTGCTTTCTTGAAGATCTTGTTGCAATTCGGACATTCGTATGTACCATCCACATGTACCCGCTGGTGAGCCAACAACCGCTTGGCTGTTGTGAAACCACGCTGGCACTCGCCACACAGAAACTCTTCATTGCTCCCCATGTGCTCCTGCTGGTGCCGTCGCAGTGCCTCCACTGTACCAAAAGTCTGCTTGCATTCAGTACAGCAGAAGGCCTGAGTACGTGGAGGCACTGCTGGAGGTTCCTCAGGGCATGGCAGTGGGGACACACGAGGACTGCAAGTCTCCTGTGTTGTCACCTCAGGCGGCTCCCCACTCTCTTTCTCAATCTCAATAAAGTGTTCCCCCTGGTGCTCCAGCAGCTCCTCAGGTGTTAGGAAAAGACAGGCACACTCTGAGCACTCATAGGGATGCATAGGTGGAACTGGCTGGGGAGATGACGGAAGTAAGGGCTGCACAGGAGGTGGGGAAGCGGACTGGGAGGAGGCTTGTGGAACAGATGATTGGGATGGAGGTGAGGAAGCCGGCTGGGAAGGTGGTGGATTTGATAGGTGGGAGTCAGCCGAAGCCTCTTGTTTCTGGTGTGTCTGGCGGTGTGCCAGCCACAGGCTAGTAGAAGGAAAGAGTTCATTGCACTCATTGCATTGGTAGCGGATCTGTCTGGTGGTGGTTGGTGGAGGCTGAGGCCGAGACGGCACCTCCCTGGGGTGCACTTCCTGGTGTGCTAACAGTTCATCAGGTGACCAAAGGACACATCCACACTCCAGGCACTGATAGCGGTTGTCCTGCTGGGGCCCTGTGTCCACAACAGTCGCAGCAGCAGTAGGTTCATAGGGCTCCCCTAGATGGCTCTGCTGGTGGATCAGCACCCCCTCCAAAGTGTTGTAGAGAAGCCCACACTCTGAGCACATGAACTGGTGCTGGAAGAACAAAGATGGAGCCAGCTCCTCTGCCATGATGCCTGCAGAATCACACCTGCAAGGGGAAAGAGAAACCTAGGTGAATGAAAGGGCTATGATGGTATGTTACGGGGGGACATGTGGCCAAACAAAACTCACACTATAACCCACAGATGTACGGCTTTTTCAGCATGAAAAGGAAGCATGGAACATAAGTTCTTCGAATGTTCCGAAACGTGGTAAGAGAATGTAATGCAGAAGTTTAATAAAGGAACATATGTGTGTGCACTTTCATGAAGGCAGTGAACCGAACCTTTTGGGGAGGACAAATGGGTGACGCCATGTACACCACCGTGAAACATGGGAACAACAAAAACAAATAATAAAGTAGGGACAGGTCATGCTATGTTAGGGAGAAATATCTGAACAGGACATAAATGTGATTTTGTGGAAAGGGAACACTTGATGCCAACCCCAAACCACCCCCCTCCCGCGTTCCTTTCTTCCTTCACACCTATTACCCTCCCCCTCCGTGTCCTACCATTGCTCCCATAGATTAAACAGGGGAAGAGACTTCTTTGTGAGGTGGGATGTGCTGCTGTTATTGCGCAGGGGCCTCTGATCCCCTCAGTTCTGCGGGACATCCACAGGGATGCTGCCGAAGGGGGGAAGGTGTGAGTGCAGGAGCTGCGTGGGGAGGGGAGAAGAGGCCGGTGGCGAAAGGGGCCTCGGGCGGTGGGAGGAGCGCCACACTCACCCGGCCCGTGGGCCTAACCCACTTCTGCTACCGCTGCTTTCTCTCCTCCTGTCTGTTTTCTCCTCACTCGGGCCCGGCTTGGCCTAGGCTGCACCGCGCCCTCTCATTGCTTCCCTCATCACCACCGGCGAGCCAATCAGCTACCTCGATACTAGGGGGGCGGTTCGGTTCGAGACACTCAGTGACGTCACGACAGCCCAACCCTCAAGCGGGAGGGGTAGTAAGGACCGCGCGAGCGGCGGCCACTCAGGACAGGGGGTTGGGAGGAGACGGCGGTTGGTGGCGTTGTAGCCCCGCCCAGTCACGAGGAAGGAGCTATGTCCTCCAGCCCCACCCACCTCCTCTGTACGTTGATTACGCATCAACGCTTTCTTGCCTTTCCCCGCTTACGTAATCAGCGCCGTCTCCTTGACACCGTTCATACCGTTCACGTAAATATTTTAGTCCTTCCCTTCGCACCTTCGGTAGGCCTGAGAGGACGTAAAGCAGCCGTAAATTAATAAATCAAATGTGGAATCCATGGGGTTTCATATTTGCTTCTCCTGTCAAGGAAGTGGGCGCACAAGTGCAGGGTGATGCACCTGGAGTTGAGTAAGTCAAGTGTACATTTTTCTGTGTAATTGCTTGTTGTACTATTGTGCACTCAGGGGACACTTAGTGCAATTACGCACAAAGTAGCTGGGAAGGTGTTGCTGCTTTAACTGTTGGAAGGGTGCAATTGCTTCCACGCCCAGGTAGCAGCTTTCCGGCATGCTATGCATAATTTTTGTGTGTCTAAGAGCAAGCTGGAGTAGGGGGGAAACTTCCTCCCTTCAAAGCAATACAGATTTTTCTATGTAATAAAGCGAGTTCCCAGCTGTATTTTATTCGTATAATACTCTGTGTGTGTGTGAGCGCTTTACAAAACTCCTGCTTCAAACCAGCAGACCTCAAGTTGGAAACACATCTTCTGCCCCTTTCATAAGCGCTGGACCATAAGGAAAGCTGAGCGAAGGAAGATAGATGCTTTTGAACTGTGGTGTTGGAGGAAAATGCTGAGAGAGCCTTGGACTGCAAGAAGATCAAACCAGTCCATACTCCAGGAAATAAAGCCAGACTGCTCACTTGAGGGAATGGTATTAAAGGCAAAACTGAATTGGCCACATAATGAGAAGACATGATACCCTGGAGAAGAGGCTGATGCTAGGGAAAGGGGAAGGCAAACGGAAGAGCGACCAAGGGCAAGATGGATGGATGATATTCTGGAGGTGACAGACTTGACCTTGGGGGAGCTGGGGGTGGCGACAGCCGACAGAAAGCTCTGGCGTGGGCTGGTCCATGAAGTCACGAAGAGTTGGAAGCGACTGAACGAATAAACAACAACAAAAACTTAGTTTAACCAGATTATACTAGTTTATAAGCACAAATCTTCATTCTACCATCAGATTTCCTGGCTAACAAAAGCTTAACTTGGATAAACAGCCTATTTGGATCTAAAAACTTGGCTTTGAAGCAATCTTGTTGAAATGTGACTAGTGAAGGCTCTGAATGGGGCAGGCATAAGAACAGAGGAAGCTGCCTTATACTGAGTCAGGCCATGGGCTCATGTAGCCCAGTATTGTCAACACTGACTAGCAGCGGCTCGTCAGCATTTCAGGCAGGATTCTTTCCTAGCCCTACCTGGAGATTTATTTATTTATTTATTTATATCACTTCTATACTGCCCTCATAGCCAGGGCTCTCTGGGCGGTTTACAGAAATTCTAAAAAATTAAGATAAAAACGAGTATACAAAATTTAAAATTCTAAAACACAGAACATACACACATAAAGCATTAAAAGCCGTTAAAAACTAAACATGTCGGTAATTAAGATGTGCAGCTATATGCCTGGGCAAAGAGGAAAGTCTTAACCTCTGGAGGAGGACCTTAGATGTTGAACGTAGTGACCGGGTATATTCACCTCGGAAGAGGCGTTCCGTCAGGTATTGTGGTCCTAAGCCGTGTAAGGCTTTATAGGTCAAAACCAGCACCTTGAATTGGGCTCGGAAACTTACAGGCAACCAGTGCAAGCAGACCAGAGCAGGTGTTATATGGTTAGATGTCGGGAATGAACCTGGAACCTTCAGTATGCAAAGCATGCTGTACCACCAAGCCCTACACCCCTCCCAACTTATGGCCTTCCAGATGTTAGACCTACAACTCCCATTATCCCTCTCCACTGGCTATTCTGGCTAGGGCTGGGAGGAATTGTAGGCCAAAATCTGGAGGGTCACAAGTTTGCCCATCCCTGCTCTAGAAGTAATGTGATGATAACATTTCTCTCCATGCCCAACTCAGTGGCCTGATGACTAAGGACTTGCATCCCACATTGAGTATCAGCAAACATTTTTTTTTTACCAAGGGTACATAAAATAGGGAACGACACCCAGTACCAGCTCCTTGCTAGGAATACTGCTATGCTCCATGAAGTTCACAACAAATGAGTTTCCTGGCTGAAGTTCATGGCCACAGAAGTAATAGCTTCCTTTTCCTAATATGCTCATCTTTTCTTCCCCAGAAAACATCTTAAGAATCCCAGATTCTCTTTCCTGCCATTTGAAGGCAAATCAAAATTGATCAAAATATTTTTTTTAAAAAAAAAAAGTTCCTGTGGGGTTTTCTGCTTTTTGTTGGCTTTAAAAAAAATGTTGGACCTGACCTTTAGCTAGAGTCACATATTCAAAACAAAACAGGAAGCCTGTATTTTTATCTCTTGCATGGAAGAGACAGTTCTTACAAACACAGCCTGTTCTAATAAGGCTGCAGGGGATGAAAGAAGCTGTACCTGTCAAATGCTTCCTATGCCCATTGTGTAAGATCTGGCAACATGAACCCCTTATGAAAAGAAAAGGCTTGCTTTCATTTCTCTACAATTAACAGGAAATAATGCCATCTATTTCCTGGAAATAGACAAGTTAAGGGTAGGCGGACATGTTTTATGTATTGAGTTAAATCTAGAGCTTCACAAATAGAGACAGGATGGGAAGAAGAACTTAACAGAAAATAATAATAATAATAATAATAATAATAATAATAATACATTATTTCTCCCTTTGGATTGAGGTGGGGAAAAATTCTTAGTAAAACAACTTTTTTCTTTTTAATTTACAGTAAGTGTGTAGTCATGGCAGAGATGCATGGACTAACTCCATTCCACAGCACGCCCCCCCCCCCCCCCCCGGGAACAAAGGAGGCATTGCCCTGAGAAATTTTCCACAAGGAGCACATGAATTGGAACTAGCCCCAAATAAAAACTGAGTAGGTTGCAAACGGGCACAGCATGGCTGTTACACAGGCTCTTCTTCCAGGAGGAGTCTATATTATTAGATACAGGCAATTCAAAAGGCTGTCTTGGGTCATCTGAGGCAGCAGTTTTCATTTGCCCTACTTGGATGACCAGGTCTCACTTCTATCCTGGTTGGAATGCTTTCCACCCCAACAAGTTAGGGTACAGTTTGGAGGCTGCAGGATTGGGGTCTTACTCTCACTCTGCTCATAATCTGTCTCTGGTGGTGTAGTTGAAGGTGCCCTCCATCCCGTGCAGTGGGCTTGCATTTGTCTAAGCTATGCCCTTTTAAAGTTCAAACAATAAAGGGACAGGTTTCTCATCAATTTTATTTAGCAGCACTGTTTTTAATCAATGCCAAAAACATGTTTTTTTTTTTGTAACACTCTTTGCTCGTTTGGTAGCTTTTGCTTGGGCCTGTCCTCCTTCGATGTCACCTAACTGTCTAAGCAACAAAACCACTTGTTTTACTGGCTGTCCCTGGGCAGGTCCCAGCAGAGCATGAAGGCTCTTTTAAAAAGCGGTGTCCCACTACACATGAGCCTGGACTTCATACCGGATGTTAAAAGCTTATTGATTGGGTCACTGAAAATTGCTAGAGTAAACTGCCGCAGTAACACACTACGTCACGGCTGGACTGTTTCCTTATCCCAGTCCATGGCACCAAGGTACTGAGTTTGCAAAGCAATTTAAATCTACTCTATCAATGTGGATGTAGTGGGTTGAATCCCTCCCAAAATTTAATCATGGGGTTGTTAGACAGAGCCCCCACCTTCTGCAACTTTGCGGAGCTAAGAAACAAATCGTTTCCTCCCTGATCCCATAAACAGGCTAGCCAGGCACTATAGTCTCTTTAGGCATCGGCCAGCTTTGTTTAGATACCGCAGGTCTTACAATTCAGTTTGAGAAAAATCCCTCATTTTGTGTGTGTGGCTTGGGGATTTTGGGCTTGTTGTGGGTGGGGATTTTGTTCTGAATCAGGGGATGGGTTTTGGGTAGTTGACTTTTCAGACATGCCCTCTCCCTCAGTCCATTCTCCTTCCTCTGAGAAAGACACTCAGATATTCTTGTTTTACTTATTAGGGTCCCATTTCAGGTTAAATAATGAGTGCTCGGAATTAAGCTTGGCCCTGACCATGGCAGTGTTTCATTTTAGCACTAGGTTCTCGGCTTTTGTTTCCACTTACTGACTTTTTTTTTTTGAGCATTAACTGCCTGCATCTCATCATTCAAAATGTTGATGGTATTTTTTTTGTTTCTGGTTAACATCTTACAAGTTTTGTAAAGCGGTCAAGGAAATCCAGCCCACCCCTGTGGCCTCAGAGTTCTTCTCTTTGTCTATCCAGGTTCTTGCATGCACTGCACCAAAGTGGCAGGGGTGAGTCTTTCACACTGCACATTTGCATCCCAAGAAGTAGGGGGAATGACTGTACTTAATATTTGTGCCAAGGGATTCCACTGGCCATCTATTATTATTATTATTTATTTATATAGCACCATCAATGTAATCCTGTTGGCTCTTGGGCAAACAGCTTTCTCAACCTACATCATCATAATATATTTATTTATTACCTGCCTCTCCCTTTAGATTAAGGCAGGGAACAGCATTAATACAACAATACAATATAAATCAAATGTATAAAACGAATTAAAAGCATATATTAAAATAACAATCAGGGCATCTTAAAATTCATCTGGGTAGGCCTGCCGGAAGAGACAAGTCTTTATAGCTATCTTATACTCAGAAAGAGTGTTAAGTTGATGAATCTCCTCCGGCAGTCCATTCCACCGTCTGGGGGTGACAGAAGAAAAGGTCCTCTGGGTAACAGTTGTCAGCCTAGTTTTGGCTGACTGAAGTAAATTTTTCGCAGAGGACCTGAGTGTGCTGGGTGGATTGTACAGGGGAAGGCAATCCTGTAGGTAACCTGGACCCAAACCATGTAGGGCTTCAAAGCTAATGACCAACACACAGTGACCATTCAAACTAGTTATCCTGCTTGCTGTGCCAAATGTATCAGTCTGGAAGTCTGATCTACTCAGTGCCTACTCAAAACAGATTCTGGAGTTACTAAGATGAAACAAAACCACTTGTGTAAAAGAATGACATAGTTTATTGAATACAACATTGTAATATGGATGCAGATATAAACAATAAATGCAACAGAAGTCTGACACGTGCCCTACCAATTGGTGTGGCATTGGTTCCCTGGATGCAACAGTGTGTTGTCCCAAGGGCCTACAGTGTCTGGGCAGGCAGGTACCCTTCCTCCTCCCAAAATGAGAACAAAGAGCAAACTAGCCTGCTTGATTTTGTACAGTTTCTTTTCTGTTTCAGAAACTGTCAGGAGAAACACAGTCTGGGAAGCAAATCGTTCCCCTCAAAAGAAAGGAGGGCTCTCCTTCAGTTTTTCACAGGAAAGCAGAAGCAACATCCTTATCTCAGAGAGTGAGATAGAACAGCTGTGAGATCTTATTCTCCAGCTTCTTAATCTGTGATGTGTGCAAGAAGAAATCTACTTCTAGCATGGCCACAGTAAAATGCCCAATATACAGGTCTCGGTGCACTACATATAGCACTACATATAATAAACTGTTTTAGTTCATATCAAACTCTTCACCTTTCTTCTCAAACCAAATACAATACACGCTTTTACCAGCATGTTTGCGCCGGTGGTAAAGAAACTTGGTCATGTTGCTGAAAGTCTTGCCACAGTGGCAGCGATGCAGAGGGTTGGCAGTGTGGCTCTTACGGTGCATGATCAAGGTCATCTCTGTAGAAAACCCAAGACCACAGTCCACACATAGGTAGAGGGCTTCGCCTTTATGGATGCGCATGTGCTGTTCAAAAGAAGTCGCATTCTTGAAGATCTTGTTGCAATTTGGACATTCGTTTGTCCGATCCAAGTGTACCCGCTGGTGAGCCACCAAACGCTTGGCTGTTGTGAAACCACGCTGGCACTCGCCACACAGAAACTCCTCACTGCCCCCCATGTGCTCCTGCTGGTGCTGCTGCAGTGCCTCCACTGTACCAAAGGCCTGCTTGCACTCAGTACAGCAGAAGACCTGAGCAGATGGAGGCACTGCTGGAGGTTCCTCAGGGCATGGCAGTGGGGACACACGAGGACTGTAAGTCTCCTGTGTTGTCACCTCAGGCTGCTCCCCGCTCACTTTCTCAGTCTCATTAAAGTGTTCACTCTGGTGCTCCAGCAGCTCCTCAGGTGTTAGGAAAAGACAGGCACACTCTGAGCACTCATAGGGATGCATAGGTGGAACTGGCTGGGGAGATGATGGTAGTAACAGCTGCACAGGAGGTGGGAAAGCGGAGTGGGAGGCTTGTGGAACAGATGATTGGGATGGAGGTGAGGAAGCCGGCTGGGAAGGTGGTGGATTTGATAGGTGAGAGTCAGCCAAAGCCTCTTGTTTCTGGTGTGTCTGGTGGTGTGCCAGCCACAGGCTAGTAGAAGGAAAGAGTTCATTGCACTCATTGCATTGGTAGCGGATCTGTCTGGCGGTGGTTGGTGGAGGTTGAGGCCGAGTCGGCACCTCCCTGGGGTGCACTTCCTGGTGGGCTAACAGTTCATCAGGTGACCGAAGGACACATCCACACTCCAGGCAGTGATAGCAGTTGTCCTGCTGGGGCCCCGTGTCCACAACAGTCGCAGCAGCAGTAGGTTCATAGGGCTCCCCTAGATGGCTCTGCTGGTGGATCAGCACCCCCTCCAAAGTGCTGTAGAGAAGCCCACACTCTGAGCACATGAACTGGTGCTGGGAGAACAAAGACTGAACCACCTGCTCTGCCATGATGCCTACAAGTGCATACCTGCAAGGGGAAAGAGAAACCTAGGTGAATGAAAAGGCTATGATAGCATGTTAAGGGGGAGAACATGACCAAACAAAACTCACAATATAACCCACAGATGTTTATTTTTTTCAGCATGAAGAGGAAGCAAAAAACCACTTCTTGTAATGTGCCAAAATGTGATAGAAGAATGACAGGAGCACAACAAAAGAATTTGTGTTTATTATATATAAAAAGAAACAAGTAGACAGTTAAGATAATGGACCTAGCTACATTTGAAGGGCTGGTGGGAGGATAAAGGTGGAAAAACCAAGTATAGCACCGTGAAAATCTTACGAGGAAGAGAATAATAATAATAATAATAATAATAATAATAATAATAATAATAATAATAATAATAATAATAGCAACAACAACAACAAAAATAAATTAGAGAGGTGTCTGCTGTGGTAGGCAGAAGTATCTGAATCGCAGATAAAGGAGACTATGCGGGAAGGGAACAATTGGTGCCAACCCGAAAGGATCCTTCAAGTTTGCACGTTTTCTTTTTCTGCCCCACCCCGCACCGCCACTACCTTTGTTCCTTCCCCCTCCACGTCCTGCCAGTGCCACTGCTCCCATGAGTTAAATGCGGGGAGAGACTCTCTCTTGTGAGGTGGGAAGTGCTGCTGGTTTGCGGCAGGGGACTCTGACGTCCGCCCGGCCGCCCAGCGCTGCAGCTCTAAGGGACATCTAGGGCGGAAGAGGCAGAGGCCAGTGGCGGAAGGGCCTCGGGCGGCGGGAGGAGCGCCACACTCACCCGGCCCGCGGGCTTAACCCACGCCTGCCGCTGCCTCTGTTCTCCTCACACGGGCCCGGCTTGGCCTAGGCTGCACCGCGCCCTCGCATTACTTCACCTATCAGCCCAACGGGGCCAATCAGCTGCTTCGATACTTGGAGGGCGGTTCGGCTCGAGAGGCTCAGTGACGTCACGGCAGTCCAGCCCTTCGGCGACCACTCAGGGCAAGGACTGGAAGAACAGGGGGGTTGGCTGCATTTTAGACCCGCCCACTCACGAGGAAAGAGCGCTGCGCTTCCCTCCCCCA
The DNA here is from genome assembly GCF_023053635.1 of Elgaria multicarinata webbii. Taxonomy (NCBI): domain Eukaryota; kingdom Metazoa; phylum Chordata; class Lepidosauria; order Squamata; family Anguidae; genus Elgaria; species Elgaria multicarinata. The sequence continues at coordinate 27,723,616 of NC_086183.1, forward strand.
CCTCTTCTCGGTACGCTTGTTACGCATCGACGTTTTCTTGCCTTCCCCCCGCTTACGCAATCAGCGCCTTCTCCTTGACACCGCTTATACCGTTTACATAAACATTCTATTTCCTTGCGACTTTGATAGGGGGACGGGACGGTCTGAGCGTACAGCAGCCGTAAATAAATAGTTTTATTCCACGCAATTTGCGCCACGAGAACGCGACTGTGGACGCAAATGACGCGGATCGCTGCCCTTGTTGTTGTTCTGGTTCTCCTTCCCTCAAAGGAGGGCGGCCCTCGAGAGGCTCCGCCCACGCACGTGGGACACGAGGACACCAGCGGGCTGCCCACGTGAGCGGGGGAAGGGCAGCGCACGCGCCGTCGGCGGTTATTCCGCCGAGTAGCCGACCGGCGCATGCGTAAAAGGACAACCTGCGACGCTGGGTGGGGGCAGGGGAAAAACAAACAGTATTGGACGCATGCGCGGTGGGGGAAGGGTTCGAGGTGGGGTTAGGTTGGCGCAGGCGCAGACGCGTCGAAGGTACCAGAAAGATCGAAAACGACGGTGCGGACGGGTGCAGAGCCGGTAAGGACGTTTTTATTGTTGTTATTATTTTAAAGAAAGGAGAGCCGGTAAGAGAATAGAAAATGAGATTTGGCGATATGCGGGTGGGGTAGATAGAAGAAAAAGAAACGAGTTCTGTGGTGGGGGGGTTGAGGGGGGAAGGAAGTAATGGGGAGGGGGCTGAAGGGCCCCCTCACCGTTGAGCGCGAGCAGGAGAGGCAGGGACGGTTGCTGCGCGACCTACAGAACGTCGGAGGGGGAGGGACACCTGTGAGGTAACAGTGGAAAAATACCTGAGGGGGGCGGGGGTATGTGAAGGGGGGGGGGCTTATCTGTGTGGAGAAAATGAAGCCCCTGAGGGCGAACGTGGAAACGGGTGAAATAAACGGCATGTTACAAATCGGGAGGGGAATGAGAGAGAGAAATGGTGGAGAGGAAGAATGGAGGAAAAAACACAAACAAACATAGGATGTGGGCGGGAGCGAAGAACCGACGCCCCAACCGCCCTCCTGCTCCTCCTCCCCCTCCCCCGGTGGGCGGGGCGGTTGTGCCTGCAGGGGCGGAGCCTTGGTTGGGCTGATCTGACAGAAGGCTCTGTGAGGATAGATCGGAAGGGGAGGGCTCTGCGCCAAGATGGGGTTGGGCGCGGGGCTTGTCCGCAGCTCAGCTGGGTTGTGCTTGCCCTTGTGACAGGCTTCGGGGGAGGGAGGGAGGGGAGGCTGCCGTGCCGTGTCGCGTCGCGCTGGCCCTGCTGCTGCCGCCATCTCGTGGCGCGGTGGCGCCTTGCGTCGTTCGGAGGAGGCGGTTACTCAGCCATGAAACAGCATTTTGCTTGCCTTTGCTGCCCGCCCCGCATCGTTCTTCGCTGGAAAGTAGGAGCAGAATTATTTATTTATTTATTTATATAGCACCAACAATGTACTTGGTGCTGTACAAAATATACAAATAAAACTGATACCCTGCCTAGAGGCTTACAACCTAAAATCACATTAAAAGATATGAAGGGATTCACAAAACAGAAATAAGAGAACAATCATAGTAATAAGAACAGTAAATGAAGCTAAAATACCAAAAGCTATTGAAAACAAATGGGTTTTCAAACGTGTTTTAAAATCTGCAATGGAACTCGTGGTACGTAGTTGCTCTGGAAGAGCATTCCAAGCAAACGGGGCAGCCAGAGAGAATGGGCGAATTGAACATGGTGTCAGGGGTGGGATAGATTTTTTACTTAAGGTGCAATTCTGTGAACGTTCAGACAGTTAAAAGTAGGAACTCTTTTCTTTCTTAACGTGCATAGGACTTGCACCGTTAAATGTGTGACTCTTGTGTAGGTTCAGAGGTGTGGGGGAACTACAGCTGAAGTGGTTGGCATGGTCTAATGGTTCCCATTTCTCCTTTTGCAGATGCCAGTGCAGCAGTGTTGTGGGACCTGCTTCTAAAAGAATTGTTCCTCAAGGCCTCTAACCAATTTCTGTGCTTTAGGTCTTAGAATATAAACAACTTACTGAGACATCTCTCTTCCCCCTCCCTCAGTATTCAAAGTATTGCACATCTGTTCTGTCCCACTAGCTTATAACTGTTCAAATCCTTTTAGGATTAGAGTATCCATATGGCTGACATGAGGAGGCCACTTTTTGCCCACATCTGGGAGGAGGAAGAATGCCTAGAGTACTATGGTATGATTTCCCTGCATCGAATGTTTGAAGTGATTGGCTCTCAGCTAACAGAGAATGACATGGAAGTGCTCTCTTTCCTTCTGGATGAGACACAGCCTTGGACCCACCCACTGGATCCTGCCCTTTGGGCTGTGGCAGCAGCAGAAGAGGGTGGTTCTGAGACCACCTCACCTGTGTTAGAGAGCTGGAAGAGGAAAAAACAGTGCTGGTGTAATTTGGCCAAAACTGATGGTAGTCTTGAGGTTGTTGCAGGTAGGCAGCGGCCCAAGAATGGTGTGCAACTGCTCCTGGAGCTGGAGAGGAGGGGCAAATGTGATGAAACCAACTTTGTGCAGCTGCTGCAGCTCCTGAGAATACTAACAAGGCATGATCTACTGCCATATGTCACCCTGAAAAGGCAGCGAACAGGTATTGGCCATAGCAGTAGAGAAAATATACTTAACTTTGAGGTTTTGACTGAGTTTAGCGAAATAACAAAATTCTTCCTTTAGCAGGTGCTTAATCCTAATTTGCAATCTAGCTCTTTTGCGGGATTGTTAGCACTAGGAGATTAGGTTTTATGGGGGTGGGGGGTGGAAGGCTATTAAAACTTTAATATCCAAAGAACTGGGTTTGCAGGTTGTATAGCTCAGAATGTATGCATAAGTACTTCTGCACACCTGATATCTGAGCTGAATTGTCAGGTTGGTGTTGCCTATTGGTAGAATTGTTCCCACTTAAAGTAATATATGTATTGTTTGAATTTTAAAACTTTATTTTTAGTTTCTCCTGAGAGATACACCTATGGACCATCTGTTCTGTCATCAGACCAACAAGTGGACAATTGTCTCAATTCAGCCTCTGCAGAGCCTCGGCATGATCAGTGGGAAACAGGTGTGTGACTTGTGCAGGCTAGCTATGGTTTCATCCCTTCTCTGATTTCCTCCTATTTAGTGTGAATACATGCCTTATATTGCAGTTAGAAATATTATATTGTGCCTGCAGTTTTTATATGGCTGACTCTATTTGTGCTCTTTCTCCTCCTGTAGTGGATGACATTTTTTATGATTTAAAACTTCCCTCAGATGAAATGTGGCAGTTGTTTGTAAATCACACTGTTGGCGTTTTACGTAATGGAATTCAACATAGCAGATATATAAGATCTGAGCTTTTAATTGGCAAGTTTCTGGTGCACCAAATAATTGTTTAGGCCCCTCTTTCCCTCTGTAGGCTCCAATTCCAGCAAAAGGAAGCGAGTTAGCAGAGGCCGGGCAACGTCTAATCCTCCCCGGAGACGGCGAGGAGCCAAAGCAGCTTCTGCTCCAAAGCAGGAGATCCAAGCTCCCACCAAAGTGACCTGTGGTAGGTGTTTGCCAAATATGTGCTGTGTTCCTGGGGCTCCCTTGATTTGTGCTAAATCTTTCTATAATGCCCACGAAACCACTCAAAATGCTCATTAGCAACTTCGGTTTCTGCTAAGGGTCTGATCAGTCATTCATTCTCTCTCTGGCTGGAGCCAAAGGGCACTAGGGTTGGTTGCGGGAGGGAAAGTGTCATATAAGTAGATGTAAGGTAGGCTGTCCTCTTCTATGTGAGTGAACTTGAGTTTTGGCTTGCACTATTAAATGCAGTTTAAATTCATTGATAGGACTTGGTCCCAGTGCAGTGAGGAAATGGGAGTTCTGTCCCCCTCTTTGGGGTGAGGGTGGGAAGGCTCTAATCTATTCCATGGTATGTTGCCTTCAATTCCCAGTGCGGTCTGGTTGGTACCTCTTTCACTGTTCTTCAGATGGCCACGGTTTATTTATAACCAACAAATTTTCTATCCTGCCCTTCATACAAAAGTTTCCCAGGGCATCTTACATAAAATAAAAAAGCTTTATGAATGAGGGTAAGAATGCCTTCCAATTACTAATCCCTTAGCACCACTTGCTGGGAGGGTTATGGAGGCTGTTACTTCAGTGCACTAATGTACTTGATATGCTGGTTTTGGAGAGAGGCTGTCTTAGCTGCTCTGATGATGTTTTCTGTGATGAGTTGGAGAAGCATCAAGGCAGGTAGTCTGATCTAGTTTTATTCTAGTTTTATTCTGTTTATCCTATCTGCCATTTTTCTGTTTCAGTAATTTCAGATTAAAAACAAGTTCAACTTCTTTATTTATTTATTATTATTTATTTATTTATTACATTTTTATACCGCCCAATAGCCGAAGCTCTCTGGGCGGTTCACAAAAATTAATGGGCGGTTCACAAAAATTAAACTTCTGTTGAAACAATATGCATACTCTCACCTAAATTCCAAAGGAACAGATTCTGGATTCAGAATGACAAAATCTAGATGTTTTTGATATGCTGCAGCTAATATTTGGTGGAATAAAATATAAATTATAGAATAGTAGAATTAGAGTTTTTTAGTGTTAAATGGTAGTGAAGCTTGTCAATGGGTAAGCCATATCCTTAAGTTGTGGCCAAAATTGTACATGCTCACACCTGGTCATATGGCTGTATTATCTCATGGAAAGCCTTTTTATCCATCCGTCCAGCAAAGGCCCAGACATAAAGTCAGGCCATATATTTAACAGGTCTGTTGATACAGCCTGGTTTTATTTCTGACTTTCTAAATGGGTTCATTCTCCTGTCTTAGTCAGTCTCATCAACCCATTGAACTGGATTTTGCTTAAATCCGTGACTCCTCTGAACTGCAGTTACCAATCATCTGAGTGAATTGCATTCAGATTTCTGACTTGATTTCCAGCTCAATACTGAGTGTCTGTCTCTAAGACCAGCATATATTATCTCCTTCCTGTAACTTAGGGCTTCTTCAAATATGCATTTCCTATATGGAGCAAAGTTCTGTATGTGGAAACTGTGAAATCTGCATGTAGACTTGTAGTATGAGACAAACCATACGCAGTTTTTACAGTTTTCTTATCTGGAAGTGCTTTGTGTTGCACATGCATAACATTTGAAGTGGCCCTTACTCAGCAGGTGGGTGTTAAGGGCTGGTGTGTAGGATCCCTACATAATGTGCTATTGTCTTGTGTCAGTGCAGTGCAAATGAAACAAAAGCGAATGCGCAAAAACGCTTGTCTTACTATCTGACCAATTTACAGGCAATGGGTTCTAATGAAGAAGGTTCAAAAATAATACAATGAGTGTCAAAACTGCAACTTCAAGGTGCAGCTAAGGCTTCTGCCGGGTAGGTGCAAGGATCGAACTGTAAGCTCCATTCAACACTAGTTTGTTGCCTGTATACTTTGTATTACCTTGCTTCACTGGGGCAGAACTTAAGGCTCATGTAATCCAGGCAGCTGCTTCTGAAATGAGCTCTGCTTTTTGTAACACTTCCAAGTTGTACACCTAAACTTGGGAGTCTGACACCCATCTCCCTTTCCAATGTGCAATTTCCTGGGCTACCTCAGCGCCTGCAAGAGCTAGGTCTTAGTTACTTGAAAAGAGCATACAAACCCCAGTGATCTTTTTTTTTGTTGCTGCTTGATTTCTGCCAATTCTTTCTCAATCCACCATTTAAATTCCAGGTTACTAAGCAAAAGTTGATGATAAAGAGACTCTGTCTCTCTTGTGCACTCTTCTCACAGAATGGTCTCGCAAAGGTAAATGAATCCATGCACCCAAATTTCCACCAGTTCTTTGTGAAAGCAAAACTGTTTAAATGTGTGCTGAGTTACCTATTTCTGGAGGAACCATGAGCTGCCTCACCCTGCATGCCGTCCTCTCAAAAGAGCCGACCCTTAAAGGCATATTGGCTATTCTGTTGTTTGGTGGGGACAGGGCTGCATTGGCAGCTCCTGGGATTGTGGAAGTGTGTAGAGCCGCTCCAGACTGGCACCGCGGGGGGCTTGTGCTGCAAACCTCCAGCAGGGTCTGATGGAAACAGGCTGGGATGTTCCCCTTGTGGGGCTGTCATCTGTTGATGTCTTAAGTGCCAATCTGCTGAAGGCTTTGCTCAGCTAGACAGGGAGCCAATAGCTCCCACACCAGGTGATCCCCTTGTGGATAAAGCTACTGCTGCAGATATCAGGCCACCATACCCTGCTGTGGAATCCCTCTTGGGCTCCTTAAATGTGCCCTTAGTTTCTTCACCGGTCTTTCAAATATTTCCGTCAGTTTTCTGGGGCAGTTTTCCCCCTGGCCAGTCAATGTTATTGGCGGATGAGCTGCTAAGAATTAAAAACTCGAAGATCAGTCACTGTTTTCACCTCAAAATCCACCTGGTATTGTTTCACTATTCCTCTCCTTGTAAATCTGTCAGTACAATGAATGTGACTTAGCATTGATCTGTGTGCCACTTGGTGGTCTTCAAGAACAAGGAAAAACCTCTATCCTGTGTACTTGCAGTGCAAGTTCCCAAGTGATATCTGGTATCTGCAGCAGTCCTAGAAGTTAGCCTGGGTCCTTTACACCATTTTGTGTTCTTTTGCCATATTGAATCTCAGAATGATTTCTTGATGTTACCATGTGCTAAAAGTCTTGAACCATGTTTCTCTCGGTCCACAGTTGAAATCCATCCCTGGAAAAGCATAAGTATTGGCCCAGGCAAGCGGGCCAAGTACCAGACACTGGTAAAAATACCCAAACAAACTAAAAAGCAAAAACTTAAGTGTGGCCCTCATGATTATTTCAGCTGCCTCTTCAACGCTTCTCCTATGTTAGAAGCGATCCTGCACCTGGACCCTGCAGCGCTCTTGTTAAACAAGTTGTGAGGGACACAGCCTTGGACTCTGGGACTTGTTGCCTTCTACACAATGGAGGCATTTTTTCCGCGGTTAAATCGTCTGTAATGGGGTTTGCTAGCCTGTAAACATCAATGTGTGTGTCAAAGCGGGGAGGGAGGGCAGAATGTAGCATTTGGAACAGAACTGAATCAGTACTATGTGCAAGTCCCAACTCTTTGATGAGAAACTGGTAATTTAATTCTTGTTGGGTCCTCTGATCTTGGTTTGTAAACACTTACTCATACTGAACACATGCTAAGGGGGTTGCATGGACGATGAGGTGACAGGCCTCATTCTCTGAAACCATCCTACTTGAGTGGTAATGGGCTTGAGGGCTTCTCCTTCAGTCTTGCTACTGTGATTCAAACTTGTGAAAAGACATTGGCAGAAGCCTCTGCAGTATGGGGCTCAGTGACCTATTTTCAAGTTGTCTGTACTTCCAAACAATAACCACAGTGGGATTATTTCACTGGAACTGGGGCCTGGAAGTGGAGGGTTGAGTGGGTGCAGTGGTGTTTGTGCTGCCTCAGCTAGTATTGTTTTGCCCATATAGGATAAGTGTCTAATTTAATGCAGCTGCTCAGGGCTTGCATTACTGCTGGCTGGTTAAGGTCACAGAACCAGTTTCCACCTCCTACAAACCAGTTGTGTAGGAACCCTCTCCCTCCAGCCTTTGCAGTTGACATGTGTCCTGCCTGTGTTGAAATAAAAGCTGGGTTTGTTCCCTGTAGTCTATACTTGAAGGCTTTTATTCTGTCCTGGGGGAGTAACAGGCTCCACTCACTTAAGTGTGACATAACTGTTGCACAAGGGGTGCCAGTGTGTTAACGCCAACTCTGACAGCTGCTATCATTAAGTGCTCCAGAACACTGTTGATATTGGAAAGCAGATGAGCTATTCTGTTCTGGCAAAATCATGTGCCAAACCGTGGATGCAAAAAGTCTGTATTTTAAGCTGTGTACAGGACTAATAAAATGGAACCTCTCTGCTATTCTGCATATAGCCAGCATATTGAGTGGGAGGCTGAGGTTGGGATATGGGAACAAATTCCAATGGGTCCAACGGCTGAGCTCCTTTAACATGCTGCCCCATCAAGTCGAGCAGGTGTTGCTGAACAGAGCAATGGTGGGTGTCTCTGTCTTGAATTGAAGGCTTCAAGTACATTGAGCATTATCTTTTGTGAAGATGGCACTGCTTCTATTAGAAACTCCTGGCGTTTTTACATGGACTGAAATGATGCCATTTACTGGCTAATCTCCTGTGGAATTAAAAAAAAAATCTTCAATGACAACTATCAAATATAATTTGCTGCACAGCTCTGCTGTTGCCCATCTGGAAAGAAGGGTTCTAAGTGTGCTGTTGATTGAGGACTAGCAGTCGGCTTCCAAACAGCTGCCTTATATCTACCTACCAAGGGTGGGTGTGGGCTCCAGGCCGTTCAAAGTTGCTGGTAAAGGGCTGTGACTGCACTTTGAGTTAATGCTTCTACAGGTGATGACCACAAGACACAGAGAAATTAAAGCTGACGGCCTTGTTGAGCGTATGTAATATACCACCTGCCTCATTTTTTAACGTATCCTACTCTGTATATGTTCCATTTCTCCCTCCCCTTTGAGCCTTTTAAATTTTCAGCTATAATGCTGGTATTTTGGGCACTTGAACAAAACAAATCTGTCCTTCCACTGACCATAGTTACAGCTGAACTTCACTAATTTCTTGGGGCATCTACAGCAGCATGGTAGCAAACCTGTCTTGCAGCAAGTCAGTTGCCAGGTACTATAGCCTAATTCTCTTAAAGCTTAAGCTTTTATGCAGAAGAATCCAAGTGGCTCTCAGTGGTTCTCTTTAGTTTAGGCTCTCTTGTCTTCTCCCGCCAAATCGTGACCCTTGATAAAACAATAGTTCAGGTTGATAAAGCCTTCATTCCTGTTACCAGCAATAAGAACCTGAACTAACTTGGAGAAGTTAGTTAAACATTTTGGATTGAAAATGGTTTGAAGACTTTTTGAGGGATTTTTCCATTGGCGCATATCATCAGGACTGGAGCAGATGGCTCTAAAATAGTCATGGAGCGAGGGGACTGGGGAACATATTAGATTCATGAGTTTGCTCTTACCCTGTGGGTGGGATTTGAGGCAGGATGCACCTGTACTACTTAGTAGCTGTGTTATATAATGCAGTTAGATGTGGAATATGGGGCCTTGTAGATGGGTATTAGTGAAGTTCAGCTCTAACTTCATGCCAAAGGTATATTTGAAAAACGAGTGTGAACACACCCCTTGCTGAAACTGACCATCTCAAGGGACCTGAACTTTTTGGGTAGCCTGAGTGGCCTAGATCTTCGGCTTGGTTGGTCTTTATGTTCAGCACCTGTTCAGGGCTGTTGGACAATCCAACCCTGGAATATCGCTGCATGAATGTGTGTTTGTCTACATGCACTGTTTGTGACCCCTAGCTCTAATGCCGCTTTTTCTCTTCGTTCCCTCCCCCTTTCTCTCTTTCTCTGTTCTGTGTGTCCTGCTCAGACATCCGGCTCCGTGTTCGTGCAGAATACTGTGAGCATGACCCTGTCTTGCGTCAGAATGTGATGTCGAACAAGCAGAACCGACTGGAACGTCAGTTTGATGTATTTGGGCAGTCCAACACCATCCTCAAATCCCGTGATCTGGGCTCAATCATCTGTGACATCAAGTTCTCAGAGTTGTCCTACCTTGATGCCTTCTGGAGTGATTATATGAATGGCTCACTGCTAGAGGCACTGAAGGGAGTCTTCATCACAGACTCCCTTAAAGAGGCAGTGGGTCAGGAGGCTATCCGGCTACTGGTCAATGTGGATGAGGATGATTATGAGGAAGGGAGACATCTGTTGCTGGAAAGCGTTATTCCCCAGGTCTGGTAACTCCAACCTCTAGGAAACTTAGGTAGGTTCTCTCAAGCTTGACTTGTGCAATGCATGTGCACAACTACTCTCGATTTCTTCATAATCTCCCCTGTTTGTCAGCCTCTGTCTTTCCCCAACAGCTCAGCAAAAGAGATTAATTTTGCAAATGGTATTAGGGGCCTCATTTAGGTGTTCCTACTAGACAACATGAGGTGCTCACATCCTTAAAAAAAATGATGTGGGCATTTTTCCATAAGGAGACTATTTTCACAACACATACCACAACATGGCTAGCCCTAGATGTGGACCACAAGTCCTCCATTAACAAGCTACTGCATGTAGGGCCTGGAAATACCTTCCTGTTTACAATTTCAGCAAGGCTGGGTCCTCCAGTGGATATCCTATTTAAACATTTTTAATTTGAAATATACAATACGAGTTACAAGAATATGAAGAACAAGACAAAAATGCAACAGAACCAGCAAAATAATTGCAGCATGCCAAGATCTCACTGGTCACAGCAGATGATCAGAGGCCCAAAGGCTCTCTGAAAAAGAACAGCCTTGCCTGGTGCCTGAAAACAAATAGAGATATTTATTTATTCATTTACAACATTTATATACTGCTCCCCATTCAAAATTTTGGAGTGGTGTACAAGCTAAAATACAATAAAAACAGAATAAAACATGGAGCTGTTACCCTTCTATTTAACACTTTGTTTTCTCATAGGGCACTTCTGTTTTACTCCCTGATTACCACGTGGCTTATCTGCATTGGATATATACTTCAGGAAAAAAAAATAGACTTTTAGGAAAGGAGTCTTCATCTCGTCGTGGGCTGGGCTGGATCTTGGCAGCGACGGGACTTCAGGGAGTCACAGTTGTGCCGCAGCTGTTCTTGTAGTGGTTGAAGCATTTAAAGAGCAGCATGGAATGGACTTAATGGATATTCAGGTGTAGCAGGGCTTGCACAGAGGCACCAACACGGTGTGGATTCCTCTTGGTCTGAACTGAAAGGGACACCTTTGGGGAGATAACTTTGTTCTGCTGATGAAATTTGAAGCCCCCTTGGCATAAGTTGGTGTATACATCATGTTCACCAACCATTTATGTTAATTTTTACTTCCTCTCTTGCAGAGGTGGGGAGCAGACTTAATCTGCAGAGTTGCAGGGACACTTTGAAGGCTGGCGGCGAAGCACGTTGTGTTAACCATTCTTTTTCTAAAAAAGAAATAAACCTTATTTCCCTCACACCTGATTTTCTCTTTAAGTTAAGAGTACACCAAGCCCCATGGTGGGGAGCTGATGACTTATAAAGGGGGGAACTTGAGTCACTTTTCAATTCTGTGGCGGTTTGTACATAGTATAAATAATAAGGTTTAAAAAATGGTGAAGAAGCAGTTAAGGCAGTATCTCTGCATAACTGCAGTGGGAAGGGCCAGAAGCCAGAAACATGTAATTTAAGAAGTTGTATTTTTTTTTTTACAAAAATGACTTTTTGACAAAATTCTTAATGTATTGTATTTACAAATGACAATGTCAATAAAGAAAATAATTTGCAACCGTTTGGATTCATGTTTTAATTCTAAGCTACAAGTTCAACCGCAGCTTTTAAAGCTCAACTAAAAACTTCTTTTTCCTAAAGCTTTTAAAACTTGATTTTGTTCTGACTTTATACTGTTAGTTTTACCCTACCCAGTGCCTGTTTACCCTACCCTGTGCCTGTTTGCATTCTCTTCCCCTCCTTATTGTTTTATTATGGTTTTATTAGAATGTAAGCCTATGTGGCAGGGTCTTGCTATTTACTGTTTTACTCTGTACAGCACCATGTACATTGATGGTGCTATATAAATTAATAATAATAATAATAAGCATGATCCAGAGCTGTAATAGAGGCACAAAGTGGTGATTTCAGTCCCCTGCTGTTTGCATCCATTCAGGAAAGGCAGTTAAGTATGGGGTTAATTCGTGAGTTACGTCAAAAGTTACAGCTGAATATTTTCTCATCGCAAGGGTGAGTGGCCCTGGCCCTTTCTTGGCAGAATCTTTGCAACCAGTTGTTCCCTCTTATTGGAGACCACTGTAAAAGTGTCTTCTTCACAATTTGCTGGATGAGAGCACCTCAGTCTTTCCCACACACCTGCACGTCATGTGCTTTGCACCATGTCCTGCTTGTTCATTCCTTGCTGATGGCTGGTTGGCCACTGAACAGTGCTGGACTAGATGGACCCTTGGTCTGATCCAGCATGGCAGGTCTTATGTGTTCGATAGGGACTGAAAACGGCCGCCTTTGAAGGAGCCATTGGCAGGTGAGTCATTGCTGCAACATTTCCAGCTGCTGAGCCTGCCAAGGCTGGCTTGCCCAGTGTCTAGGCAACAGGACTACTGAGGTGGCCAGTTTGACAAGGGGTCAGGGACAATATCCTCTCATACAGCAGGAGTAAAATGCCAGGTGCCCAAGAAGCAACAGACGGGTGTGAACCAGGGCAGTGGGCATTCCATTCCTTTCCCTTTGATTTAGGGTGAAGTTTAGTTTACTAGAGAATAGTGTGAGTGGTGATGGAAGCAAGTCAGGTACGAAAGGGGGAGATCACCCAAAACTTCCTGTAAGCCCCTTCTGCTCTCAGGCTAAATTAGAGCAGGGTAAAGTCTCATCAGGACTTTTTTAAGGCGTGCAAAGGATCCAGATGTAGCCCAAGGCCATTCCAGTGGTAGCCCACGTTGCACAACACTAGTGTATATAAACACCCTCTTCATGCGTTTCTTCAAGCCTCTTTTACAGAGCGGCAGGGTATGGCAATGGAGATCCCAAGGGAGTAGATTCTGCCAGAGAAGGAGGCAAGCAGTGCAGAGTCCCTTACGTTTAGTAGTCTTGTCTTGCACCCTATAGGGAACCTATCCACTAACCTGGTAAAAATCCTATGGCGGACAGGAGGATTGTCTATGGTTGGGCTTGTTCTGTCCGGGGCAGAAGGGGGTGGGGGTGGCATGCCCTATTTTTCTTTCACCTTTCCTTATCCCCCACCACCCCATTGGTTCCAGTGGGAGGAAAAATGATTACACCAGCTCCAGGACTGGTGTAGTTTTTTCTTTGTTCCAGTGGTGTATCCAGGAAAGAAGAAACTTTGGATCCAGTGAAAGAGCAGGTAGAGGCATTATCTCCTCTCTTGTCCCCTCTGGCACCTTTCCCTGGAAATCATCCTGAATGTGGCCAAGTAAATTATCTTTTCCCTGGAAGACAAAAGCGGGGGAAGTTGTTCTATCCCTCCAAAAAGCACTTAAGACTGGGCATATGAATCTCACATCTCTTAATAAAACTTTAGAAAGCTGCAATAGCTTGTATCGGGGGGGGGGGGGCGGCATCAGGATGGGGGAAAGCTGCCATAGATTTATAAGAGAACATTAAGATGTTGGCAGTTGAATGAGTCCATGAGCCTGAGGTTTCCAACATCATACGTATCGGTACCAATGCGCCGACAGATACCTCTCTTGGCACCCTCTGGATGTTTACTTTTTAAGATTTTTTAATTTATTTTTTAACTGGGAGGCTGGCATGCTGCAAAGTAAGATACCACCTTCGACTCCCATCTTTATTTGGCCTCAAAAGAGTAGCTTTGCGTTTTGGGGTTCAACCCCTGACTCCCCACCCAGCCACCTGTCACTTGTACCTACGTTATAGGGCAAATTACTTTTCTATTAGTCTCACCTGTTTTCCTTCTGGGCAATGAGCATTCTGTGACTGGTCAAGCCCATCATGGCCGACATTTTATGAACAGGCCGGGCACCCCCATGACAGCCATTTTCTGAGAGCGCCCACAATTCTCTCAGTGTTCCATATGTGCTCCACCAACAAAAAGAGGTTGGGGACCCCTGCCATGAGTGGATCTTTCAGATCTTGCTAAATCTTATGCCCTCTTGACTGGGAAACTGCCGTTCAATGAGTCAGAGCATGGCCCGCTAGTACTCAGTCTGTTTACCACAACTGGTGGTGACTGTCCAGGAACTCAGGCTGGGCTCTTTCCAGCCAGAACTGGCCCTACCATTTGGAAAGGTGAAGCAATCTCCTTCGGTTGCAAAGGCATGCAGGAGCTCGTTGTGACAGTACCTATAGCCATGCCCCCAAGGAAAATCCCCAAATGCAGTATTCAGTAATATAAAATTTCCCTACAAAGAGCAGCAGTTCATGGCATAATATAGGGTGACCATATGAAAAGGAGGACAGGGCTCCTGTATCTTTAACAGTTGCATAGAAAAGGGAATTTCAGCAGGTGTCATTTGTATATATGGGAAATCTGGTGAAATTCCCTCTTCATCACAACAGTTAAAGCTGCAGGAGCTATACTAGAGTGACCAGATTTAAAAGAGGGCAGGCCACCTGCAGCTTTAACTGTGGTGATGAAGAGGAAATTTCCCCAGGTTCCCCATATATACAAATGACACCTGCTGAAATTTCCTTTTCAATACAATTGTTAAAGATACAGGAGCCCTGTCCTCCTTTTCATATGGTCACCCTACATAATACTCCATTTGTTAGGGTCAACATGAGTGCAATTCTATGCTTTATTACCAGGGAGTAGGCTTCATTGAACTCAGTGCTGCTTACTTCTGACTGGGTTTGGTTCACCTTGTTAAATGCATATTGAACTTAGAGGAATGTTCTTCAGCCAGCTGCAATGGAAATTTGAGCTGTTAATGAGAAATGCAAACAGCCTTGTTACCATTTCAACTACTAGGACACCATCAAAGAAAAGGAAATAAATAGCCAGCCTTTGCTTGCTTATTTTCCTCATTCTCTTCCTCTCTATTAACTGGTTGCAAACAGTGGTAAACCTGAACTCTTCCTTATCACCTCATTTAGTGGAGGCTGGTGGCTCCGATGTCAGTGGGCCAGTGAATCCAGGTTTCAGTCAGAACTGTAAGGAAGGTCCTTGAGGGCTCTGATTGAAACCTGGAGCAAATTTACCACTCTACTGACCTCAGAACCACAAACCTCCACAGAGCTAAATTATTTGCTAGATAGTGGTGGTGGTGGTGGTAATTCCCATCAGTTACTGTGAAACTCCAGCAGATTTTGTCATTGTTCCTGCTGAGAAAAAGCTCCTCCAGCTGCCCTTCCCTCTCCAACTCCACACTGATTTATTATATATGTATTATTAACATTTACCCCTGTCTTACCTGCTAAAAAAAAAGCCGTCAAGGCATTGTATAACAATTTAAAACAATAAAACCCTACAACAGCCTTCCTCAACCTGGGGCGCTCCAGATGTGTTGGACTACAACTCCCAGAATGCTCCAGCCTGGCTGGGGCATTCTGGGAGATGCAGTCCAACACATCTGGAGCGCCCCAGGTTGAGGAAGGCTGCCCTACAACAAAAATAACATTAAGAACAGCAAAAATGATAAGGCTACATTGACAACATTGCCTGCTCCTCCCAGCCCATCCTATCTAAGCGTCTGTGCTCCCTGGGAAGTGGGGGTTAATCAAGAGGAAGCAATTCTAGCAATTAATATTTGTTATTGTTTCCAAACACCAATAAATAAAAAACAACAACACCTACAGCACCAAATGTAATACATATAAGCAGACACACACAAAAATCAAACAAAGCAAAAACAAAGCAAAAACAAACAAAAAAACACAAAAATAAAATGTTCTTCCAATGTTCCCCCCAGCAAAAGTATGTAACAATGTTGTTATATTTTCTTACTGTATCACTGTCAAATCCAAATCTCTAATTTCTCTCTTAACATTTTCTACATTATTGGTTGAATCCACAGATGTACAAGTCATTTTTTTCTCGTCCCTTCATAAAGTTTGCAAAAGGGTCCCATTCAGTTATAAATCTTAAAGTCGATTTTTCTCTCATAACTGCTGTGAGTTTCGCCATCTCTGCTAGCTCAAACGTCTTCAGTAGCCATTCCTCTGTTGCGGGCGCTATTTTGCCCTTCTATCTTTGGGCATATAGTCCCATGGTTCTTTTTCATCTGCTCATCTATAAATCCCAAAAGAAAGTATTCTGGTTTCAGTTGGATATTAATTTTTTGGATTACAGAGTGAATTTGCATCCAGAAAGTTTTTGCTTTTTTAAAGGTCCACCACGCATGGTAGAATGCTCATTCCTGCTCTTCACATTTCCAGCACAATCCTGATGCCCCTTTATACATTTTAGCCAATTTCGCTGGTGGCATATGCCACCTATACATCATTTTGTAAAATATATTTAAGGTTAGTACTTAATGTAAATTTTAACCCTCTTGTCCACATATATTCCCATTGTGTCATTGGTATACTATGTCCCATATCTTGGCCCCATTTTATCATACCTTCTTTCACTTGTTCTAAGAGGAAGCAATTCAACTGTGTTTGTTGTTTGGCAACGGGGCCACCAGGTGGCTCCACTCAGCTGCCTTTGTCCCGTCGCCAAAAACCTGTTTTTTTCAGAAGTTCCTAAACGAATGTCATTTCCCCCAATGATCAATCTATAATGCACGACTGATAAGTAATGGTGGGGTGGGGGAATACTGAGCATTCCTTAGATCGAGGGAGATTTCCCCCTCACACACATATACATACCACACTTCCCATTTCTATTGCAATCCCACTTCGCAGCTACTCCCAAGTCAATACAGAAAGAGTTTGGTTCAAAGTAATCCTAAGGATTTAAAAGGTGGGTACTATTTGATAACTGGAGGTTGCCGGAGGGAAGCTGACCGTTCTTTCTTTCTTTTTGCTTCTTGTGAGGCCTAGTGTGTAACAGCATGAAAGGGGGGCTCGAAACAGGTTGCTATTTGTATCTTGAATAATAACCCAAGAGGGACACAGTGCTATAGTCGCTGAGGGGGAAATCTTACCAATTTCAATCCATACTCTAGGGTGACCATATGAAAAGGAGGACAGGGCTCCTGTATCTTTAGCAGGTGTATTGAAAAGGGAATTTTAGCAGGTGTCCTTTGTATATATGGAGAACCTGGTGAAATTCCCTCTTCATTACAGCAGTTAAAGCTGCAGGTGCCCTGCCCTCTTTTAAATCTGGTCACTCTAGTATAGCTCCTGCAGCTTTAACTGTTGTGATGAAGAGGGAATTTCACCAGGTTCTCCATATATACAAATGACACCTGCTGAAATTTCCTTTTCTATGCAACTGTTAAAGATACAGGAGCCCTGTCCTCCTTTTCATATGGTCACCCTACCATACTCTGTTCACTCACCTTTTCGCTCTGCACCTGTGATATGTGCTCTTTTCCTTCTCTACCTCACTACAGCTCTTTCCTTCTCTCTGTTACCTCCCCCACAGCACCGGCCCTACTGTTAGGCAGAGGGAGGTGGTTGCCTCAAGCGACGTATGCTGAGAGGTAGCAGCAAGGGATTGGAGGAGACTTGTGTGTGCTAAGCGTCCTGCTTTGTGCCCCCTAAGCCAGTTTGCTGCCTTCAGGTGTGGTGGAGGATGCTGTCCCATCACCAGTACTGAAGAAATGTTCAGTTGCCAGTTTACTCAGCTTCTGAACGTGGCAAGGGAAGGGGTGCGGTCTTGTTCTTTGCCTCAAACAGCTACATGTCTTAGGTGGGGCCTGCCCCTCATTTCCAGGTAGAGGTGGAAAAGACCCTCATCTGAAACCCAGGAAAGCATTCGCCTGTCAGTGTAGACAGTACTGCAGTGCCCTTGTGAACTGCCCAGAGAGCTCCGGCTATTGGGCTGTACAGAAATGTAATAAATAAATAAATAAATAAATGGAATCCACACCACCACCACCCTGACTTGCCCCAATTTTTGCCAAACCATGATTCCCCCCTTGAGCGTTCTACAAGCAATAGCTCAGGGAGGCAAGCCCATTCTCCCCCTCTTCAATTAAAACACTACGTATCTGTTTCTGCACCCACAAGTCCCTCTTTAGTACAGCCATGTAATCTGCTTTTATGTTTCTTATAGTCTTAAATTTTGTATATTTGTTTTTAATGTTCCATGTTTTAATCTTTATAAACTACCCAGAGAGCTTCGGATATGGGGCAGTATACAAATGTAATATCACATCAAAAAAATATACAGAAAACTTTCAGAAACTGGGCCTACCAAAATACATCCACACCAACATCCAGAAAGAAATGTTTGTCTAGAAAAACCATCATGATCGAGAAAGAGATAATATAATAATAATTTCTGTTGCCTGCTTTTTCTCCAGGATCTTTCTGCATCCCCATTTACCCACTATCTGCCACCCTTTCTGAAAAAAACCTCATCTGGAAGCACTATATGTACTCCCCGGGTGTTTAGCGCTACAATTCCCAGCATTCTTGACCCTGGATGGGGCTGATGGGAGTTGAAATCCAAAACGTCTGGAAGGCACCAGATTGGGGAAGGCTGGTGGAAAAATACTGAGCAGAATTGAATTTTTTTGCTAGGGAATAAAGCATTGCTTCTTGGCCTTTCCCGTCCACGGTATATCCTGCTCTTTCCCCATTTAATGTTGATTGTATTTAAGACCCCTGGGCAGAAACTGCATTCCTTGTGCATTCTGTGAGGTGCCTTAGCAATGCGAAATGCCCCTTTTTAGGTCAGGGAGTAGGAGGCCTTTTGGGCCTGTGAGCAGGTTTGAGAAACGGCCCTGGGCACAACCCTAAAATGGCTGCCATGGGTGGGCACAGCTAGTCACAAAGAACAGAGGCATTAATGGGAAATTAAAAGGGCAGCAGGTAGAGTCTCCCAGTTACCAGTAAGAAAATAAAAAGATATTTTTGAAATAAAAATTTGGGAGGTATTGAGTGTCTTGGTGAACACGACCATAGTCCTAAATGTAGATTTATTTATTTATTTATTTATTTATTTATTTATTTATTACATTTTTATACCGCCCAATAGCCGAAGCTCTCTGGGCGGTTCACAAAAATTAAAACCACAGTAAAACACCAACAGGTTAAAACACAATTACGAAATACAGTATAAAAAGCGCATTAATAGCAAGCCCCCGGCCCCACAAAGACGAACACTGACATACTTTAATTCAAAACAGCTTGTTGTTTCTGATGCCATTTAGCTCTTTTTTGTAAGTTCATATCTTAATCGGCCATTAGCCGACCTTTTGCAGAGATTGTCTTTCGAATGGTTTCACAGAGGAGCACTTGCAAAAAAGCTAAGGTGCTTTGGCAGTTGCAAGGCGAGTCTTGCTTGAAGAGGAGCTGAGGTTTTGTCAAGTGCTACCTTTTGAGTTGATCAGGTGTGGCAATTCTTACACAGTGGGCTGTGCTCACAATCTTCTACATGTTTACTTGGAAGTAAGTCGTGCTGAATTCAATGGTGCTTATTTCCAAGTAAGCACGCATAAGACTGCAGCTTTGATTTTGCAGAGGAAACTGTGGTTCCCTTCTAGGAAGCTCAGTTCTTTCAAACAACATCCTTTTTTCCTCTTGCTTTTTTTTTAATGCTTAACATTAAAATTCTGATTAAGAGTTTCGATGTTCTCAAAAGTCTACTCACTTATATGCAACCATCTGGGGCCAAGGCTACAGGCAATTTGACCTCCCCCCCCCCACCTTAGGTTAAAACATTCATACATTATTATTATTATTATTATTATTATTATTATTATTATTATTATTATTATTATTATTATATTTATTTGTATCCCGCCTTTTGCCCAATATTGGGCCTCAAATTGGTGTAGTGATGGCCACCAATTTGGATGGCTTTGAAAGGGGGTTGGATAAATTCCCGGAGGAGAGGGCTATCAATGGCTACTAGACCTGATGGTTATGTGCTGCCTCCAGTATTTGAGGCAGTAAGCCTGTATGCACCAGTTGCTGGGGAACATGGATGGGAGAGTGCTGTTGCACCATGTCCTGCTTTGTTGGTCCCTGGCCCACAGCTGGTTGGCCACTGTGTGAACAGAGTGCTGGGCTAGATGGACCCTTGGTCTGATCCAGCAGGGCTCTTCTGATGTTCTTCCCTCCTCCCTATTTGGATTGGAGCTGTTGCACTGGGGGTTGCCATTAACCCTTTCCTTCCCATGTTTTCTTCAATCCTCCCCTCCTCCATGACGTTATTAGCTACAGTGAGGAATATGAGTACCCATCTTTCCCCACCTTCACAGCTAATAGTAATTTAAAGCCTCTATCCCTAATTCTGCAGCTCCAGTCCAGAGTCCCTGCCCTCTTGGTCTGCTTTTAACCAAAGGGGAAAAAAAGATGTTGGGAAATTTGATCACGAATCTCCCAAATCATGTTGAGTCCGGCCCTTAAATGACCCTAAGAATTCTCTACATGAGCAGTTTATTGCATGCTTGTGATTGGCCATTCGTGGAAGTTTGCAGGTCCTTTACAGGACGTCGTCATCCTCTAGGACATCTCCCATGCCTTTCCCTGGTAATCTTGCTTCCAAACAGATAAAAATAAAAATTGAGATAATGCAGTATGTAAAATAATTGTGGGATGTCCCCATCATGGAAAGCTGGCGTAGTGTTAAAACTCTGTCATTAGATGGTGCTGTTTCACTGAACTTAATAGCATTACCAAGAGGGGAAGTTTTCAGTTCAAAATCAGATGGACACCGTCTAAAGGAGCCAGTCATAAATGTGGAACGGCACCCTCAATGGCCCCACTGCCTCAGTGAGTCTACCTTCTCATTGCTATTGCCACCTCCTGCTCTTGCTCCTCTTCCTCTTTGTTATCATTGTTACCACTTCCTTGCTTGACAGTCAGAGAATCAGCACGTAAGCTCATCTTCTTCACTACCATTGTCTGCATCCTCTTCTTCACCACTACCATTGTCTGCATCAGAAGGAAAGAAGTAAATAAGCAAATTACAATGGTAAAAGAGAAGGAACAGCTCTATGGGGCTCTTGTTATTGGGCTGACGTGTGGGTCCTTGAAAGTTGCCCAATTATGTCTACTAATTGATTTCAGGAGCCAGAAGGTTCGACCATATAACACCTGCTCTGGTCCGCTTGCACTGACTGCCTGTATGTTTCCGAGCCCAATTCAAGGTGCTGGTTTTGACCTATAAAGCCTTACACGGCTTGGGACCACAATACCTGATGGAACGCCTCTCCCAACGTGAATATACCCGGTCACTACTTTCAAGATCTAAGGTCCTCCTCTGGATGCCTACTCTGAGAGAGGCTCGGAGTATGGCAACGAGGGACAGGGCCTTTTTGGTGGTGGCCCCCAGACTATGGAATGATCTCCTGGATGAGGCTCGCCTGGCACCAATGCTGCTATCTTTCTGGCGCCAGGTTAAGACTTTCCTCTTTGCCCAGGCATATGGTGGCACACCTTAATCATCCACATGTTTAGGTTTTTTTAATGGTTTTTAATGCTTTATGTGTGTATGTTCTGTGTTTTAGAGTTTTAAATTTTGTATACTCGTTCTTATCTTGGTTTTGGAATTTCTGTAGACCGCCCAGAGAGCCCTGGCTATGGGAGCAGTGTATAAGGGCAATAAATAAAAAATGCCCTCGATGCTGGCCATGGCAGTTATGAGTGCTAAATGGAACCTCCACAGACAGAGGCAGTATAACTCCAAATAAAAGATTATATACACAAACAACAGAGGGTGGAAATCACCTTGTTTTATGAACCTCCAGAAACATCTGACTGTCCTTGGAAACGAAAGTAAAATGAAAAGAAACTTGATGTTCATCCAGCAAGTTGATTCTTAGGTTCTTAGAGACTAGTTTGCTTATTTTTGCAGGCAAATTCAGGGGGAATAGGAAATCTGTTACAAAAAAGAAAAGAAAAAAGAAAGAGAAGGAAATTCAGCAGTGGGGATTTAAAACGAGGGACATCACTGATTATGTCAGAGCTTCACAAATTATAATAATATTAAACCTTCCTCAGATCAGGAAAAAATGCTGGTTGCCTCCCCACAAAAAAGATATTCAGCCTAACTTGGGGTCACCAATCTTGAGGCCGAAACATACACAGGATTTTGAGAATGCTCTGGACTATGCTGGGGCACCACCACAATTTTATTAGAACCCTAAGAATGATCATTTATTTATTTATTGTGTTTCTATACCGCCCAATAGCGGTAGTTCACAAAACTCTGGGCAGTTCACAAAAACGAAAACCATTCAAAATATAAAACAACAATATAAAAACATGATATAAAATACAATATAAAAGCACAACCAGGATCAAATCAGCAGCAGTACAGAAATACAAAGTTAAAATACAAATTTTCTTGACATCCTAAACCTAGGAATAGGTCATTCCTTGTTTGCTTTAAAGCAAAACCGTCTGTTCACTTCTGAGACTTTTGTAGACAAGTAAGTTGTTGTACAGCCATAAAAGTGTACCTCGGTGCCAATCATCGCAAAAGAACCTGAGCTACCAGAGGCCTTTAAAAAGCTGGACTGGAGTTCTACTCATTGAGCTATTGGCATTGCTTTGGAAACCTACCGCTCTTATAGAATCATAGAATAGCAGAGTTGGAAGGGGCCTACAAGGCCATCGAGTCCAACCCCCTGCTCAGTGCAGGAATCCACCCTAAAGCATCCCTGACAGATGGTTGTCCAGCTGCCTCTTGAAGGCTTCTAGTGTGGGAGAGCCCACAACCTCACCAGGCAACTGATTCCATTATTGTACTGCTCTAACAGTCAGGAAGTTTTTCCTGATGTCCAGCTGGAATCTGGCTTCCTTTCACTTGAGCCCGTTATTCCGTGTCCTGCACTCTGGGAGGATCGAGAAGAGATCCTGGCCCTCCTCTGTGTGACAACCCTTCAAGTATTTGAAGAGTGCAATCATGTCTCCCCTCAATCTTCTCTTCTTCAGGCTAAACATGCCCAGTTCTTTCAGTCTCTCTTCATAGGGCTTTGTTTCCAGACCCCTGATCATCCTGGTTGCCCTCCTCTGAACACGCTTCTTGGGCCCAAATAGATTTAGGGCATGGGTGGGCAATTTGTGGCCCTCCTGTTGTTTTAGCCTACAACTCCCATCTGTCCTAGTCAGCATTGCCAATGGTGAGGGATGGTGGGAATTGTAGGACAAAAAAATACATGGAGGGCCACAAACTGCTCACACCTGGTAGCAACCTCTCAGCCTTGCTGGTCCCCTTCTATTCAAGTATCACTTCCCCTTCCTGTCAGCTGACTTTGTACAACAGAGTATCTCTATGTGCTAGTTACAGACTAAGATGCCTCCTCAGGCCCTTCCTGTTTCTGCCATACTTCCTGAGGCTGCAGACCTTTCCTTGATTTTACCTGCCCCATGTCCTGCTCTTCTCTCCACGCCTGCCTTACCTGTCTGGTCTTTCTCCTGGGAACTTATTCTGCCCTAACCCCTCTGAACAATTACCTTGCTTTGCTCTTCAGACACGCACACCTGTGCAGAAGGCCTGGGACCCCTCCAGTTTGTCGCCAATGAACACAGTTATGGCATCAAAAGGTTCAGATGTGTCTCCTGGATTGCAAGGTATGAATATGTTTGAAGCTCACATTCCCAAATCTTTTGGTAGGGGGCGCCACTATACTTCATTGAAGTAGCTTGTTCCCTTCTCATTCTGAGACTACCTTGATTGTAATACATGTGTTCCTGTGTTTTTCCTCCGTGAAATGGTGGCAGTGGGAGAATACACACACACACACACACACACACACACACACACACACACACATTGGGGATCACAGCAACTGGTGGCTCTTGAGCTGAATCCAGCTCCCTAAAGCCCTCCAGGTTGCCCAATAGCGTGTTGTAGCTTTTGCAATGGGATGTTCGCAGGGCATTTTGTGCAATGGGTCTTCGGCCTACCCCAGGCCGACTCCAGTCTCAAAGTGGCCATTCAGCAAAAGTAGTTGCTGACTAGAGAACGGCTTTTGGTATTAGAGGAACATCGGGCTACTAGATTCTATTTTATTTCTGGGATACAAGAGGGAAGTAAGTGGTTGTGGCTTAAAGCCGGGGTTGTAGACTGCCGAGTTGTAGCTTTTTTTCAGAGAGGGAAAAGCTTCTAGACCAGACATGGGTAAAGTATAATTTCCTGACAAAACTATTTAGTTTGTTCATTAACATAATTTTAACGTTTGTGGTGTTCTTTATCTGTGGCATTTTGTACATCATGAAATACACCCTTCAAGGTTCACCATATTTTCCCACCAGAGTTTCCCAGCATTCAGATTTTAAACGGTTTTGCTGCCCAAAGCCCTGGCTTTCAAACGCTCCCTTTCAGGTCCCTGTGGCTGCTATTTCGACTTGAGACACAGCATTGAGTTCAAGGAAACCATGAATTTAATATAAACAAAAACCACTCTCTTTTGTTACAAAGCATCGCCAAGAGCAATCACACACCAATCTTTTTGCAACTCAGAATTCTAGGTTGATGGTGCTGGTTTTCCATTAGGGTCTACCCCCCCACCCCACCCCACCCCACGTTTGCTGCATTTGGTCAGTAGAAAGGCATCACTTTTTCTTATTTCCCCCACCCCACAGCCCTGCATGCTTGTCAGGGTTATGCTAGAGAAGGTATAATCCAACACACCAATGTGTAGAAGGCTTTGCTGAAATATATAAATTAAAGAATGAGATAGGAAAAGGGAGTGGGCAGATTTCTTAGCTCTCCCGAGAGCTTTTTTAGAACCACTTAATGTTTTTGGGCCTTCCTTATGTGACAAAATGGAAGATAAAATATTTGTGCAAAGTTAATTAAAAAGAAAAGTGAGAAACTGTTTCAAATGACATTGCTGAAGTCATGCTAAGTCAGTTGTGTACAAAATAGCCATTGCTCCTTGGTATCTATAGACATGACCCAGCCTTCTGTGTAAGCGTGGATTGAGGCGTTGTGGCTAGACACATGGACTAAAATGACATACAAAGCATCAGACATCTCAGCTGTGGTTTGGGAGCGCCAGCAGAGCTGAAAGACTGAGGTCGAATTAACAAATACACACACACACGCACACAGAGAGAAAAACTAAAACTATGCACACATTTGTAAACTATTAAGCTTTGGGTTTCAAATTAATTGAAACAATTAATCCACTCTGCATTCCTAGTTAAAAGGGCTGGAGGAGAATTTTATGATTTTCTTTTGGGTGGGTGTGTCTATTTTGCACCAAAATTTTGTGTGCTTTTCTTGATTATGGTTCAAAGCTGTGATCCTGTGTTGTGGCACAGAAGATGGTTTTTTTGCCCCCCCTCCCTCTCCGAGAAACTAATGGAATCGGTATTTTTCCACCGAACAAAAATTCCGTGCTTTGTCCTTCACTTGCTAGCATTCCATGTAACGCTAAAATAAAACACCCTCTGTACGGTGTCTAGAATCCTTGATATGTATCACTTACAGATCTTTTAATTGCCATTTCTGTAGATTTGAAACAAACATAATTCTTCATATATCTAAGGAAATAATTATCCATTCCAGTTTCCTGTCAACTAAATGCAACAGTTCCTCATTTTTGCTTTTCTGTTTCGAAAATGCTTCTATTGAGTACCTTCATTCTCCACGTTATTTCCATTTGTGATTCCTTTGATCCTCATGATGATTTTTTAAGCAACTTTCATTATTACTCAGGCTACTCCCAATTTTCATTTTTCATGGAATGCTAAATTAATGTATGAAAAAGGAACTGCATAGAATAACTAATTTTTAACTTTCAGTGTACACCAAAAACGATACGTGGTGTGGAATCTCTAAAATTATTATTACAAGGCTTCAAGAATGCCATGTACACCTAATGTATATTGTCTTAATTTTGGATTCTTTGTGAACATTTCATTATGTTAGCGTAACGACCTTAGCAATTTGAGCAATCAGTCAGTAATGTGTTCCCTAAAAATGTTCCATTGCAAACTACTGAACACCCACAGAATACACACAGAATTAGTCAGAATTAATTCCTAGTCTTTCAGAGCATACAAGATTGAACATTGCAACATATGTTGTCCAATGAAGCTGAACACTACATATCTGAATCCCGAAAAACTCAACCCTCAGACAAATAAAATACCACAATCCACGGCTACGTATCACGTGCTACGATTTTAATTCTTAATTTACTTTGGTCCCAAAAGCTTCTGGATATTCACAAACATTAGAGGAGGGAAATTATATTTATAACCAAATTGCAACTAGATCTCTTATATCTCTAAAATATTATGCATCATAACTATATTTCACATAACAAGGAATTTCATAGTACATTATTTTGGAAAGTTAATGTAAAGTTAGATACATTACATCACATTTCAGTTGTTTAACATACATGTACCTAAATGGAAGTGAATATTAGATACCCAGTGTTATAAAATTTGGCTTGGTTGGCAGACCATTTTACATTTCAAGGGTCAATTGAAGATTTTCTTCTTATTCTATTTTACACAATATTCTGAATTATTGGATATGTCTTATTTCTGTACTGGCAATCCCTCTCTCTAACAATGTGAATTCACTGACAGACACCTAATAGTATGAATAACATTTTGTAGATTTTCATATTCATTCTATATATAAAATTCTTGAAAATGCTTACTGAAAAATCATATCAATTTCCAGTAAGCATTTAAAAATTGTTGGGTTTTAACATTTTTGATCTGATCTATGTTACACAATGTTCTTAAATCTTTTACAAATAATGCATATATTGAACAACTTTAAATGTGACATGCAAAGTTCTAAATTTTATACTATGATATGTCCAAAACCTGGTTTTAAATTATCATTTAAGTACAAACAACCTCTACTTTTCATCAGTACAATTTGGTTACTAATTTTCTGTATTCATTTTATGCAAATCTTTACTTAGTTTTACATATGATTTTAATATTTGGAGCAACATATATCATCTTATATAATTAGTATATTTAAAAGACCAAAGCATAGAAATATACATGATTTGATTCTTTTGCATATAATGCTCATTATCTTTAATATATTTTACATGAAATATTTTTGCATATTGAATATAAAATACTTGTTTTTAAAGAAAATCATGAATTTAACTGCCACTGAACAGTATCTAAATATTTATTGTACATAGTATTTTTTCCTATAAATGATGCTCATCCTTTATTGGCAGTATGATGGTATTTAATAGTGCTATGTTTGTAACTGGAATAATTAAGTCTTTTGTTGCATCTGAGAATCTGAGTATTTTTACTTTGTAACATACTAAAATGCTCAGATTCTCTACAATTAGGCCACATTATTATTTTCTATAATTCTAAGTAGCATGCAAGAACTTATAATTCAAGTGCATTGTATTTCAGCTGTGATTCATATATTGCAAAAAGCATTTAACATTAGTTGCAAAATTTCTAATAATTTCCAAGCAATACTATGAATTACAAATATGCATTTTATATAATTAGCTGTTTTGCATATTCTAATGAAATCTTCTTTAGTGTATATGACTATCTTGCTATTCAGAAGAATGCATAAACACACAATTTTCTGATTTTATTTTGATACATAAGGCTTTTCACTTCTAAAATGTCCAGTATTTAATAAGCTGAAATATTACATATTTTATGCTTTGTACCTGGTATTTCTACCATAAATTATTATTGTATAAAGTGCTTTTAATTCTAAACATCACTTCACACAAACCTTTACCACAATTTTACATTAAATCCTTAATATCTGTTCCCTATATTATTTGTAGTCTATCTTGCTGAGTTGATTTTACTAAAAAGTACAATAACTTTTTACTACAAGTGATTGTATTACAGTTTTGCACATCATAATTTTAATCCTAAGTAAAAATTGATTTTAAAAGAACACCTAATAATTTTAAAAAGAAGTCTTCTGTTCCAAATTATATTACTTTCAATTCCTCAAAATATTAATCAGGTATATTACACCTCCAAACCTGTACAGTATACTTGCCCAGAAGGGCAAATTTTAAATTCTAAATATGTATTACATCAAAGTCTTTTTGTTAATTCAGAGTGTTATCTTCCTAATTGCAAGATCTTTTCATGGTCCCTTTGTGAAAGACCAGATAGAATGTTTTTCATTTCTAGTAGGCAGATCTATGTAGATGGAATGTAGAGACTGAGGGAAAACTTTTACATAGTCTTAGGGCATTAACACTCTTATATATAATCAATAGAGGTAGGAAGTTGCAAAACCTGTTTTAAGTCCCAACAAAGGTGTTTACCCAGACTTCACAGTGACACATACCATTGCACACTGCTCGCTCACACACACACTTTGGAACCCCAGAATCCTAAGCATGCATTCAAAAATAAAATTTTGCCAACATAAGTCTTGTGATTTTTCTATCATCTTTTTTCTTCCAGTGTTAAACGTTGGGGGACTCTTATCCTGCTTCTAATATTTACAGAACATCCCCCTCCCATCCTATAGATTTTTTTTTTACCCATCCTAAATCTTAACTAGGACTCTCTCCTATCCTAAAGTTTGATAATATTCCTCTCATACCCCAAACATTGATGCTTCCCATCCCCACAGTTCAATTCTATAGGCTACAAATCCTAAAAAAAAACCCACCCCCTTTGTGTATGGCTGTTTCCCCCATATTTCCCCTCCACACCCCAGCTAGGTAATCTCTACGGATTTTTTCCTTTCTTCCTCCCCCCCCCTAAAAGCCCACACTTCCCTTCCTTCTTTCCCTCAGTTGTATAATTTTGAAATTCCCCCGTTCCTAAATTTCGGGGGCTCCCCTTATTTCTGCCCTCCCATCTGCTCCCCCCTCCAATCAGGGCTCCTTTTCACGCGCACCCCATCTCCAGCCCCATCTGCTGTTGCTGCCCTGAGCATCTTTCATCCCGGTGCTGATGCTGCTGCATCTTTCTCGTTGCCTGGGCAACCGTCGCCGGGAATGGGGAGGGGGAAATGATGGAGAGAATCCGGCGCGCGCCCTGGCTCGCGCTCTGACTGCTGCCGCCGCCGCCGCCGCTTCTGCTATTGCTGCTGCTTCCCCCTCAGCCCCTGTGTATCTGGGCTGCACCCATGCGCGCATGGAGGAGTCAGCTTGCGCCCACCGATGGAAGCAGAGGTAGGTGCAGTCTCTATGCAATCCCCCCCACCCCGCCTCCTCCTCCCTGTCTCCTTCCCTCTCTCTCCCATTTAAAAATCTTTAAAACTTTGCATATTAATATCTGCGCTTTGCATAAATCTCACCCGCTCTTTATTGATTGCAAAATGCTTAATGCAGCAGCTGGTCTATTGCACACACACATACACACACACACGCACAAGGCAGTCTATTCCTTTCTCTCTCTTCGTCTCTCAACACAGCAGCTGCAATTGTTCCTTGCAAGAGCTTTCTTTTTTTCTCTCTCTGGAATTTTTTTTTCGGTCGCGTCTGTGGCTCAACCTTTAAGGAAAGGGACGAAAAATTGCAAAGAGGGGAAAAATAACGGCGATATCCATATATATAAAAAACAATTTAAAAAACTAAATAAAATGCAAAAAATATATAGACATGCTTTTAAAAGGCATTTTTATTCTTTGCAAAGAGGAGGTGTTTTGCAATGGTAAAAAATGGTATTTCCTGGCTGTTCTTTCCTTTTGCAAATGGCTTTGTGCATTGAGCGAAAGTGTTTTTCTGTTTTTCTTAAAAGAATTGTTGCATGGATAAAAATTAAATCAGAAGACGGGGGAAAAGCTGTAGAGGATTTTCTATAATTGTCTCTTTGCTTTCGGTGGCTGTGGATCGGCTTTTGATGCTCTGGCGATGAAAGAAAGAAGGGAGGGGAGAGAAAAAAAAAAGGAGGAATAGATAGAAGGAACCTGAGGAGATGGGGTGGCTGTGTCTCCGGCGTTTATGATTTTGCAAAGCGGGCATTTATTGCTCGGTAAATGCGTTGCAATATTTGGATTCTCGCTCCCCCCCCCCCCCGCGAAGAGCGGGTTAGGCACTGTGCATTATTTGGGGTTTTGCTTTGATAAACTGGGGCTGGCTGTTTTTCTTGGGGGATGAGTGTGTATGTGGATTTACTCTCTTAATAAACACAAGTTGCATAATGGAAAAAGGAAGCTGAAATGGTTTGGATTGTCGGATGGGGAGGGAGCTGGGAGAAAGCGGGGTGGGGGGGGGGAAGAAGGTGCAATGGCCGAAGCGAGGAGGGCAGGCAGATACATACAACGAGAACTGGACTCTTCTTTTGTCCGTGGAGGGGGTGGGGGTGGAGAAGAGAAGAGGGAGGGAAGGGAGGATGTTATTAATAATTATTAGCAGCCCGTGGCAGCTATTGTTAGGAGGGGGAGATATTACTAGGATCTGCAAGGGGGCAGGGGAGATCTGGGGTAGTGGTGGATGGGTGAAGAGGTCACATTTTGACCGGGGTATGTTTTGGGGCGCGGAGTTAGAAGGGGAGAATATATGGGAAAGGTGAGAAGAGGTTGATCTGGGGGAATAGGGTGTGGGGCAAGGAAGGAGAGGAGGTAATAAAGGAAAAGGGGGCGGTTGGATATCAGGACTAGGGGAAAGGGAATGGTACAGATCTGGTGGGGCAGAGAGATAAGGGGTAGGTAGAAGCAACAGAATTGAGTCAAAATCTAGAGAAGGGGGTGTTTGGTGTGTGTGAGAGAAAGGGGGCGGTGGGGGGAGAGAGCAGGGTGCACCTCTCTAAGAACAGAATGGAGAAGAATGGATTGAGGGGTGTGGCTGTTACCTTTGGGTTTCCTGAACCCCAAATCCAGATTCATCTCCCCCCCTCCCCCAATCATGCTTCATGTGATACCCTGCCCCCAGGCCAAACTGTATATTCTCTCTGCTGGAGCATCCCAGGTTTTGCGACACTGTGCTGCTGTTTTTATTTCTTCAGTCTTTGCATTAGAGAGAAAGAGAGTTGGGGAAGAGGTACCTCTGTTGTTCCCAGGCGTCTGTCCCAGACCCTGGCTTTTGCCTTGACAATTCTGTTTGTACTGGGTTTCCCCTAACTTATTCTTAGTTACTTGGAGTTCTTCAGGGGGTAATAGAATTTACTATTTGGACTTTGCTATGGAGGGAAGTACTTTGGGGGGTATGTGTTCACAGGTTGGGTACTTACAGGATGGGGAAATGGAGGCAACTGTGTATATGCTGCTAAGACCCCCTCCTGAAGAAAGACTTGCTACTGAGAGGGTCCTGATGCGTGGGCACTGCTGTGGTGAAGTCTCCAACCCTAGGCTACTTGACACTGACCTCCCCCTGTTCTTTGTTAGTGTGTTAATTTCAGACATTACATTTTTAGCCCTTGGTTGCTAAATCACAACATTAGTACTTCATTTTTCTTCAGGTATCTGTAAGCAGGGGTTGTAAATAATTCACTAGAAGTAAGCAGGTCTTTATTATGGAGACTTCTGTGACACAGGAACTAGTAGAAATTACTCTGAAGTAAATTCTGCAAAACCCTGATATGTGCAGAAGCCCCAAAGAGTTTCGTAACAGCCTGGTCCCCACCCGTAGCATTGTTGGGTGACAACAGCTTTTCTTGTTAAATATCCAGGTCTTTGTGTAATTTGAGATATTTTGTGTGTGTCCAGGTCCCTGCAGGTATAGAAATTGCCCCCATGGGTGTGTATTAATCCATCTGTTTGTCATCAATGGGGAGTGTGCATTTTTCTGTATCCCCTCCTTTTTCTTAAGTGTGCATGTCTCTGGGTAGCCATTAGAGTTGTGTTCTTTGAATGCAGTCAGAAAAGTGCGTTTTTACTCCAGATTAATCAGTCTGGAACATTTTCATTCCCCTGGTTTGGTCCTTATAAGCAGGTCGGAACTGTCACTACATATGCAAAGATTAAGTCAAACTCTGGGGGGGGGGAACACACACTACCCTTTTAGAACTCTTTCACTGCCCTAATGTCTTATATAGAAATTCAGATTCTTGTACTCCATATTCATTAATCTGGAAGAAGGAAAACCCTGGGGTTCACTAATGTGGATTAGAATCCTCACTTCATCTCTAAACATGAATTGAAAGGGTGGGGGAAAATTCAGCCCTTTATCACCCTGATTGTGAATACAACAGTGTGATTAAAGGGCACTAAGGGGTAATTAATCTGCATTAAGAGATCTTGCCTATGCACCCTGAGTATGTACAAAAGGGTGCTTAAAGTGTATTAAGGGGTAGAAGCAATACATTATCCAGCCCCCTTGTTGTACGTGGCCTTGTATGTGTCTGTTTATGTAATTGGGTAGGTCCCTCTTGTAACAAGGCCTTTAGCTGCAATGGACTTTTCTCTGAATTCTAAGAATGGGTCTTCCCTTCTGGTTGTAGGGTGTGTCATAGGAAATACTCCTTTTATGAATCTCATAGATCCCAGAAGATGCTCCAGTCTCCTCTTTGGCTTAGTGCTGAGGCCTATATAGAGCTTGCACCCCACACTTCAGTTTACAAGACCTCACTTTGATATACCCCCCCCCCCCCAGGACACTGACTCTGCATATGCAAAATCACACCCTGGTAATCTGGGTTGATTAACCTGGAGTAGCTGCAACTCATTTGGGGGTAATAATCCTTTGACTGGAGTTGAGGAGGAAGCCAAGAACTACAATTTTCAGTTTTATGTCACTTTCTGTTAGGGGAATAGGAGATAGTGACTGAGGAGGGTAGGATTCCTAAATGTGATAGCTGGAATTGGGCCTAGTGGTTAGGGCAGGAATGGCTGGGAGCCACATATAAAAGATCGCCACTTTAGACTCCATGTTAGTTGATCTGGAATAAGTGGAATCGTCGCAGGTTCTCACAATCACTAATTTGGATTAGAATCCAAATTCTACCCTTAAGCAAATATTGAAAAGATGAGGCGGGCATGAATTTAAGCTTTTCAGCCATCCTCATAGTAAGTATGACATGATGGTTGGTGGATATTAACAGGTAATAAATATCTCATTTTGTGAGAATCTGAGTATATTAAATGTTGTAAACCGCCCAGAGAGCTTCGGCTGTGGGGCGGTATATAAATGTAATAAAATAAAATAAATAAATAAATAGAAGAGTTCGCATGGAATCAGTGTACTTTTTATGGTGTTCACAACTTAAGTGTTTTGTGTGCATCGTGAATTAGTGTGGCTATGTCTCCTCTTAAAAACAAAATAAAACAGTGTGCGCTACATGTAGGGGTCGGATGGGGTCCTGCATAAGGAAGTGTTCTGTTCTCTTGTGTTCCGTGGGTGGGTGTGCTTGCTTGTATGTGTGTGTGTATGTCTTTCTGATGGGTGTGCATCTGCTGTTGTCAAGTGAGACCTCATTTCTCTGCAGTGACCTTTTTTATTGCTGCCTGGTGTGTGTATGTGCATTTGTATGTGTGTGTCTCGGTAACCCTTTCAATACTGACTGCAGTGTCTCTCTGCCCTTTATCTTCCTCTATAGCTCACCCTACTGGATAGGTCCAGTGCTGAAGCCCTTCTAGGGCCTGGCCTATGATTTCCCCAAGCGTCCTGTTTACCAGTTTGCTGCAGGGTGTCCCTCGCTGCCCCCTTTCCCTACATCTCAACTCTGACACAGACTACTCTTTGAGCTTCTCGGTGCCTGCTCAGTAGACCTGTCTGTCTGGGGATGTGTGTCAGCTTGAAGACAAGATTCTTCCTTTGCCCAACATTAGGACTTTTAATTACATATGCATATATTTTGTCTCCCTTTCTCTGGCCATTTGTTTGTATGTGTGTGTGTGTGTGTGTGTATGTATGTATATATATATATATATATATATATATTACATATATATATGCCTATACTTTCTTCAGCCTCTACACACCTCATCCTTTTCCGTGTTTCGTTCATCCTCTTTTATTTTAAGATCTTTGCTGTGCTTCTTTGCCTTCCATTTATTTCCCTTTTAAATGTATTTCTACTTTTCCTCCTAATGTTCACTGCATCCCTTTTTCAGCTTTTCCCTCCTCTTTCTATCACACATTTCTCTCCTTCTGCGCCTACTTTAGCTATTCTTCTTTCACCAAAATACCTCCAAATCCCATTCCCACAATTCCAATGTACTAGTCCCCTTTGTCCAAACAACCGTTTGCCCTTAAGCCCCCTCCTTGAAGTCATATTTCTGTTGGAAAGGAAAGGTACCTCCTTTTCCTTTTTCCTAAAATCCAGAATGTGGGATGTAATAGCACAGTGAACCTTTAAAAAACAATCCAACACCCCCCCACACACCACTGTATTTTTTTATTAAATCAGAAACCAGCCTCTAATTTAGCTTTGTGGGGTGCAGTGCACCCTACTCCCCGTTGTGAGGGATGACGCATTAATGGAAAATACTGATCCACAGTTCTCCAGTGCTACGTGAGAGCAGCCATTTCCTGGTCAAGAAACTGACCGCCAGCTCCATCTCACCCGACAAAGCGTCCAGGTCATTTATTCCATGAATGTCACCTGGGGAGGGGAGGAAGGGGGGGGAGAAAGCAGTCATACCCTTCAGCCATCAAACACTCCATCCCCCCTTGCCCCACTTTGGTGTCAGTTTCAGTGGGAATTAGATGCTTCCCACCCCACCCCCAAGCACACCTTTACCATATTTTTCTCTGGGGGAGGGTGGCCAGAAGGCCAGTGATGTGGTTGGTGTGAGGGTCTATAGTAGAGGCAGAGAGGGAAAACGTATTTAGAATCAGGGATCTGTTTGCTTTATCACAAGCAAAATAGCCCCACACTGTAGCCCAAGAAGAATAGAAGGACCCGGGAAAAGAAGAAATCAGAGAAACAGGCGAATAAAAGGATTGTTCCTTCGTTCACCTTGAGCCTCTTGAACAGTTGGAATTTTTAAAAGAAAGAATCAAAATTACAGAAGCTCTATAGATAGAAATGTAGAAAGAAAAAGATACAAAAGCAGCTACACACCTTTCAAGGAAAGAGCAGGCCCCAATAACAATTAGTAGAAATCCATCCTCATTCTTATTACTAGTGTACAATTTACCTATTGTGCTGTCTGTGTAATTGTGTGACTAAGAGATCCATTTACAAATCAATGCATGTTAAATGGGAGGCAATCAATTTAATTATCAGTCTTTCTAAAACGCAATCTTCCCATTGAAGATTTATTTTCAACTCTGTACCTTCCAACTATAAATGTAATGATCTCTTTGCAAATCTATAAGGGTAGTTATAAATTACTCCTCTTAGAAAGTTTTTGAAATTTAGCTAGCAAAAGATGGATTTGCCTGTAAATATATAGTTAATCCATAAACACCAGATTGATTTGTAATTAGATTCAATATGTCTTGATTCTTCTATGTGTTGTACAATTTTAACTAGATACATACGCGCGTATGTCTGTGTATCACAATTAAAGATTTGTTTGTAATGTCTAGGTTTGTCTATCATTATTAATATTATTTTGTTTGGATTTTATGCAAATATACACACCTAAATAACAGGTGCCATGCATCTATAAAATATACACACCTAAATATACATCTATAAAAAAGATCAGTGCTTCAATAATAATTAAAAAAACACGCAGTTAGCTTAACATCTAATTCTACATTTGAAAGTGTCTTTTGTTTTGAACATCTGATCTATCGGTAACAGGATCAGTCACTAAATACATTCATCCGTATCAATAATATCTGGTATCTATCTCCAGAACACTGTTCAATAAATATAAAGGGATCGATTTACAAACCTATAAATAATATACATCACTACATTGCGTCTTTCATTTTCCATTACACCAAGAGCCCTTCAAAGCACTTATGCAGTGTAAAAGGACTATTGTGAAACAGCGATCGGCCCACCGCCTGCAGTTTTTAAAAGAAACCCTAATAGGAACGAAGCACTAGGCCATGAGTAATAGCTGTGTTTCTAAATACGTTTGCATAGATTTGCATAGACATTTTTTAGATGCAAACAAATTATATAATTAAGAAAGACTTTCAGTTTCCTGTCAAATTGAAGTATAATATGAATAATTCTCTTTCCTTTCACTTTTCCTTATTGTTTTGTCTATGTATTGTCACCTGTCAAATTAAGTACAACCCATAATCAGTTATCCTTGTTTTAAATAATACTTCCAGATAAAATTGACACAGGATATTGTGGGGGTGAGGATCAGCTAAATCAATCCTTATAATCCATCTTTGAAACATATATAAAAATAACAGCTGGAACAGCTGCAAATACAGTAGATCAGTTGGTAAAACAGATGTAAATGTTTACAAAAGCTGTATATCATACAGTTTCAAGGGGAACACTATATTCTTCAAGGTGTAATGATTATTCCTTTCAATAGAGTTACAGTTGGTGATTCTATCATTTTCTATTTCCATATTGGCATGGGTCTGATTTATTTGGAAATATGGGCACTCCTTAAATAACATATGTGCAAGGAGATTGAGGTTTCAATAAAGAGATGTATATCTCAGTCCTCAAGCAGAATTTCACAGTTAAAAATCGCTTCAGAAGGTATACATTATTATTTTATTCTTCATTTAAAATCATAACAATGTTATCTCAAACAAATCTTAAAAGTTGGAATATCTATCATTTCTATCGGATATGGTGGGCTTAATGTGTTAATCGTTCGACAGATATGAACTGTCAGTGCGAGAGGGATTTTTTAAAATGTTTTTCGGGGTGGGTTCAGTGATTTCAATACACAGCAAAGAATAAGGGGACATTGGGGTGATCATGAAATGGAATGAGAGGTGGTTTGGACCAGATTAATGATTTCAAACTCAGCATTCCAGTTTAGTGGAAGGGTGACTGATGTGGAATTTAGAGGCATGAGAGTCTAGTTACAATTTTGATGTGGTTTTTAGGTAAATTCGAGGGACCCATACTTTTGGACTCTGCATTCTCCTTTGCTTAGGTGTATGCAGAGGTGGACGACCACCCTCCTGTCCCAGTAATCCCAGTCCACGCCGCAGTCTGCTCCTTTAGAAAGAGCACTGTTGTTTGGTTGCTCACGCCGGGCTGCAACCAGTATGTTAAATTTCTCCACAGCTGTGAAGACAGCCACATCCACCTCATCTCGCGGGAAGGAAACAGCTTCCATGTTCTGAACAATGATGAACATTAATGGAATCCAGCGAAAGAAGCAAACAGGATTTTGTTGTACTCTTATGTTGGGGGAAAATAATTATACTACTACAGGGTATACATGTGTGTGTTTGTGCTTTGCTGAAGACTCTGTGCTGAAACCTATTCTTAATTTGGACCTGTAAAACACTTTTCGTCTCACCCTTTTTTGACAGTTGAGACGGCAAAATCTTAAAACCAGAGGTGATACGATTCTTTTTACAATCCTGAGGCCTAACAAGCGTCTAATTGACATCTTGTGTGCAATGATGGCTGATCACTACCTCCGCCTCGATTGCTGCTTGCTCCTAGTGAATGGGGTCATGTGAACACTCCTCTGTGGGCCCTGATCACAGTTGGACACAACATTGTGCAACACATTTTTGTAAGGTTTGTGGTGACACAGCCCATTCATCTTCCAACTACAATCCTGGCCTGACATAAAAATGGCCAGTCAACACATTCATGGTTTCTGCAACTTGATGCAGCGACTTGGCTCTGTTCCTGATGTCCCTATTGACAAGTTGAAGTAAAAGTACCTTGCTTCAAAGATCCATTTAAACCTACCCACATAAGCGGGCCAGGTAAATCAGGATTGTGTTAATTTCGTTGCATTGTAGTTAATAGGACTAGCTCAGCCTAAACCCAGGTACTTCAACTTAATTGGCTTCCTGGGTCAGTCTAAAAAGAAACCTGTTTTGCTTTGTTCACACAGCAGTAGCCCTTGTGTATCTACCTAGAGTTGAGATTTCACATTACATTCCAAATCTGATTGCGTAGATCACTTGGTGAGTAGCAGTGAATTATATTCCAATGTAAAATCTAATCTCCCTGTAATTTTCTCTGTACTCCCAATTTTAATGTGGATTAAAGAACCTTGCTCTAGACTGACTTCAGTATGTCTACAAGAGCTTGGAAACAGAAAAAGCTTTCTTTTACCTCTGAAAGAATTAATAGAGTCAACGTGTATGTATTTTATTCTACATAGGATAGGAACGTCAGGATAAAAAAATCCTAGGGTACAGGGTTGGGTATTGAAATATTTTGATTGTAATGAAATGAAATAATCCCATTTTAAAGCTTGTTGAATTTTGCCTGTTGCAAAATATGTTGTTTTTCTAAACAATTGTAGGTGTTATAATATTTTGTCTTTTTTTAAAATTTCCCCCCACAAAATAATTCCATATCTTAAATATTTTATTTGCATCATTTAAAAAACAGTGTAGCAACTGATATTTTGTTTTGGGACTTAATGTTTTTTCACTCCTTTCTGCCTCTTAATATCTCCTAAACATTTTCAGCCCTGTTATTCAGATGGGAAAAGAGAAGATTGATAATTAAAGGACCAGAATGGAAGGGATGGGGATTTAAAATAAATAAATAAATTAATAAAATCAGAAAGAGAAAACAAATAAAAAATTAGAACTCATTAGAATCTTACAATGAAAGCTTAATGTCATGTGAAAAAAACAATTTTTTAAAAGCTACCTCCAATTTTTATAGGATGTGTTTGTGCGGTGAAAGGGTATCTGTGTGTGCTTGTTCAAACCTTTATACTCCATGCTAATTACCCAGACTAGTTAACGCCACTGTGCTTTGTATTTGTAATCTCTGCTGTGGATTAGAACTCTACTCATAAAGATTTGTTTAGAGTGTCCCAAACCCCCCCTTTTTACCACCTTTTAACCACGCTGATCATGAGTAGACTCTGGTTAAAAGGTTTTAGTGGTAAATTAGTGTTAAGTGGTCTTGAGTATACACCAATTTTAGAGGAGTTCTTCCTAATTAAAGTTCATAATAATAATGCTGAGTATTTATCTAGTGGTTTTCCAAAGTGCTTCAGGGGAAGAGAGCTTCTTTGATTTGTTCTCTTCTTGTCAAGCAAGAGGTGGGAGTGGGTGTCAGGATATCATGTACAAACATGTACATGGCATATTCAGTTTAGCACAGATCTGTTGGCACATTTTAGTTTATGTTGTCCCGATGGTGAGGATTTAAATAATTAAAAAGGAGAATTTCCCCAACTGTTTAGGATTTTGAATGTGGAAATGAGTGGTAGTTATTTCAGGCTGCTAATTTGTTTAGGGGGTGGTTTCTTTTGTACATGTCCAGCAGGGCCAACACAATTTGGGTTTATTCTTCTGTTTTAAACTTATGGTTCTATACTATGTTATTGTATTTTAGTGTTTAGCTTTGTCTTGTAAACCGCCCAGAGAGCTTTGACTAATGGGTGGTATAGAAATGCAATAAATAAATAAAAATGAATACTAGGATTCCCTATTTGCCCTTTATTTTAAGGGGCACTGTTTATATTAAAAGATTTTTTCCTTTTTCTGGAACGTTATAGCTCCGTTGTCCATAATGGATGTCCCTTATTTCAGAAAACTACCACTCTGA
Source organism: Elgaria multicarinata webbii (assembly GCF_023053635.1). Classification (NCBI taxonomy): domain Eukaryota; kingdom Metazoa; phylum Chordata; class Lepidosauria; order Squamata; family Anguidae; genus Elgaria; species Elgaria multicarinata. The sequence goes on from NC_086183.1 coordinate 27,762,728, forward strand.
AGAGCGAAGGTGAAGCAGAGTGGGTGAGAAGGAGAAAGGCAACCCCCCTAAACACAATGGCAAATTAAGGAGAAAGGCACCCCCCCTAAACACAATGGCAAATTAAGATCCCAGCAATTTGAATGTGTCTGGGACATGGGCAAATTGGTGATAGGCAGAGGAATATAGACAACAGTAAGGAATGCAAGAGAGTTTGTAACGGCTGAATCTCTGGTGTTTATGTGAAGGAGCGAATCTCTGGAAGACGGGTTATATGTGTCTGTAGTGGATTAACCATTATCACATATATTAAAGGTATTCTGTTCATAGTGTCATTCTGGCCTTTACGTTGTGAGTGTGCTTTGGGATCCTTTTGAAATACTCAGTAGTGCCTTTATCACATGACAGGGGAACAGCAGCCATGTTTAGGGTTGCTATCTTTTTTCTTGACAGAGGTGTTGTGTCTTTAACAGCTCCTGAGAGGCAGAAACTCAACAGGGGCAGACCCCGCTTCTGCATTGTCATGTCACAAAAAGGTACATCTCTTGAACTTCTGCATGTTACATTGCTGCTAAAGGTAGAGCTACTCTGTTAGAGAGAGAAAAGATGGCCATGTTCCTACTTATAAGGAAATTAAAAATATCTGGTAGCCTGCACAGACTGAAAAAAACAAATGCTATGCATACTGTGATATGGGATTATTTGGACCTGGTTAGGATCTCTTAGTAGTAACCTGTGTGAAAACAGTATGTGGCAACAACATATGAAAGGTATATGGGTTGAGGTGTGTTTGGAGGAGAAAAGAAACATCGCTTTCATTGTTTTCCGGACTGCCCAAACTCGTTAGGTCATGCCCAGTTAAGAAACTGTCTTTTTTTAAAAAGTCCTTTCTTTTTCTCATTAGGGTGTTTAGAGACAACCTTTTACACTATCATCAGCACTTGTAAATTTACGGTGGTGCTCATGCATAATTTCTAGCATTTCACAGGTGAAAACAGGAACACCCCCATGCTCACAACCAAGGATCACTTGCACACATACCCCTCCATGATTTCGCACTGGCTGTGTTTGAACAAGAATGAGATGCTGCAGGCCTTGTGTTTGCGCAAACCCCATCCCTCTTCTGGCGTGGCCGTGAGGAGTTCACATGTTTTTGCTCTTAATTTCAGTTAACCACCGAGTGGTTTTGCATTTTGGTGCTCAGACCTCACGTCTGCTTCGTAGTTAGGTTCTTGGACAGGCTACTTTTCTTTTAGCCTCACCAGTTTGCCTCCTGGAAAATGAGTGTTTTGTGACTGACCATCACACCATGGCAGCCATTTTGTGAATGAGCAAGCCCCCCCTGGCAGCCATTTTGTGAGAGCACCCACAACACCCCCTCAGAATTCTAAATGTGCCCACTGACCCAGGAGGGTTGGGGACCTCTGTTTTAGTGCACTGTCTATAACTTACAAGTATAGTTAATGTTAACTACAGTTTGTTTAAACAAGCCATCTTCATGACCCATATTTGAAGACGGTTTGTTAAGGTATTGCCGAGTTTGGACAAAACAACAAGCTGTAGTTAATCTAAACTGGAAGTGAATGAATCCAAACTATTTGCAGCTGCACCAGAAAGGGAGAGGGGAGTGCATAAGCGTGAGGCTGTCTGTGACTTGCTGTCACGGTGTTTAGTTTAACAACTTGTTCTTGCTAAACTATGGGCACCTCTGCCCATAGTTTATGGGCAGTTTATTTACCTCTGCATCCAGAGCCACCTCTGGATGTCTTGCAACCTGCCAATTCCCATCTACAAGCAGCACCCTCTCTTGTAGAATAAAGATTTAGTACTTCTGGGGGCAACCAGATAGCATCATAGAAAAGTAGAGTTGGAAGGGGCCTATAAGACCATTGAGTCCAACCCCTTGCTCAATGCAGGAACATTCGTCTGGGAAGCATTAAATCTCTGTTGTGCAAGTGGTGGGTCCTGTGTGTGCAACAGCATCGGTGCAAGAGAATCGGGGAGGGCGCATGAGCGCAACATTGGATGCTGCCCTGTGGTTTGGCACGATGTCCGAACATGGCCATCGCAACTGCTGCAACTTCTCTAACTGCTGCACACTGTATTTATTTGCTCTGCAATAGCTTGTCCTGCGGTGTTTTTTTTAAAGCAGGTATAGTAGTAAAGTGGCCATAACAATCTCCTTTTTTTAAAATAAAACTTCAAAATGTTGAGCGAAATGTTTGATCTTGAAACAGATGTAGTAGTGCTCACTGTTGAATAGCCACAGTTCAGCAACAACATTTAACTATCTGGATAAATAATTATCCAGGGCATTGGATATGTGTGTTCACTAACAACATTTGCTCAAAAGCATAACTGTAATCTCACCAATAATAGGGACTGTCCCTAGTAAATAAGGTTAGTTGCAACATATGCACGTATGTAGCATCTAGCCACGTAGTGAGAATTTAGCCCCCTAGATTTCTGGCTGGATGTAGATGTGTACCTGAACACTACAAACTACTTTCTTCCCAAAAGCTATGTGCAAATTGTAGTAGGTTTGTAACCATGAATGAATGCAGTTCCCTGGAAAGAAGGAATTACTGTAAACTAGCGTAAGTCTGAAGTGCATATAATAAAAGCGAGGAGAATATGGGCTATTTAAAAGAGCATATACCTCTACTCTCAGGCTATTGACGTACACATTGCTAGAATAAGTCATGTTCCCTGCCTTTCCAGGGTGTTCCTGTCCACTGTGGACAGGACTTTTTCTCTCTGGAGCAAAGGATATTACTCGAAAAATTTCACTGAACTTCATCAGCTGTGTTCAGTATATTTTTTTTAAAAAAAAGAGTGAAAAGGAGCATGTCCCTTTTGGGGGTTTGTTTCAAATATGAAAATACTTCTGGTGAATCCATAATTACAGTTGCCTTCATGAAGATGTTCTAGTCTTCTTTAGACTCATGCCCTCGAAATGTGGACTGCAACTTCCAATATCCCCAAAAAGCTGGCTGAGGATGATCAGAGTTGCAGTCAAACATCTCTGGAGGGCACCAGGTTGAGGAAGGCTGATGTGGTTCTGATAAGCAACTCTCAAGTTTGTTTAGTTAATAGCTGACCGCTGCCCATGTCTGCTAACTGAGCTCCTTCCTCCCCTTTGAGAGGGGGCTGGCATTAAATGAAACATAAGTTTAAACATATATTTAAACGTCTTGCTACATGAACAGATTGATTAACTCATGTAGCTGACACCTCTTGGCTAGCATGTTTTTAAAAACCATGCTGTACATTAACCCGCCATGTCAATGCATCCTAAGGGACATGCCCAAGGTCAAATGCGAAGCTTGTAGCAGAGAAAAGGACCTAACCTAGGCATTTTGCCTGCTCTTGTATTATCTGTCTCTCATTGTACCCCTTAGTTAAAACAAAATGGAGCCTGAGCTGCACATAGCAGGAGAAGATAGGCATTGGTGAACAATTTGCCTCCTTGTCTGCCATTAGAACATAATAGCCATGCAGGATCAGACCAAGGGTCCAGCAAGTCCAGCATTCTATTCACACAGTAGCCAACCAGCTGTTGACCAGAGATTCACGAACAGGACACGATGCAAACCTTTGTTTTGCACTCCAAGTGAGTAGTCATTGTTGCATCCATTCTATGGAACTAAGAGAATTTGAAAAATACAGTTCTTGAAAAAGGCCATTCTAAACATCAAATTGGCGCAGGAGGACAAAAGCAGTTATTAAATATGCCTTAGTATACATTTAATTATGCTTCTGTACACACAACCAGGTTTGTTAAAAAGTGGATCTCCCCTCCCCCCCCCCACTGCTGCCCACGCACACAAACTTACACACACTGTATGCTTATGCTCTGAGTGACAATTCTAAACTGTGTTAGAAATGGTGAGCATCGAATCGGGGTTGATTGATACTCTGGAATAATTATTTCAGAATTAAAGTGTGCTAAGAGCAGTTGAACACATCATACACTAAAAGGCAATGTAAGAATGATAAATAGTAATATTGATCTTTTTGTATGCCCCCTAGGATGGCGTTATCAGGTCTCCTAGCTATTAAAAGCAAAGAACCTCTGTCCATATATAGGTGGTAAATAAACCCATAGTCGCACAGGGAGATTCTCATTTTGTATGTCTCTGGAGCAGAACATGCCTTCAAGGGGACTAAACAAATGTTTCCTTTGCATCACCAGGAGGGGCTGGATCAAAATTTGCCAAATTGGTATCCCTGCTGAAAACACACAGTGGTGTTCAAACTTTATAACTTCAGGGATGTCTGCTGACAACCTAGCCGTGGAGTTCCTGCAGGCTGAGGAGATCTCTATGGAATTTCACACTCAGGCTACATTGTGCCTCATCATTGCCCCACATCAACCAAGACTGCACCAAAGAGCTTACTCAATGTTTCCCTGCAACAATGGATCAGTAGGGTTAGCCTAGTTTTAGGGCATCTTGTCCACCAGTCAGTAGTGGCTGTTGGCTTCAGTTTTGGTGCAGCTGTGAATCCATTCTGGATTTCAGCCATAACCAGCTAGAATTCTAAAGGAGCTATCCTAGGTCCTGAACCCCTAGCGCCACCATGGGTTCAGCACCTTGGATAGCTCCCTTAGAGTTATGCCTTTAGCCCAGAGAAGATTCGCAGTCCCACTGAAATTAGAGCCATTAGCCTCCACTGTGACTAGTACTAGTCTTCTTACCACAGAACCCCTGATAAATACTCAAGGGGTATCAGGGTTTGCAAAACCGCTGCTTGTGGACCACAGTGAGGTTTGCTGGAAAGCCACATCAAGAAGAGAATGGGGGATAGCAAAGAGGTCCTTCGTCTAAGTATAGCCTGCCATTGAAGCTGTTCGCTTCTGGATTGGCAATTGGGCCCTCCAAACTAGCTCCTACCTCATTTTATTTGGCTGCTGCTCTGGCATCAGGTAAGGCTAGGGTCATGTTGAGCCAGGAACTGCCAAGGCATGTAAGAGATTTTTCAGTTTCAGCCAACAAAGAAGGGAAGAAAAACAAGAACATAGAATTGGGAAAGGGCTTGTCTAAAACATCCTTAATGGTGTCCATTCCTTAAATTTGTCACAAGGAGTTCCACTTTCGCCAAGGGTGAAACTACATCGTCACAGACGTTTTCCTAATGTAGGTGTTTGTTTCCCTGTCCATGACAATTGACATTTAGGGCTTTCAAGACCTCTCTCTGGTTTGTCCTCGGCATCTGATACGTAAAGGTGTACTACTTCTGAGCATTGAAGTTGTGTTTAGCAACTGTGGCTAAGAGCCATTGACAGACCTGTCCTCCGTGAATTTGTCTAAAAAAAACCCTTTAAATGCTGTCTGCATTAGTGGCCATCACCATATCTTGTGGTACTGAATTTTGTAAGTTAATTATATCCCAGTGCAAAGAAGTACCGTCTTTTGTCTGTCATTAATCTGTCCTGCTTAATATCTCTGTATGTGGGCGATGTTTAAAGGCACAGATGAAAGGCCGATAGAAAAGTTGGCAACCTGACAAAGACACTGCATTCAAGGCCTGAAAAGATGATACCTGATTTTTTTTTCTCATCTGTCTGGCTTTTGGCTCTGCAAAACTGCAGTAAGGGATGATGGGAAATTCTTGAAAGAAGCACAGGTGAAATGAACGGATGCATACATTTTGTGTGTGTACCTCAGCAGCGCCACATTTTAGCCCCATGGATGCACTGTGCTGCCAAGATGTCAGTAATGTGGTATTTGAAATGAAAGACATCTTTTAGGTTCTATGGAAAGAGACAGGTGGTTATGCTGTCTGGGATTGTGAAGTTCTGGATTAGGGCATGAGCCAGGTGTGGGAAGAATGTTGATCATGGCTCAGTGATAGAGAATGAGGCAATTTTTGGTGGGCCATCTATCGCTGTAGAGATGGGTGAGCTTGCCTGCACTTAACCTGGATGGACTCCAAAACTATCTGAGTTATTTCTAGAAAAAATGAGGAATAACTTTCTTCGTTTTCAGATTCAATCCATGGCTCTAAAAAGCAGGCCTCTGCCAATGTAGTCAAGACATTTCTCTGTTGCTTGGGGTTAAGCAGGTTCCTGTAGGAGAGGGCTTCTCATGAGATGTATCACACCTGTCCCACAAGCAGCACAAGTCATGGATGCTTGTGGGAAAGGTGTGATACATCCCATGAGCCAGACAATGGCTTAGAGCCAAGTCTACACCAGTGCCTAAAATGTTGTTTTTTCCCCTGAAACTGGTAAACAAAGCCAGTCCAAAGGCAACACAACATAGAGTCAACTTCTTTAGTTTTTTTTTTAATGTCAGCTGCCCTGCACTTTTGAAAGGCGACATATAAATGTTTTAAATAAATAAACATAAGGCCGTGAAAAAAAGAAATGAAAAGAAGAACATGGATCTTGGAATAAGGACCATCCGATTGGTAATAGAACTCAAGTGTTCAGGGCCTGAGGTGTAAAGTCAGATGAGAACTGCAGATTTTGAACGTGTGTGTGTGTGTGTGTGTGTTTCTGCCTAAATAATGGAGATATAGCAGAAGGAATAAAGGCTTACAAGGCCAGGTCCTTGTCCGTGGCAGTGAATTTGAGGATAGGTAGGAGCTTGGGCTATCTTGGCGACAATAACCATCCTTCCTGATCAATAATACATAATGAACACCGCATCATTAAATAATTCATCGGCAGCAAATAATTTCTGTGCCCCGAGGAAGGGAAGAAAACCCATCTCTTTAGTGCCCCGCTGGGCCAGCCTTGTGGTTTGCAGTGATTAATTAGTTTTATTTCATAATTAGCCCCCATCCTACTACCCCTGATAGAAGATTCCCTTGCAGAAACACTAGCTTTGAAACCCTCAGGGGTTTGCAGGAAAGAAAATAGAGCAATGCTTGCAAGATTGGGTCTGATGTGAACATTTTCTTTCTTTTTCTCTCCCATTCTTAATCCTTCTCTCCTGCCCTGCTTTTGTGTTCTCTGTTGTACATCTCTTTTGCTTGTTTGCCTTTTTTTTTTTAGCTTGCTTTAAAAATACTCTGTATACTTTTTTAGTTTCTTCTACATTTTCTTATGGCCAGACAGCTTTTACTTAGAACAAGCCAGCAAAGTAACCACAGACCCATTCAGTAATGCTTCCTTCTCCTCCAAAAGTTGAAAAGAGAATCTTTCCCTTAACATTCCCCATGTGAAATAAACTAGCAGACAAGTGCGCCATGTCTCCTCTAGTGTAAGTTATCTCCTTTTTATTAACCTCAGAGGTGAAATCCAGCAACACAAGAGCCCTCCTTTGCTACAAAAGAATGGACAACTTTGTGGTTATAGTTTAAATTGTGTGTTTCTGTTTCTGTTTTGTGTGTTACTAGCCACCACAGATTACATTCCAAAAACAGTGATAATTGTGAAAAAAGTGATCATCAAACTTGCTGGATGGGAATTCAGAATGGGCTTATTCTAGGGCTATTTCCACTCTATCTAGCTTTCAGAAAGACTGTCAGTGTTTGATCAGACAGACACGCAAAGGCTGTGAACTGTCTTGTATACTTTAGTCCTTGCTCTAACCACTCCTCCTACTGCCCCTGTCCTTTCCCAGAGCACAGCATCCTCTTGCTTCCACTCCACTCTACTCTTCCCCTCCCCAAGCCCAACCCTTCTACTCTCCTGATGCAGTTGGGCTGTAACTGGATTCTGCTAACCGGATTTCTGAAGCAGATTTTCACAGGTTCAGCAATTCCCGACTAGAGATGGTGGGCTGTGCTGTTCTTCACCCCCCCCCCCCCCCGCGCTTATTTTCAGCAGTTTGGCAGTAAAGGAAGGATGAGGAGGGAGGGAGGAAGAGAAGGTTATGGATGACTCTTATTTCTTCCCTTAAGGATGTCTGGGATAAGGGGGAGGGTCCAAGGGTGGGGCAATTTTGCCCTCCCCTGACATCTTTTGTCTTTTCCTGATAGCCTTAGTATGAGTTTTACCCTCTCTTCTGCAGCAGAAATTTAGGAGAATGATAGATGCAATCCGAAAGGGGTCATGATGCATGTAATAGATAACTTTGAATATACAAATGCAAATTTGCAAATGTTAATACATTTGTACGTTTGGGCACAGCTCCCGACAAATGTGCATACCCCTTGCTTCAGAGTCACTTAAGGACACTTTTAGACAAACTGCGCACGCACACAGACGCACACAGGTGATTGTGCACATTGATGCCATCTTCACATGTATCACAAAACATATATTTTAGCCTGTCTCAAAATAACTTGGGAGCGTGTGTACGAATGAGCACACTATACTTTTTGAATGTGCAGGAATTCAGTTTTTAAAATGTGTTTTGTTGGAAGGTGGATTTACATCCGGGTTGAAGCTGATTGCATTGGAGAGCCAGTGTGGAGTGTTGGACTGGAATTCGGCTGGGATTCAACCATGGAAGCTCACTGGGTGACTTTGGGCCAGTCACTGACTCTCAGTCTAACCTACATCAGAGGGTCGTTGTGAGGATTAGATGGTGAAGAGGAGGACCATGTGAGCTGCCCTGGGTTCCTTGCAAGTGGAAAAAGGGTGGAATATAAATGTAATAAAGAAACAACAACAAAAATAATACGACATGCTTCTCCACACCATAAAGCTACATAGGAATTTTAAGCGTACTGGTGAATATGTGGTACCTACAATACTCTGTACCTATCTGTCTCAGTTATATACAAAGAGCCCTACTGGATCAGACTAAGGGTAGATTTACATTAGTGCTTTTTATCAGTATTGAGATGCTCTGAAATGCAGTGATCACTGTTGGGACACATTATACATTCGATATACCGTTTTTTCTAGCATTATTTCTTGCTTATATTGTACTATTCAAATTACTTGAACAGACGTCATCGTGTGTGCTACAAGTTATAAACGCGCAAGAGGGATATAGCGTCATTTATGATGGGATTGTATCCATATGGCACAAGGTGTAGCTGTGGTCTACCTGTTCATCTAGACTAGAAATCACCAGCCAGATCCCTCTGGAAATAGAAAAATATGAAGGTGTTGGTTCTCAGTTTTGTCCCCAGCATTCAGATGGGCCTTAGTCTGATCTAGCAAGAATGTTTTCTCATCCTTATCCAGTTGTGAGTGCTCTCAAATGTAAGTCACATGTATCAGTCCCAGGTGCATCAAGATTTGTCCTATTTTACCCTTACCCTTGCTTGGTTCACTAAAAACTGGAGACAGACAAGTGTGTATTTCTTTTTTTAGAGAGTTGAAAGCACTTTGAAACAAGGATTGCTGGTCATGTTATGTAATTTTATCAATGGCAAACAGGTTTGGCAGGTTTTTGTATTGTTTAAAGACCCTGCCAAATCTGTTCGACCAGCAGCAACAATAGGACAAAACAAATATGTGTGGGCACCATTAGAGATGCCTCTCTCAAATCTTTTTCAATTCAAAAAATAAAAAGCAATTATTGCCAGTCGGTTGCTAAGAAAAAATTAAAACCATGAATCCCATATATTATTTCCTACTCTGGAGGGGTGGGAATATATCCCCTAATACTCTCTCCTCGGACCAGGGTTTTATTGCTTCCCATTGTACACTCTGCCATGTGGATGAATTTCTCTGTTTTTGTGTTGGTGCCAGCCTGTCTGCTTTCCTCAGGAGATGTACATCTTTATGCTTGCATGCTGTGATGCTCTGTCTGTCTGGGTATCCCTGGTTGTCTGCCACTGATTTGGTTCCACTTTTCTTCACTCCCTCCTTAGACCCTGGCATATTTTGCTGCTGGTGGAAACACCAGAGCCCAATCACCAATCATGTCCTCAAGCCATTATTCCTTCTGTGCCCTTGTGACCTTTACCAGGATGGTTTCGAATTCATATTTATGGGGTCACAAGGTGGGGATGGGGGGAGGAGGGGCATGCAGACCAACACAATGGGAACTAGGGCAAACATGACCCTCACAACACCCTATACATTACAAGCCATATGGACACCCAAACTAATGCACATAGTATCCCATTTGAAGCACAACGTGGTCTCCTTTAGCACAATCCTGCAGCTTACAGTGTAGTGTTTAAAGTTCCCAAACTGGATTATGCCTGTGCTGTCCTACACCACAAGTAATACACACAGTGAACATGATTGCTTAAAACATGCACCAGAATCGCTATAGATGACAATAACTTAACATTCACTGCCTCTCTCATGCGCCACCTGGTCAAAAACAACTCCAATAGATTTTAGACAGCAGTTGCGCACTGAACATGGCTCACAAGCATTAAAAATGTAGCAGAAGCTGCACTTGAGTGTGATCAAATTGTATTTGAGGCCAGGATTTGGGTACATCTGAAGGTGAGACTTTGGGTGGTTATCTCCTGGTTGTATCAGGATGCATTACAACTCAGATGTAAAAGTGAGATTAGGATGGTTGGATCTCATGGGAGCACATTTGTGGCAAGGTTGCCAACTAGCAGGGATATTTAGGTTAGCTGAAAGAGTAACATTCAGATGAATTTTAGGATGGAATAAAGCTGGCTTGCAAGTACCCACTTGCATGGTTGTGTGTGGTGAGTTAAAAATTAACCTGCAGGTGACCAACCAGTAAAGATTTTTAAAAAACTTGTAGGGAGTTCGTATTTTTTCCTGAGGTTGTCAAATAACTAGCGGAGATGGTTGGGAGAAATTGGACTAGTAAACATTTTTATGGATTTATTTGCAGATTTGATCTAAAGGCAAGATGAGTATATGTGAGGTAAAAGCCAGGTGTGTTAGAGGACAGGTGTTGCAATATATATGGTTCCATATATGCGGTTGTAACCAGCATGAACCCTGAGGCCAGTATTAAGATGCAAGTGAGTTAAAATCAGTCCCAAACTGACTGGAAACGTCTGTCTATTCCCATTCAGTGCTGACATTTCTTTCCAGAATGGCAGGTCAGCAGAGCTAGGGAGTCCCACTGACCTGTCCTGTCCTGGAAATGAACATTTCAGCTTGTTTCTAGGGCTACTGTTGGAAGCATAATTCCTGTTACGAAAGCGGTGAGTCCCACAAGCGGTACAGAACTAGCAGGAACGGAGCGGCAGTATTTCTGTGTATTTGCTCCTCTGCTGTTCTCATCCTGCACTCAAGCTACATGGTCACTCAGGTCCATTTTGTCTTCACTCAGCAGGCCTATTTTTTTCTGGATGTTAGGGCCTTGACACATGCTGTGTACAGGGAATGTGATAACTTTCGAAAACCAATTCCTGTCCTGGGGGTCCATTTCAGTGAAGGCTTAAGATATTCAGGCCTAAAACTGAGTAATCCTCAGACTACATTTCCCCTCTGTTCTTTCAGAAGTTTTCATATGCATTCAGCTAGGCTGTACAGTCATCACTACTAGTAGGCCATATAACCAGAGTGGGCAATATCAGAACCCCAAGTTTCATTTCTTAAAAGAGTTTCTAGATCTCGGGATTGAAGGTATAAGATTGTAAATGGGACATAAATGGTAAAGGATTAAAAATGAGAAGGCATACTTCACATCTGGTGATATCTGTAAGTTGAATTAAGTTATAGAGTAACACCTTCAGAAAAGAAGAATGTTGTCGAAGAAGTGCACAATGGCCCTGTTGTATGCAAGGATTATTAATGGCATGCAGTTAAAACAAGCACATTAGCTGTGGGCCTTCTATTTGTGGGGCCTTCAGTAGTGAGTCAAGTGTGTGGCAACAGGGTGGGAAGTTAAGGATGTGGTCTCGGTTTTTCACATGTTCTTTCCCACCCCTATTTTCCCTGCACAGGGGTCTTTTCCTTTACCTTCTACCCCACAGCCCATGTATTTCCCCTTGCCCCCGTTCCTGTCGATAGGTTAATTGCCCAGGGTCAGGGTTATTGACAGCCTGATTAGTGCCCCTGTCAGCTCTGTACCAGGCTAATCTAGGCGGCCACAGCCCGGAAACACCAGCGCATTGATTTTTTGGGGGATTCCCAGCGACCCCCGCGCTGACACATTGATCTGGCTCCCGGGAGCGTACTCTCTGTCAGCGCCTCACTGCAGGCCTGCCTTCCTGTCCCAGCCGTATCTACTCTGCCGTACTTAGGAGCCGGGCCGGGATGCTAAGAAGAGGCACCAGGTCTTGTTGCTGCTATAGTTGGGGGATTAAAAATGCCCAATTTACAAACACTTGCTGTAACCACTAGGCCTCAGATGTCTACCAGAAATGGTAGAAACAGGAGCAGGACCTTATTTCTCCTTCACAAGCACCGCTTGAGGCAATGTATTAAAATGCCCACCCCCACTTCAACCCTGTCTCCCAGAGCTCTTGGGCCTAACAACCTGGAGCCTTCTTCATCTTTTCCCCAAGAGAAGGCCTAAGACGTTTATGTGCCTCAGGCCTAACATCTAAATGTTGTCCCCCATGGAGGTAAAAAATATAAAAAGCTATACAACTGAAAATTTGCTGCCCTTTAATGGTGCCCCGGTGCCTGCCATCTAATAAGCTAGGCCGCCTCCCCCTTCCTAGTGAGCTGGCTGTGTCCCCCTTCTCACAGCCAATCACCAGGGGCGGCCCAAGAAATTTTGCTGCCTGAGGCAAAAGATAAGATGCTGTCCTTTGCCCAGTCCATGTACAGAACAGGACTGAATTGGCAATTGATTCTTATTTCAACACTGGCGAGGGGATAGCGACTTCCATCACAGGCTACCTTTAGGAGTCCAAGACAGGTTGTCTTTCATACTTTCCCAGATGGGATCAGCCAGAGAGTTCATGAAAATTGTTAGGGGGCTGCAGCTGCTGCCCACCCCCTGCATCTGCCGCCTGAGTCTATTGCTACATTCTGCCTAATGGAAGGGCCGGCCCTGCCAATCACACCTCACTGGGAACTTTGCATTGTGTACTTAACTTGCCTTGGTCCTGATACTTCATTCCTGCAGCTTGTTATAACCTACACTGCTTACAGAGTTGTGATTTTGTTGCCTCACTCTTTCCTTCACTCCTTTCTGCTTCTGAACATATATACAAGGTGGCATGGAGGGAGTGGGGTGGTGATGGAGTCCCTTCTATCTGCTACTGCAGCAACAGCACAATCCCCAGTGTGGTGCTGACCTAGTCCATCCCCTGTGGTCAGTTTTTGGTTAGGCCATCCCTTTCCCCCCACCTAATGGCAAAGTCAGCCTGCTTCTCTTAGAGCTGCAGAAAGTGACTCCGGGAGTCCTCATTCTAAACACTTCCAGCCATAACTAGTAGGATCCTAGTTTACACCTGGAGGTAGGAATAGAACCTTGAACCCCAGTTCTCCATATCCCCAGAAGGCATTAGGAGGAAGCTCTCGATAACAACTCTGTGAAGAAAAATAAGGAAAGTAACTAGCTGAGCCCCTTCCCAAAGGGAAACAGTGAGCAGAAGAGGCTGGGATTCCCCCCACCCAACCCCGTCACACACCATACATGCTTCCTCTAGCTTTCAAGTGCTTTAATGTAAGACTGGGGTTCCCCCCCTCCCCCCCGACTGCCCCCTGCCATCACTTACACAAATATTGACGCTAATGGCGTGTAGCGGGATGTAGAACATCCCAGCCTTCTAATTGTTGTGACTGGGGATCGGCAGGCCGATTAAACGCCATTGATTTTCTCATACTAACCGCATTGATTTTTAAATTTCCTATTGATTCCTGCCCTAAATCTCTTTAAGCAAAGACTTCACTCCGCAGATGACATCGGCTGATTAGCAGGAACAACTGTGGGTATGCTCCATAGCCGGGGGTGGGGGGGTAAGGAGGAGGAGAGCAATTTTTGTCACTTCTGGAGGGGCTAAGAACCAGGACGCCTGGATTCTGGCATCGAAATGGATGTGGGCTTTGGTGAGTTATAGCAGAAACACCACAAGCTAAGAGCTAGGACTTCAATGCTCTGGGAGAGGACTATTTGGTCATAAGTGGGTAGCTGTGGTTTGGACCCTGAGCGGAGCCTTTTGGAGTGACCTGGGTGTTTGCAAGCGCCCTTGTGGATTCTCTTGCCAGTGAGTCACAGGGCCAGTTTTTTTGACACAACTTTCCCCCCTCGACATGAGTGCTTTGAGACCTTTCCCATGAAAAAATACCCAAATGAAATGGTTCATCCAAACTGACCATCTGTGTGTATTTTCGAGGAAAGCTCCATAGCACTACATTTCTGTTTAACCTTCTCAGGGATCAATCCTGAAAGGATTTTTAGTTTCTACATATTTTTTTTTCTTCATACGCTTTCTCTGGTACAAGAATAAATACAGATTTGGAAGAGGCCCCTTTCTGGATCATAGAATTTGTCTCACTCTGTTACAATCATTCACTATGAGTGTGGCCATCTTTGTATCCTGCATAATTCAGGTGTGTAATTGGAGGGAAAATATCTTAGGACCTAGTAAGTTTTTCTAGGTACCAATTAGGAAGAGGGACCTATTTCTTGACTTCTGCCAGGTACCAGTCACCAGGACAATTCTTTAGGTGCCAGTGATTATGGGGCATCTGGATTTTTGTTCTTAGGTACATATCTGGCTTGGAAAGACCATGAATAGCCAATTGGTGGCATAGTGCTAAATGGCACAGACACCAGGACCTCATAGTTAAAAGTAGGAAGGCCCGTCTATGCCTGACAGAGAGTTGGTCTATGCTCGGCTTTTTCCCTCAGTGCTGAGGTGCTATGTGCCCCCCAGCTCAGTAGGCTAGGAGCAAAACCACTTTAAGGCCTTGGTGTGTGTGTGTGTACGTGCATGCATAATATATCTGACAATTGGGATACTTGCAGGGCTGGTGTCAACATTTTCCATTCTAGGGCAGCTCCCCCACCCCCCGGCGCAACCTGGCTTAATCCACTTCTGATGCCTGCTTGCCCCCCATCCACCCAAAGTCTTGCTATCCTTCAGACTTTTCACAGTACTTTGCTCCAGAGCACTGGGAGAAATGAAAATGGCAGCTACACCCAGCACTACTCAACAATGCTGTCCTCCATCTCTAGTGAAGCTCACTAAGACTCATGGATACAGGAGGTGCCTACCATAGGGCACCTTGCCCCAGGGAGCCCCTTCAAACCTGGAGCTAGGCCTGCACATTTGCCAGAAAGGTTCCCTACCTGTGGATTATACGTACCAAGCAAGTTGCCTTGGTAACTAGCCCCATCATTAAGTGCCCATGGACAGCACCATTGTGCAAGAATAATTTTAGGGGAGATGATTGTAAGTCATCCAGGTATGAAGTTCTCAGAGAGATTTATATGTGGTGGGGCAGGCCCAGGTTTAGACATAGGAAGCTGATATCTAGTCAGTCATATCTAGCCCAGTATTGTCGATACTGACTGGCAGAAGCTCTCCAGGGTTTCAGGAAGGTGGAACCTGGAACTTTCTGCATGGAAAGCTGGTGTTCTACCATTGAGGAATGGTCTCATCAATAAATGGGTGACCCTTAGGTAATTTGAGCCTGAGGCAGAGAGGGCATGTGATAGGTTGAAAACTCTTTACAAGGGAGCTGAAAACCAAACCACAGAGCCAGTAAACGATGGACAAGGAAGGGACATGAATTTTGTGAAGATGAAGATTTCCTTTGCAGGGGAAAGAAATTGGCACCTTTAATATTTTGCTTAACTTGAATATGTCCCCCATCCCTCTGATGATGGTTTATGGGTGCACAAAAGAGCCATTGTATCCTGTGAAATGTTGAAATAGTTTTCTCTTCCATTATTCTCTCTGATCAAACAGGTCTTATGGGGTTTTAAAGCATTTCAAAAACCTGCAGGACCTGTTTGACTTGAGAGGACAGTAGGAAAAAATAAATGAGCATGTGCACACTGAAACAAAGTTAGCTTTATCATACCCCCTTTCAACTCGCTTAAAAGCTATTGTTTGCCTCTGATACTAGAATACATACAGTTAGCCCGGTTGACCATGTACAAGCCCTTCATCATGTCCCAGTTATGCAATGTATGCAGAAATGCTGCTATGTACAGCTCCCTTGATGTATGCTAATAAGTGTGCAATTGCTATCCTAGGCCTTTCCTTTCTGCAGCTGGCTCTGCTTTCTGACACCCTCTTTTCTCTCCTTAGGTTCTGGACTGGACTGGAGTGAATGTACTACAGCTGCCACTTCTGCCTGAAAGGTCAGTGTTTCTGCAAATTCTATTTCTAGGGTGTATGACTGGGAGGGTGCCTGTTGATTCTCTCCAGAGAGAAAAAAGACAACAGAAAGAGGCGCACTAACTGACAACCCCCCAAAAATGCGTTTGGGACTCTGACTCATTGTATTTGTGCCACATGTAAGGGCAAAACTACACATTACACGCATGGCCATGACTGATGCCTGCTTTTTCTAGGGAAAAGCGGTCTCAAGAGGGGATGATTTTGAGCAGAGAAGCGTCTAGTTTTCATTGTATGCTTTCTCAGCCTGCTACTTCTCCACTCCATATTGTTTCACCCCAAACCAAGACCAACCAGCCCCCCAGCTTATAAATGTGACTGTGAGGGTAAATATGCTTCCTGATCTCAGCAGGGATAGAGTGGGGGCCAGAGAGGGTATATGATTTGGACCAGAGAAGTGGCAGGCAGGGAAGGGGTTAAGCACTGTCTGCCACTTCTCCCCTAACAAATTACCCCATCCCAAAGCTGCTGTTTTCTTAGGAAAAGCAGTTGTCAGGTTTTTGTTACTTGTGTATGCATATAACTTGTAGTTACACCGTAAATATCACTGATGCGTGATAGACTGTGGAAGGAAAATCACCATCACATATAGACAATGTAGGTTTTTACATTCACATTGTAGACCAATGTAAGTACAAACTCATTAAAGGTGCTTCCAGAGAAGGTGTTTATTGTGCAATCACCCTGTCTCCTTCACTGAATTTTATGGTGGGGTGGGGGGTCTAAGCAGTCTTGCGTCTTTTCTATCTTTTCTTCCTTATCTGATTTTCCGCAGTAAGAGAAAAAGACAGACAAAGTGGTGG
Organism: Elgaria multicarinata webbii; assembly: GCF_023053635.1. Classification (NCBI taxonomy): domain Eukaryota; kingdom Metazoa; phylum Chordata; class Lepidosauria; order Squamata; family Anguidae; genus Elgaria; species Elgaria multicarinata. The sequence goes on from NC_086183.1 coordinate 27,779,614, forward strand.
GAAAACGTAGGAGGGTTACTAGTGGAGAATGGCGGCATATAGTGTGCCTGAAAAATTCTGTGAATGAGGCAGGGTAATGGTGCAATAAAAGCATCATCTGGAAGCACTCCTTTGTAACCCTCCATCTCTTCTTCCATATTTTTTCTTACCACGAAAAAGAAAAGGGGAAAGTCATTTAATAGGGAAAGATAACTGCACAATGCATTTTGATTGGTAACACTAGGAGCCATCCTAAACACCCCAAGTCAACACTCTACAGCAGATGTAAACTAGTTTTCGTGCCCTTCCATCCCCTCTGGGAACTGTAGTTCTTTGATGGAGCTGGGGATCTCTGATGCAAAATTCTCAGTCCCCTCTCCAAAATGCAATTCACAGGATTTGGCGGGGGGAGCCAGGATGGTTAAACTGGTATAAGACCCATCTTTGTAGTGTGGTTATGTCTGAAGTTTTACGTGTGAAAATATCAAAACAGTGTGAATGAAGAAGAAAGGAAGCTACCATACTGAAATAAATGCACAAGGATCTTGGGGTGTGCTGTATCATACCACTATATGAAAACTACACACACACACACACACACCATCCAGGCCACCACACTCTCTGTGGCTTCAGGGACAACCTCTTTATACATAACCCTCTTCTTAGGGGCTGCCTCTAGAGATATAGAAGTCACACACTCCAACTTTCTGTTACAGTCATTAAGGTTGGAATCACAGAAGGGATGGGGTTCTAATCATTTTCCCTGCACCACAGCCCCAATCCAAATTATCCGTCTCCCCCAGAGCTGCTATTAGCTATGGAGAGGCTAATGCCTATATCCTGGGATCATCACTGTGCATCCAAATGACACATGGGATCCCAGGAGCAGGCAGGGACAATCCCTCCATTTGCCTGGGATAATCCTTAGGTGTAGAAAGGGCCAAAGAAGCACAAGTCAGGAGCCTGCATATTTTCCCCTCTGCAGTCCTAATGGCAGCTGGGGTGTGTACGTGTGTGATTTGCACTGGGAAACCAGCACTAGTGCAATGGGTGGTGGTGGCAATTGTTCTCTGTTATTTTGGCTAATAACAGCCTCAATTGACCCCCTCTGCCCTAGCTTCTGTTAGCCTTTAGGAGATATATAAAAATAGCTACAACATGGCATCTAGTTTGGTCCTAAATGACTAACAATAGTAACTGAAATAGGGTAGTGATCACTTAGGATAGTGATTGCTTAGGCATCAGGACATCTGAGAGTGCTTTCAGTTTTATGGAGTCATCGCCTGGTCTTATTCACAGAATTTCACGTGGACTTCAGACGTCATCGTCTTCAAAGTGTAACCCTACCATGTTTTCTTACCACTTCCTCTGTCTTTTCTCTTACTATAGAAAAAAAAAAAGACAGAATAGCAGCACAACACATTGCCATTGGTAGTACTAGGAGCCTTCCTTCAGGAAGCACCCTGAACTTGCGGGAGGGGAGCAGTGCTTAGATTTTAGAGCATGGAGTCCAGAATGCCACTATAACCAATCTGAGCCAGTAGGTCAATACCTTGACACAATGCCTCGTGGGTAGATAGAAGTTAGACTCCAACCTTATCGCTCACTGATTGATTTTGTGATCCTGAAAGTGGAATCCCATTGTTCCTTTGCTGGTACCATCTCATTTGCTGTGCAAACTGATGGGCAGGAATAGTTCATGAGTGTCATGATGAGGTCTGAATGAAATTGGGGACACGTTTGGTGACATCTGGGAGTCCTGACTGTGTTCTCCCAAGAGACCTCAGCCTGTGTCAGCAGCAGAGCATATATAGGTGATGGTGGGATCAGTAGTAATTTTAAGTACACACAATGAAGGCTGGAAAAATTGTAGATATGTGGTTACTGGGCAATATAAAATGTTGAAGTTGATGCCTATCCATGAATGCCTTGGTTGGCCTTGGAGAGATTCCTATGTCTGTAAAATGGGAATTATAGTACTTAATCTTCTGGGGTTATTAACTTGTGAAGATTAAAAAGCTAAAGGCTGGGATTGAAAGATAGGCATGCAGGAGAACGACCCCACTGGTTTTGTAGGAGCCATTCTTGTTGCCAAAGAGGCAAGCCTCTTTTGAAACCGAACAGTAGCTTGATGCATCAGCAGTGGAAATTATGGTAGTGCTAGCATTTTCCCTCCTGACATACCTGCCCTTCTTTCCCTACTGGCCAAAGAGTGTAAAGCACATTAAAAATGCTATATAAATAACATATCATCATAATTATCACGATCGTCATCCCATATAGATATCGCTCTGTTTCATACTGTGACATGGGATTTTTTTCATCCATTTACGCTGTTGCATGCTGCTAGTAGTTCAAATAGAAGAGCAGGGATTGGGGACAGATCTTTATACATTTGAGCCAAATGTCTACACTGAGTTTCTACAGTGTGGTAGGAAAAAATGGATTTGGTCTCTGAGATCCTCTGTTTGCCTATAATCCATGGCCGGGAAGTCTAGTCAGAACATAACTATGTATCTGATTCTTGTCTGTGTATGCTCTCTGTTTCTCTTAACGGGGCCCATTGACTCTGTGATACTTAGAAATAAGTGACAGTCTCCCGTTACTTTTTTTGGGGGGATGAAATTGCCTTTATTGTTCTGTTGAACATTTTGTGTGTGTGAAGCAACAAGCCGTACAGTTTTCATTGTGTTAAGGACACAGATAACTGCAGTGGAATTTCCCTGCCCGTCGCCAGCCCTCTGCTCAGCTGTTTGCCCCACAAGAGAAAGGTGGAAACATTCAGGATGACATCTTTGCCAAAAAATGTAAAGGATTCCTCCAAAGGCCAGGGGATCACAATGCCTATGAATTGAATACAGCAAAGTAGAACCCAGAGGCTCTGCCCCTATTCATAAAGGCTTACCCCAAATGTTTTCTCTTCCGTATCTTACATAAGGACCACAGCCATCCTTGTGCATCTTTGCTATTTCCCACTGCAGCAATCTTTTTGCAAAATATCTTCACTTCCTTGCCTTTTCTTGAATAGGAAATGGGGTATTGAGGGTAAAAAGCTTTATAAGGATCTCCGCTACACCCTAAAAGAATATAAAGGGGAAAATAGCCAAAGCATGATACCCACCCCTTCACCATCCACATTCGGCAACAACAATGAAAGTCCATCTTCACTTCTTCTCTTCTTGTTGCTTAGATTCCCTCTGTGAATTTTATTTTGCTTTCTGTTTTCTATTAAAAAATATTACCATCTCATCCCAAATTTTCCTACTGTTGCTTCTAAGTCAGCATTTAAAACTCAGGAAGAACCGTCAAGATTTTAATACAGTCTAGGTTGAAGAATAGGAACAAGAAAATTAATTCCAGATTTCACAGTAATTTTTCAGGTAATCCATTAGCCGCCCTGTTAGATCATTTTTAAAAGTTTCTCTCAAATCTTCATTTCTGTTGTATTGAATTTACAAGCCTTGACATTGTCCTTTAGACCCATGTAGTTCATTGAAAGTAAGTTCAGGTTGTAACGTGGATGCTAGGTTGTACTAGAGGAAAGACTTAAATTGCACATCTTCTGGTAATGAATGTTTAAAAGGTGGATGGATATGATATAGTAGGGAGAGAGATGTTACATATTCATCTGCTTTTAATTGTAAATGAAGAAAGGAAGTATCTTAATACATGCAAAAGACACACTTCGTACAACTGCCAAGTAACAGATCTTGTACAGTGGAAAAATAACAAGGATGTTTTCTTAAGAATATTTAATACAGACTGATCTCTTTTAACTTATTTTAAATAATCTTTTGTATGCAAAAAGGGTGTGTATACGTATGCATAGTGATGATTCTTTCACACCTTAGCGGACGGTGTTACTTCTTCTGGATTAATTAATTCAGAGGAAAAGGATGTGATACTGTATATCCAACCCAGTCTGAGAGACCCACAGTAGATTCCCTTTCTGGATCAGAATTCGTTGCTCAACAAAGTTGCTGCGTGATTGGAACTTTTGGCTGGCTGCTAGCACCCAGCAATCGGTCCTGCATGTGCATTTCTTGTTATTGGATTGGGAGGCATGCTGCAGTGTCCAGTACATTAGTGCCAATTGGATCCACACCATAGAATCATAGAATAGTAGAGTTGGAATGAACCTATAAGGCCATCAAGTCCAACCCCCGGCTCAATGCAGGAATCCATCATGGCATGGTGTGGACAGGATGTGCCTTCTCATCCATTTTATGTAATGCGTTACCCGCCTCTCCCTCTGGATTGAGGCAGGGTACAACACCGGGAATGGTCAATGCCAGTCTATTATCTGGGGCTTCGATGCATGGTTTTTACCTGTGTGTTAACTAATTGCATAGAACACCTTTTTGCCCCATCTCACAATTATCTATAAATTCTGGTTAAAATGCACAAAAGATTATTTGAAATCCACAAAGGATCATTATAAAAACTTGATTATTTAAACACAGGCATTTCTGAATGATCTGTCTATGGAGAGTAATTAAGGCTAGGACTGCATAATTGGTTCCTCTCACCCAAGAAGACTTTGACATGCTGTTCTCAAACAGATGCCATTTTTTAAATCAAGGAATGTTTCCAAAGCAGTTTGTGATACATTATGAAGGAAAGGGGTCTGCTGTCAAAGAAAAAAAGAAGAAGTCCAAAATCTGAGTTGGGTGCATGCAAGCCTTTGAGCTCATCTAAAGTGGCTCTTTGTATCCCGGCCTATATAGATAAAATCAACCTATGTTTACCCATTATTCCACCTCCCATTCTATTTACTCCTACCCTCCCTGTCTCCTTTCTACTTTTGTAGAAAGACTGGGAATACACTGAAATAATACATATATGAAATAACATATACTTTTAGCAGCAATGATAGTTGAGATTAGTTGTATATTTAAGATGATTATTTTGATTTCTAACCTACCCAACTCCCAGTGATTTGGGGCAGGTTACAATAAAATAGGAAATCACTTTGAAACAATTCTTTCCCCACACACAACATGCACAAACAACACCCCCAATAAGTACTGGCGCAGAAAGGGTGGGGACTGGAAAACACACGTCCATGCTGCACACTTTTTAAAGAGCAGTGTGGTTCTTCTGTTTCATTTGTGTTGAAATGGGAAGGAACAAGGCATCCGTGGACCAGCGTATAGAAAGACATTTTCGCAGGTGCCAGTAAGAACACCCTTTAATCTGGGGAGAGACACTTCTGAATTTTGTTCCTGTAGATTAGGAAGTGGGGAAGTATAATTTTCAAGGTAGTCTGTGAAGGTTTTACATTCGAATTACAGATGTGGGCAATGCAATTACTAGTTGAAGTGGCTCTCGTGGAAACGGACCAAGTCCTATTCGGTGACTCCGCTTTGCTTCTTTGGATGGGCGGATTTGTGATTAACTCGTCTCCTCTTTCCTGCAGTGGTTTATTATTAGCACGTACAGACCTTCCTTTTTCCACTGAAGGCTGAAATGGTGTGTACATGTACCCCTTTCCCAGCTTCACTCCAGAAAGAGAATTTCGTTGGATGAGATCGAACACAATCCGAAACACCCATCACCTCCAGTTTGGCTTTTGTTAGAATATTGGGGAGCGTCTAATAGAACGGACTCGGGATGTGTGCATGTGTGTTGTACATTTCATCTTCTAGCAACCTAGAGACAGGGAGAGAAGGGGTGGGGCAGAGAGAAAGAGAACATATTAACACCCCTACTTTAAGGCCAGCGGCAGTTAATTTCTGACCTCAACACTCTGGTACTGAATCAAATAATTGCACTCCTTATATCCCATCAACATGGACTTTTTTCCTCCTCTTTCTCTCTATCTCCCTCTCTCCCTCTACCCAATACATATTCATCTATTTGCCCCTCCATCAATCTGATATCTATCTATATTACACCATATATACCCCTCTCTCCCTCTGCCTCTCACTAATACATTTCCATCCCTTTCTCTGTCCACCTACAACCCTTTCTCTCTCTCTCCCTTTCATATATTGTCTGTCTGTCTATCTTCCACAGCACTTTCGCCATACATTTCTATCTTTGTGTCTGTCCTCTATCTACTTTTTTCTCCCTCCATGATTCCAGAGCTGTGTAGAGAAAAAAAATGGGGGGGGGGAAATCAAATGATACATGAAAAGGGAGTTCAAATGGGATACAGATAATGGCATCTGCTGTTGATCTCCTTTTGGCCCACTTGTTTGAAATGCAGTTGAACAGGACTTGCAAGATCATAATAGAGTAATAAGGGGGTTGTGGGGGGGGGGAGAGAATCCATCTGTATCCAGGAAGAAAATGGGGGGGGGGAGAGAAAAGCAGAAATATCCTGCTATATTGGAGGGGAGGCATTTGACAAGACTCCAAGGCTCGGGGTTTGGCTGGCCCTAGCTGAATGAGGGCTTGTTCACACTACAGTTTCTCCCATGAGGGATTTAACGCTGCAAAGCTAAACTAGAAGGCTTGGGGTAGGAGAAAGTAGCACAAGAAAGAGGTACCAATTAGTCTGCAATAGAGCCAAAAGATGGACCCTCCCCTTCAGTCCCCAACATTCAAATCTGTTTGAAAGAGGAGTGTTGCTCTCCCTTCTGGTAAACAGGTTTAGTAGGTTTTTCCTGTGTTGTTTTGAAATCCTGCCAAATCTTTTGGACCGAAGGCAAAATAAGTGTGCGTGCACACCATGGGGATAGGAAGCCTCTTTCAAGCCACTTCGATTGAACTCTCTTTGAAAAGATTGCCTTTCTCTATCCTTGGGAATGTGCCATAATGCCAGTTTGGAATCTGCACTGGGAACTCAGCCCCAAGAGGGGCTTGACACGCGCCAGGGCTGGGTAGGGTGGCGGTAGGGAAGAGCGGAAGGAAACGAAAAAGGAAACCAACGCTTCAAAACATCCTCCTTCGTCTAGCGAAGCAACATTTGAATGCGTGTGCATTTTTAAAAAATGTGCCAAGCTGATCATTGGGCGAACGGGGCCTGGGGCGTGGAGACGCAGGACATTATCCTGAGCCAGTGGCCAAAGTGATAGCTCTAGATCATGGAAGAGCAGTGCAGGGTCGCTTTCTCTTCCTCCCTCCTTGCAAACCCTTACAGTAGCTATTAAAAGAGAGACGAGGGCATGAACCCTGAGCGGACAGGTGCATCCCCAGGAAAACGAAAGTGGGAGAGCAGTGTGAAGAAGTCGGTGGAGGAGAAGAGTTATTGCAGAAGCACGCCCAGCCTAATTATGTATCCCGTGGGCTGTTTTTGGGGGGTGGGTGGGAAGGTCACCCCTTTATTGTTTCACTGCCTTGCAGTGATTATCTGTGTAAATCTCTCTCCCAATAATAAACCTGGAAGGGGCTGTGATCATTGTATGCCTGGTTTGGGGTGTGCGTGTGTTAATTTAAGTGAGGGAAAGCGGTAGGGAAAGCATTATGAAGCTGATTAAGGGGTTTTATTTTTAGCCCTTGAAAAGAGGAGCTGTTGCTGTGGAAGGTGTCAGGTGTGTGCTAATTTTTGAAAAAGAAGGGGAGGCAAGGAAAGATTATTTTCTTGGGGGGTGTCAATAATTCATCCATTCTCCCCCCCTTTTTTTCTTCCCCCCCTCCCCTTTTCAACACCCACACTAAGCTTGTACCTAAGGAATAATTGCTTTTGTCTGGGTGGACTGTACTTGTGCAAAGAGTGAAGAAAGAAAGGGGGGATGTTGGAAGCGGAGGCCCCCGCGGGGGGGATTGCGAGGGACGGCAGGTCGCTTGCTTGGATGTCATCTGTCAAAGCGGGGTGGTTGGAAGGAGAGAGGGAGGTGGAAGCAAGGGGGGGGAGAAGAGAGAGAGAGAGAGAGATAACGGAGAAGACAATAAAGTGGGAATCGGAGGCTCTGTGTGTGCGTGTGTGTGTGTGTGTGTGTGTGTGTGTGTGATGAAAAAGGGGGGCACGTAGAGCGGGGGGGAGAAGAAAATTCGGACAGAGCTCAAGGGGGGCATTGATCTAGTGAAAGGGGGCAAGACGCACACACAGGCGCTGGCGGGGGGGATCGGTGTGTTGCACACGCACACACACACACACATACACACTTGCATGCACCCACCCTCCCCCTTTTTGTAAAAGCCTTAAAATGATGCACACTGTCCGGTTATCTTGACGAACCCCACGCGTCCTTGCCACACGGGGACACACATACACACACACATTTACTTGTCTATGCACACACCCATGCACGCACGTGTGTAAGTGCAGAAAGCGGAGCGGTGTGTGTGTGTGGAGTGGGGGGGGAGAGGAGAGAGAGAGAGAGAGAGAGAGAGAGAGGGATCTGTCCGATTTCCACCCCCCCCATCTTTCGTTGATTGTCATTCTCGGTCGGTCGTCACCTGTCCAGCGTGTGTGTGTCCCCCACCCCACCCCTGACACCCCTTTCTCTCCACTCACCCACCCACCCTTTTATATATATCTATATATATTTATATTTTTTTCCCTCCGTGGGGTTATGCGGAGTGTCACTCACAGGTCCCCGACATGTTCATCCCACTGCCGGTCCCCTTGGTGTTCCAAAGATCCGCCGGCCCGGAGAACGGATGGCGCCTCAAATCGCCGCTCGCCCTGCGCTCTGCAAACGGTAAGAAGAGGGGAAGAGAAAGAAAAGCCAGAAAGAAAAGGGGAAGGAAAGAAAAGAAAAAGAAAAACCAGAGAGAGAGGGAGAGAGAGATGCCACCAACTCTTACAGTCGGGGCGAGAGAGGGAGAAAAAAGAGCCGAGAGGGGGAAAGAGAAAGGAGGGGAGAAAAAGGGAACAGAGGGAGAGGAAGAAAGAGGAGATGGGCGAGCGGGGTTTTTATTCATGCGGTATTGATCCGGAGTGTCACTGCTCCGTATCGAACCTCTGGCGCCGGCATCCTGCGGTCGATAGACGGAGGGGGTGGGGGGCGGTGGGGGTGGATGGTAGCAGGGAAAAGAGGCAAAAGAGATCCGCCAGAGCAAACAACACAGGAGCCGGTAGAAAAAGACTGGGCGAAAGGGAAAGAAAGCGCAAAAAAAAGAGAGACACCCCAACTTTTTGGGGGGTGGGGGTGGGGGGAATGATTGATTCCTTTCCCTCCCCCCTGCCCCAATCATCAAGCTGTTTTTATTGTTATTATTTCTTCTTGAGGGTCTTCCTTGCACCCCCCCTGCAATTGTTTTCCCAATTGCTTCAGGATATTAGAAACACAAATCCAGGTTTAGGGTTAGGGGGATCGGTAGGTTGGATGGGGGAGGATTTTTATGGCCCAGTGAGAATTAGGGGACAAGGGGTGGGGGGTGGAGGGAAGGCACCTGTGAGATTCTTCAGCAGTCTGGGAAGATGCCCCCCCCACTCTTTTCTAGTCTCACCCAGTTCTTTCTACCCATTTGTCTCAAATTATTAGCAACCTGCCATAGCTGCTGATTCTCATCAAATGCACCCCAGTAAATATCCTGATTGAGTTTCAGGTGCGACCGCAGTAATTGGTTACTCCAATCATGTCGAATACCCCAACAATTTCTGATTTAAGTTTCAGATTCTCTTCTTCCCCATCTCGCAATGATCTCTTATGTACCACACATGTAACCAAATGCTCCTAATGATATTGTGCTTGGGTTTGATCAAATTCTTCTTGTTTGCCTATGTTGATCTCTCTTACTGCGGCCCCCCACCCCAATTACCTCTAAGCCAAATTCTGGAATTGTGAATGGTTCACATTCTCTGTCTGCCATGTGTTTTGAGGGGAACTGGTCTGGACTGCATCAGTTTTTAGGCATCCCCTTCCCAACCCAGTTGTAATTTGTTCTCAAAATAAGATATAAAGTTTCTCTGTTTTCTTGTGCCAAGCTATTTCATTCTGTCATGCCCACCACGACCACCCCTGGTTCTACTCCCCTCACCATAATGTCTGGGTGCATCCTAAAGGTAGACTTTTCAACTGCACCTCTCAACTGTTCAGCCATGGACACTGAGCTGAAAAGATAAGTGGGGATGTGTTTATTTGAAAGGATGGAACTTCAGGAGAGATTGGGTGCATTGGTGTCTAGTGGTTAGAGCAGAAAGTAAAAGGGGTGGTGGGTTTTTTTTTCTTCTGAAGCTAGGGCTCCTGAGGTCTATGAAGGGCTTTTCTAGGTGACCTTGGGGGAAATTTATCTTCTGTCTCTGAAAATTATGAGGTGGTTGACTGTATAAGGCCTGCTGAGGAAATATATGTAAGACCTGGGATGGTGGTGATGTGATCGTGGGGAGGGAAGTGGGTGCTTATTTATTAATGAACTAGTTAGCAACAACTGCTGACTGCTAGACTTCATTCTTCTCCTTCCCATTCCTCTCCGTGCCCCCCCCCCCCCCCGCAGAGTTAGGAAGAGAATCCAGGCATCCTGGTGACTGCTTCTCCTATTTAACCCACTAGACTTCGTAAGAGTCATCTTTCCTTATAGACTTGACAATTGAAATGTAGGAGTAGCTGGAATGGGGAAAGGTCGAGGCATGAAGAGAATGCAGGCAGTGTAAGGGCAAGAGCCCTAGAGAAAGTGCAAAGGCGAGATGGGGTGGGGTGGGGTGGGTGGGGTGGCCAGAAGAAAAAACGTCAACAACAGGAGGCGATTTTAGAACCTGCTCCGGACACGTTCCATGGCTGGCGGGGCGAGGGTTCAGAAAAGTGGCTTTGCAGAGCTAGCCCTCTATGTGCACCCCTCCCCCACCAGCTCTGCTGCAGCCAGCACGGTGTGGAAATTGTATTGGTGTCAAGCCCAGTCCGTGCTAATGAACCCGGAGATCTGGGAAGCGAAGCTTGTTCAGAGGCAGAAATCGATTTTCCAGCCTGTAGTAACTTCCCCCACCTCCACCCCGCATGCTCTCTCTCTCTCTCTCTCTCTCTCTCTCTCTCTCTCTCTCTCTTTCTCTCTCTGGCCAGAGAACAGTGTGCGTGTGTGTGTGTGAGAGTGAGTGTGAGTGAGTGAGTGAGAGAGAGAGAGTCTATGTCTTTGGTGTCTTTGCATCTAGAGCTGGAAATGGGGGTGACAAAACCAGTCAGGTTTTGCACTAAAGTTGTTGTAGTGGTGTGTAGCTGTGGCCATGTCTTGGTGCATCACATTTGTGGCACCTTTTGCATAAGCGCTCACTATTGTATGCACGGATGTAAGAAAATCAAATTCAACCATCAAGGTTTGAAGTATCAATAAGAGAGATTTGGCTAGTGAGTGATACAGAAATGTAATAATTAAACGAATACAATAATATCAATTGTTAGGGTCTGGTGTGCAGTAGATATTTTTCTGGGCCTGATATAGCATGAGGCAGAGGCCCAGATGGCTGGATAGGTATCTTATGGATATATGTTTGTTACTCCATGCGTTCCCGTATCACAATGTGTGATTGTATTTTTGCAGGGGTTTGCTTTGTTATCTCTACAGAAAGTCATGTCTCCATGAATGTCTTGTGGTCTGTTTAAAACACCATACACATCTGATTTAGGTTGCTCTTGCATATGACACTAAAATAGGTTTTTGGTGGGGTTGGGTTATTAAACTCAGATGAAAAGCCCATGTTGGATGGAATGTGTATTCGATATCTTCCATGAAGACCTTAAAATATTTTTTTAGACAAAAAGGCCATATATGAAGATGCCCTTAGTGTTCTGCATCTAGTTTTTAACGCTGCATTTTGAAACTTTAAGGATCCATAATGACATAGTTAATACCTTTATTGGGCCAGTTTTGATGACAGGGTAAATTAGCCAGCTTTCGAGTTAGGCAAAGGCATTAGTGTTTATAACATTTGTAACATTCTCTCTCAACAAAAGATGAGAGAGAATTTGGGAAGGATAAAGGTTGCTCTGATTTTTAGAAATCTCTATATGCATTGCAGGATGGCAAAATTTGGAGAGGCTCTGTAATTCGATTCGCCACCCCCATGCCACGCCACATGAATCTTCACCAAACCAACACTATGCCTCCACAATACATCTCACATCCATAGTTTCAGACTTGAGCATCCATTCGTATTTATGGCCGTTGGGATTTGAAATCAAACCCATGGAGAACTTCAGCTCTGAATCTTTCATTTGGCTAAACTTTGATTTGGGTTACATTGCTTTGGTAGCTGGGAGCTCATTTAGTTTGCTTTGAGGGCTGATTAAAATCAAAGCAGGCACCTGTCAAAAAATCTGAGCACAAGTTATATCTTGAATTCCCGTATACCCAGTTGACGCTGGCATGTAATACATTTGCTAATAGCAAACTAAGCCCTCCATGAGTATGAATCCTTTGTGAATTTGAAGGACAAACTTTCCAAAAAATAAGGAGAAATTCTATGAATGCATATTATTTTGAACTAGTACGTACTTTTTTTAAAAAAAATGTAGCACTTTGAAAAGTCTTTTACAGTCTTTACCTAACGTCTTATGTGAAAGGTCACTATTATTTCCATTTCATATATAGAATCTGTACACCAAAACAGATGGACAATGGCTTTTTCAGGGACATGGCAGTAATGGTTGATTCATGTGACCATTTTCATGTAGTGGGCACATGATGAAACCACCAAACGTTTGACCTTTTTGACCTAGTGATAGGCCTTGGGTGAATACAGTGGTAGAACTTCCATATGTGTTGAGTCAAACCAGAAGTTTCTTGAACCAAGAGATCGTGGGCCATTGGGTTGACCAGAATCTGGTGAGCCGTAATCTCGTCATATGGTAAAGTGTAGACAAGACCGGAAATCTGTAATGTCTTTTTCCTGATAATGTTTACATTGAACTTAGTCAAGACATCTGTCATGGTAGAACCCAGGACTTTCAGATCCACAATCTGTATGTTCTTGTGTTCATTGTATTTGTGCACAACTATGTTTTATATGTAACCATGTGCAACTATTGGTACTAGTTTATGGCACATGTCTCTATGACATGTGTTGGGAGTGAATGACTGCCCGCCACCTGATTTCAAGATAACTGGATTAAAAGAGAAAGGATTAGATAAATATATAGAAGAGACTAACTAGTACGGTCCGGATGTGCAAACTGCATATACCTGTCAAAATTAGTACTGAGAAAGAAAAAAGCCATGGCTATATACTGCTACTGTACCCCTAAATCTCTGATGAAGGACTGGGGGTGGGTCATTCCCTGAAGGCCCTGTAGCTTTGCTCTGAATCAGAGCAAACTGTTCCCTGTCAGAGACGTGTAGGTTGAAATAGACAGCTGGAACCATCACTGATATGACATGGCAAATGATACTATATCAGGGCAGGTGATGGCCATGGGCGGTAGTTGCTTCCCTGTACCAGGCCATTTGGGCTTGGGGGCTCGGGTGAACACACACACCATTTTCCAGGCCTTTTGAGTGGGGAGACGGTGTGTCCAAATCGTAGGGAATGGCTCCTTTCTACCGTGGCAGACATGAAGGGGGTCCTGTTGGGTCGTGCCTTAGCTGAACCCAGGCAATATGGACTCATGAGAAGCATGGATAGGAGATGATGAGTGCATGTGGGGGCATTTCCATACAGTGGCTGCAGGAAGGCCGTCTCTTCGGCTCTTCTTTGCAAAGCTCCGTTCCTCTCCCCCCTCCCCTCTGCCTCCCTTTGCTCCCTCCTCCCCTCCCCTCTCCTCGCCTCTGCTTTTTCCCTTAAATAATAATCATAAAAAGGTCAGCGGCAGGAGAGCTGCACACCCTGATTGGCCGAGCTCTGGGCCCTTTGTTCCAGCCGAGCCTCCGGGCACAGCCACGCGCCAGGGTCAGCAGGATTGGGGGGGGGAGGAGGAGGAGGAGGAGGAGGACAGGCTTCCCAAGGGACTGGCCATTGGTGATGGGGAGGGGGTCAGTGCTGAAGCTCACGTGTGTGTGTGTGTGTGTGTGTGTGTGTGTGTGTGTGGAGCAGGGAGGGGGAATGAGGGCAGGATGTAAAACCTTCTCTCGCAGAGTGAGCTTTTCCACCCACCCGACCCTTAGCCTCTGCCTGCCTCTTCCCCTCTCTTGCTCTCTGTCCACCTCCCTCCATCCATACCTCTTTTTGTCTCTTCCTCCCGGAAGAAGTCCCTGTGTGATGTGGATGCACCTTGCAGCTCCCCCACATATATATCTGGACCTGATGTCACTTAAAAATTGTGTGGCCCCAAGGTATAGGCCAATAGCAGAGAAGGTGCACCTGTCTCCCTCCATATACCTCACACACTTTCCATAAGCCATCAGACCTGTCCATTGCTCATCCTTAATTCCTTTCTACCCCGTGTTTCCCATGCCATCCAGCTTCCTGACTGGACGTATGCTTCCACTCTCCATGTCCCCAGCTCCTTCCCTTGTTCTTCCCTTATCACCCGTGTCTTCTGTTTGCCGAAAACCTCATGTATACCTTAAACTTCAGACGCCCATATTACATCCTGCCCCCCCCCCTCCGGTGCCATGATGCTAGAAATAAAGGCTTCGAGAGACCCTTATTTGAAAACATACAGAAAAGTCTGGCACATAGCCCTAGAGCATGCCTCATTATCGAAATTTTGCACGAGAGCTGCAAAAGTTGGCCAAGTGGGAAGGAAACTACAATGCAGTGACTGGTGATTGTATGTAACTTGCTTCAGGGTGATGATCCACCCAAGGATCACCAGGAGTAGGTGTTTGCCGGCACTCAAGTCTTCCCTCACCCTGAATCCTCCCTACTGTGTTATGCTTTGCTGACCACACACCTTTCCCAATGCGAGGAACCCTTTCCGATATCCCCCCCCCCCCCATGTGCCTGCGTTTCCCATCCAACTGCCCTTTCCAATTTTCTGCTGTCTTCTTCCTGTTCCGCGTGATGAATCTCCTTCACCAGAGCATGGGTGTTTTAACTCCCCAAACTGTTCCCCTGTCCCTCTCTCCCATTTTCTTGCTTTCTTCATTTCTGCCACATGCTGGAGACAGGGTAGGTTAATTCTCGTTGTGAAGGTAAAATGGCTGCTGTACTAATGTGAACAGTGGCCATGAGAGCTGTCAGTAGGCTAGCATGTGAACTAATGGGGAGAGTGGCAGGGAGGACAGCATATGGATGAGTGTGTTGAGCAGCCACTGGGTCAGCCATCGTTGCTGGCTTGTGACTGACACCCATACTAACTCTCAGCTTCATGAACATCAACACCCCCCCTGCCCCCGTCTCCAGTAAAACTGTAATATGTGGGATAATAATACTGGCCTATCTTGCAAGGGTGTTGTAACGAAAGTGTGCAGAATTGTCCCAAAAAGCAGTGCTTTGTTTTCCTCCATAGAGTGAACGGCATCCCATTTACTCTTTCCCACAGAACCCAGTGGGAGGTAGCCATTTAGAACTGAGCCTGACTCTATGCTGCATAGCCCCATCCTGGGTTTCGTGGTCACGCCAGGGTGTGACAGAACTTTGGAAACTAGCTTTTATATATAGAAAGATTATTATGGATCATTGGCTCACTCATGGCTCACAAGTTTTTGCAAATGTGTCTTGGGGGGGGGCATGATTTATACAGACAGAAATTGCACAAATCATCAACTATAAGCACAAGTTGCCGATACATGCATGATAAGACGTGTGGGCATCCATGCAGCTCACTGCACGGCCCGGATGTCTGATTCACACCATTGGTTCTCCATGCAGTAGCTTTAAAAGACAACAGCGACAGAAGTCTACATAGATTGAAAAAGGAGTACAGCGTGAGATTGTGTGAATAAACCCTGCTAGAGGCAATGCTCTATAAGAAATGGAAGTTTGCTAAGGATTGTGAAGCTACATGGCAACAGTTTACAGGCTGATACGAGTTAGCTTGTACCAACATGTTGCTGCCCTTTTGTACAGATTCTTGCACGCCAAGCATGAGCATATGGGTTCTCTCCTTGAGTATTGTGGTAGAGAGACTCTGTATTGTGGGCTGAGTCTCTTAGTGAATGGATCTTGGGCAGTTACTTGCAAATGCTAACTGCTGCAGGAATACCATCTTGGAAGTATAAGGTGCTCCAGTGGAATTGTTTGCATCTGCTAATGGCTGCAGAGCAACCGTTGGGTTGCTGTGGAGTTACATGTACATGTGTTTATGGTGGAGTCTGATCATGTATGGATGAATTGTTGTGGGGTGACTGTGCATTCAAGTGGCTGGAAATGTGAGCAGTGATTTATAGTTTTCATTTAATCTGCCACCAGTTCATCTTGTGCATTTTCATTGTTGCCAATGAGCATTATGTTACACTTCCGATTTGCATTCTTACCCAGCCCTGTTAGGTCGCAGTGAAATGCTTAAGCACTCTTGAGACTACGAAGCCCAAAATGCACCGCGTCTGCGAGTGCAAACATTTGCAGAAACATGCAGGCTTTAATTGAAGTGGGCGGGTGAAGGAATGGTTGTGCACGTGGAAAAAGCTAAAACAGGTAGATTTTCTGTGAAAATCCTTGAAGGAAGGAATTGGCAACAAAATTTCTCCTGCAGGATTTATACATCACTACTAAGAGGGACTGTAGGAATCAGTATGGATTGTTCAATCAAACAAGAGTTTTTTGAGGCACATACTTTATCACAGCCTCCTCCAAATGTGTTGGACTACAACTCCCAGTGTTGCTGGCAGGGAGATTCTAGGAACTGTAGTTCAGCCCACTAGGTTGGCAAAGGGTTGTTTATAATTTTCAAAATGTCTCTGTTTAGATCGTAAGTCAAGGACAGTGTAGTCCAGTAGATAACATTGTGTTTGTCTATTTACTAGCAGAATGCCTGCCATTATGATAAGGTGGTACGTGTGTGTGTGTGTGTCTGAAGGGAGGACTTGCATATTGCAAAGACTCATGGGGGATGTAGTACCTGTCTTTGTACTGCGTACATACTGTGTACACACTGTGTGATCTCTGTCAGTGTGGGCCAGGCTACCCAGAGCCTGGGATGGTTTTGCCCTCAACGTATTGGATTAAATGGCAGATCTGCTGGAGAAAATAAGGTGGGTAGATGTGAGAAATGAGTGACACAATTGGAGAAGAGCATTATTTAACACTTATACGGTACATAAAATTCTCTAAGCACCATGCAGATATTGAAAGATAAGACCTTATCTGACTGAAGGCTCTTAATCTAATAATGATACAAAAAGAAAAAGGGATGGGGAGAGAAGAGGAAAACAAGCACTGGAGGAGAAGCACGTTCTATGACCGACTGGTTGGTCTCAGTCCTAGTTGGTATTCTTTCTGGCAGGGAAGTGCAAAGCAAGCTCCCTGCAGCTGTTCCTTCTCTGGCCGATGTAGAGGGCCAGGTTGGTGTTCTTCTTGTCATGATGTTCTTCCTGGGAGGTAGGAAGAAGCAGTCTCCCAGTGGCCCTTAGTCTCCAGACTGATGGATGAGGCCAGAATGGGCACTGTGCAGCTATTCCCTGGAATCACCCTACATCTGTATGGTGCTTTTCCTTCAAGAAGCTCAAAGTGGGAGATGCTTTCTGTCCCCACCCTCACATCATGTACAAAGTCTCCTTTAGTTGCGCATCTGTAAAATGTGAGCAATAGTGATCCATCCCACAAATGGCATTGTGAAAAAGGACAAGATGAAGGGCCCATTCAAAAGACACCTTAAACCATGGCTTTAACCATGGTAGTTAAGCCAGAAAGCCAGGCTGTGTTCAGAAGACACCTTAAACCATGGCTTTAACCATGGTGAATAAGGGTTTTTGCTTTATTCATTGTGGTTAAAGCCATGGTTTAAGGTGTCTTCTGAACACAGCCTGGTTTTCTGGCTTAACCACCATGGTTAAAGCCATGGTTTAAGGTGTCTTCTGAATGGGCCCTTCATCTTGTCCTTGTTCACAATGCCATTTGTGGGATGGATCACTATTGCTCACATTTATAGCTAAGCGCTTTGCTTGTTAAAGGTCCTGCATAAATGACGAGTGAATATAATCTTCCATCATACCAAGTTGCCCAGTATCTCAACATTGTGATCAAATTGGAATGAAACACTTTGGAGAATTCAACTTGTAGAGCTTATTATAAAGCATACTGTTGTGTCAACAGTGCGCTTAGTATAATGGGCCATTTTGCAGGTAAGTGAAGAAGAACAGCTTTTCTGTCCTGGAACCGCCATAGTAACTTCTTGTCTGGTCCTATGTGTGTTTACTCTGGGCCAAGTCCACTGAGTATATGGAACTTACTCTGAAGTAAGTGTGCATAGGATTGCAGCCTCTGGGCAGAACTACATGTTACAAAACAAACACAGTATACTCATCTTTGCCTTGTAACACTAATTGAGGGGAAGGGGACATTTGCAGGGGTGAATTGGTGCATGGAGAGTGTTTAGGTTTTCCTGTGCCCACAAATTCTTCCCTGCAAAGGCCTCCTACTGCTTTTAGCTCATTCCCCCTCCCATGCATCCCAGTTGGTTCTGACAACACAAAAGGGGAAACACCCCCCTCTGTTTACCCCCTGATTCTCCCATTCATATTGTGTGCCTTTGCCAGGATAGGTACCAGTCTTGTGCCACATCCAGACCCTGTTGCAAAGCCCCTTAGGGCACATCCAATGCATTTTTAGACAGAAAAAAGGCCTTTTTTTGTCTAAACATGACCTTATCCATTTACACAGATATATACGCACACATTTTCTATTGCTCAGAGATTTACAAAAACGTGGGGGGGGGGAAGCAGTAAAAGTTAGTGAGGAAAGGAGAACTTTCTCAGTAGTTACAGTGGAGGAATATACAAACATGTGGAAGAGAAACCAAGGCCTTAGCTAGACCTAAGGTTTATCCCGGGATCGTCCCGCAGCCGTCCCTGCCTGCTCCCGGGATATCCTGTGTGTCATTTACATGAACAGGGATGACCCCGGGACGATTCCGGGATAAACCTTAGGTCTAGCTAAGGCCCAAGACTTTGTATCTTAGATTGAAAGAGCAAGGATTTATTTAGTCATTCATTTAAAACATGTATTTCCTGGGCCTCATAATCAGACCCTCAAGGCAGCTTACAAAAATTAAAACAAACTACCATAAAATCCCGTAAAAGCGTAACTGAAATAAGCCATTTGACAGCAAACAGAGAAGAATATTATTCATCAAATGTCCAGGCAAACAAAACTGTTTTTATTTCCCTTCTTAATGGATATTTCTGAGGAGGGCATTCTACAATCAGAATGCCATCTTGGCCAAGGCCCTATTCAGGGTCACCATCTACCTAACTTCTGAAGGTAGGGTTACCCAGAGCAGGGTGAAGAGGACACTATTATGGACAGGCTCATAAGGAAGAAGACAGGTGTGTGAGAGTTGAAAGTGAAAGCTCGGCATCAAATACTCAAAATGTGGGCAAGATATATCCGTGGTTGGGGTTATGTTGGAGGTTAGAAACTTCTGTAGCTGGCCTGTGAAACAGGAAGGTTTTGTGGCTAAATAGTTGAGGTAAAGAACTGGATTGATATGCATCACTTCTCTCCCCCCCCCCCCCAAGAAATGATTGTTTTTTCTGAAGTGTGAATGCAGTCATTGCTTAATGTCTAGTCATGTAGGAGTGGGACAAGATTGCCTCAGAGATGCAATTAAATGGCAAAGTTAAATGACAAAAATGGAAGCATAAATAAGGGGCCTAAATATTTTTTAGGGTTGTGGGGCCTAACTATTTTTATGAATACCTCGGTTTTAGACTCTTACACTTTGAAATAAGTCCTACTGGTTTCATTTCATAGATGTCTAAGTTAAATATGCCTAGAATTTCAGTTTAAAGCATAGCAAATCCAGATAGCACATCTGGCTCGCTGTCCTTATATTTTGTGTGCTACAAGTGGTGCCAGACTATCAAACAAAAGGCACACATTGGGCTGTGATGTACTTTAAAGATCAGGAAAATTGGTGTGTGTAGAAGCAGAGAGATTGGTGTGGTTAGAGTATTGGCCCAGGGAAACCAAAGTTTAAATCCCTACTCAGCTGTGAACTACACTGGGTAAGTTTGGGCAGTCACTCTCGCTCTGCGTAACTCAACTGATCGGGTTGTTGTGAAAACAGAATGGAAGAATCTCATGTAATCGAAGGGCAGGATACAAGATGGATGGAGATGTCATGACTCCATGGTAGAGCATATGCTTTAGATGCAGAAGATCTCAGGTTTGATCCCTGATATCCCTAAGTAGAACTGGGAAAACCCCTACCTGGAACCCTGGAGAGCCGCTGCCAGTCAGTGTCAACAATACTGAGCTATATGGATCATCAGTGCTGTATTTGATTCAGTATAAGGCAACTTCCTATGTTCCTAGAGCATTGAAGGTGCCACAGAAACCATCACATTGATGCTGCAGAGGTTTTGTAGCTGCAAAAAGTTTAGGCCACAGTACTTTGGTCATAAGACTTAGAACCTTGAAATATTGGGTTTCAAAGGGTATGTGTCTGAAAACCTGTTGAGTAACTATTGTTGTTTTAAGGGGACCTATTTTGAGTTATGCAGTGGTACCTAAAGGGCCACTGCCTCTTTTTTGCATAGACAAAGGGAGCTGGATGGAAAGCATCAGGAGTCAGATTTAGATCCCAGTTGACTATGTCTAGATTAGAATTTTTACATCATTCAACTTAGGGAGTTGAATGTTAGAGCTGAGACATTTTGGGGCTGGGAAAGCCATTATGCAGAACAGCCATCCCACAACCTGGTGGCCTCTATTATGTAGAATAGCCTTCTCTGGTACAGTTCCTATCATCCCTAGCTGGAATGGCCATGGGGATTGCTGATGGGATGATAGGAGTTGTAGTAGTCCAATATATCTGGAGGGCACCAGATTGGGAAAGGCTAAGGTAGAATTTTGGAGTTCAGAAAGGCTTCTGTGGAGATATTGCAAACCAGAGGAAGTGAGAAAGTAGATTGGGATCTACGTGTAGATCACTGTGATGTGCCATAAAGCGGCAAGGGCTTCTGACCCCAGTTGTTTAATAATAGCAACAACAAAAAGGTCCCCCCCACACACACACACTTCAAAATTAGGCTGTAAGCATCTCTGATCTTTAGTAACTCAGATGCTGATATATACTCATATATGCAAGTCATTCCAGTGTAGGGTGCTATAGGTAATTTATTCGTTCTGGCCCCTGAGCCACTATTTTGCACCTGGCTCTGGTTGGGTGGCCTTAGGGATCTAGTAAATACTGCAAGCCTGAAGTCTGTCCATGCATGTTCTAGACTACAGCATATTATTAAAAACGATACTGCATTCTTGTGTGAAGCTTGTCCACCAACTTGCTTAATCCTATTTCCATTACACAATGAGGTTATATCATGTGGTTCCTAGTTCCTGTATTGAGAGAGAGAGAGAGAGAGAGAGAGAGAGAGAGAGAGAGGGAGAACAAACATCTGCAGAGAAGTGAATGATTGAACTGAGGTTTAGTGAGCCGATCACATTTTACGCTCTCTCTCTCCTCATCATCATTTAATGAGGTCGGAAGTGGAGCTGCTTAATGAAGTTTAACAGGGTTTTAATTACTGGCAACTTAGAGCCCGTTCTATAAGGACAGGGCCTGGCCGCCAGCAGGAGTGATGGGAGTGTAGCTACTATGCCGGCCTCAGAAAAAAGACTAACAGGAGAGAAGTTGGGGCAGGAGGGAGTGGGTGTAACATAACAGACTTTCTCTGAAAGCTCAGCCTCTGACCCCTCTCTTCTTCTCTCCACACCTTGTCAGATACAGGTCCAATATTTATCAGTTTTTTAAAAGGCAGTGAACCTAGTATTAAAGAGCCACTAAAGAGTAGTGGTTAGAGTGTTGGACTGGGAGTCAGGAGATCTGGGTTCTAATCCCCACTCAGTCACGAAGCTCACTTGGTGACTTTGGGCCAGTCACAAGTTCTCAGCCCAACTTACCTCACAGGGTTGTTGTGAGGATAAAATGGAGAAGAGGAGGATTATGTATGCCATTTTGGTCTTCCTTAAGGAGCAAAAAAGGTGGGATATAAATGTAATAATAAAATAAATAAATAAAATAAACTGGCTGGCTTGGAAATTCCGAGGAACGGGATGTACCAAATTAAGGGAGATGGGTTTTGATTGCAGGTCCGGGTCAGAGGAAAGTGACTGGCACATTGGGATGGGGAATGGGGTATGAGTAGGGTTGCCAACTTTTTTTCTGGTGGTGTTCTTGTGCCTTTAACACCAATCTGATACAATGAGCAGGTAACACTTTACCTGCCATGGAGGTAAGCATTAGGTAGAGTTTCAAATGCTATGTGTCAGGTAACAGAGGGATGGGAGCAGAGCAAGGAAGAAAACTGAACCTTCAACACAAGCAGAAAGATTGTATTCCTTGTCAAGGTACAATATTTATTTCCTGTGGCATCACCTATAATACACCTGAGTTTTCTCAGTTTCTGTGATGCTGTTGTATCCATAGGCTCTGCCTGACACAGAGCCAGAGTTCATTCTAGATAGTTTCCTGAAAGAAAGCCCGGTGTCCTAGTGGTTAGAGCAGAAGTGTGGTGGACTTCCCTGCCCCCTCCCTCAACACATAGACATCATAAATCACCCTGTTCTGGTGGGGTGGGGGTGAGATAGGTCTACCCCCTTTGTTGTAGAAGGGGGCGTTGTCGTGACCCCCCCGACCCTACTCCCGACCCCCTGAGGGTGCAGCGTCCCCACCTCGCAGCATGGCTCCTAGCAGCCGACGCGGGCCTGACGGACAGGTCTGGCAATCGGGTAAATTGTGTGAGGGGGGAAGCATGAGGCCCAGTCTCAGGAAGCTTGTGAGGGCCAGCGCCTTGATGAATCACTTTAGATCCTTGTCATCACACAGACTGCAAATCTTCACTGGATCGTGAGGCAGAAGTACTCACAGGTGGACTGACGTGGCCCCTTACGAGTAGCTGCTTTGTTACAGTGTGTAACCCACCCAGATACATTTCTGTGCAGCACTGTGTGTCTCCTTGAGTACTTTGTAGGATGTGTGTCTATATGGGCAAGACCTGGGACAGGGTTCATAAAAGGGGGGAGAATGTAGGAGGTGCAGGGCTGCAAGGGTAGCCCCAACAAGAAGCTGCCTCAGGTGGAGATTAGGGTGCCACTGAAGGTGGGCGATAGAGAAACATGACCTGGGATGTTCTCCCTCGTAAATCCAGCAGAAATAAAATGCAAGAGCAGAGCTCTTGCACAGTTCCCATTCATTTTGATGAGGCTGTGCTGGAAAACTGCCCAGTGGGTTGTAGGACTTTTTTAATTGGTGTGTGTCAAGTGTGCAATTTGGATTCTCCACCTCATGTTCCAGAATGTCTTGAGTCAGCCTGGAAGGCTGAGCCAAGGGAAACCAATACCCGAGGAATGGCAGCTACAGGGACCTGGCTCCTTTGTCTGTCAGTCCTAAGTCTCCATCTTGCATTTACTGCTGCATTTTACCTCAGGTCCAAAAAAAAGGAAGCTGAGAAGGTGAAAGGGAGATTAGTATGCTGTAATAATTTGATTTGTAAAAGTATTTTGCAGCGTTCATTATCTCCACAACAACCCTGTGGGATGAATGGCTGCCATTCCCATTTTACAGTTAGGAAGTGAAATTGAGAGGAGAGCTGCTTGATATCGTGCCATGAGATGAAGGCAGCATCTGAACCCACAAAAAACAAGTGGAAGAAAGCCGCCTCTTCTCTCACCTCATATTCTGCTTGTGGGCTCTATTGCTGAGAAGAGCACTGCCATTTGCATTGCGGCATTCTTTGGAGAGAGGTGTAAGGCCACGTGAGGTAAAAGCAGGGTGAGATTGGCATCTGGCACGAATACTGGTACTGCTGTGGGTATTGCACTAGCTTTGGATGTGGGAAACCAATATTCAGATCCTCACTCAGTCACAAAACATACTGGAATAATCTTGGGCAAGCTGCGGTCTCTGAGTCTAATCTGCCTCACAGGGGTGTTGTGAGACAAACATGCAATGTACAAAAATACACTTGTTGTGGGAAAGCTATATGCAAGCTAAATTTGTCCATTTTAGCACTTCCTAGCCTTTACAGAGTGCCAAAAGGGACACATTTTACTTACAAATGAGCTAATTTTGTCCACTTCCCTTCTACTGAGCACCATGGAGTGGGTTGTTTCTGAATTTTGGTGGTGAACCAGAAATTTGAGTGGTAGGTAGTGCGCCCCATACAACTGCGTCCTTATCTGGATGAAGATAGCCTAGCTACAGTTATCCATGCTCTGATAACCTCTCGTTTGGATTACTGCAATGCGTTATATGTGGGGCTGCCTTTGAAAACGGTCCGGAAACTTCAACTGGTACAAAACAGGGCAGCACGGTTACTAACAGGGATTGGCCGATGAGGCCACATCACGCCAGTCCTTTTCCAGCTTCATTGGCTGCCAGTCCAGGTCCGGGCCTGATTCAAAGTGCTGGTATTAACATTTAAAACCCTAAACGGCTTGGGGCCAAGCTATCTGAAGGAACGCCTCCTCCCATATGTACCTGCCCGGACCCTAAGGTCATCCTCAGGGGTCCTTCTCCTCGAGCCCCTGCCAAAGGAAGTGAGGCAGGTGGCTACCAGGAGGAGGGCCTTCTCTGCTGTGGCACCCCGGCTGTGGAATGAGCTCCCTAAGGAGGTTCACTTGGCACCTACATTCTATGCCTTTAGATGCCAGGTGAAGAGCTTTTTATACTCCCAGCACTTTAACAGTCTATAAATAATTTTTAACTGGTGTTTTACATTTGTAATTTTGCATTGCTGCTGTTTTTATCTGGTTAAGCTTTTATATTGTATTTTATATTATGGTTTTATACTGTTGTTTTATACATTGAATATTTTTAATTTTTGTGAACCGCCCGGAGAGCTCCGGCTATTGGGCAGTATAGAAATGCAATAAATAAATAAATAAATAAATAAGTTATTTCCCCTCCCAGTGCAGCCCATGATGGGAGGGCAGGGGGCAAAAATTGTCCCCAGACCTCCTGCAGTTGCCCACCCCTGCACTAGCTGGACAGGGCAGAAGGACAGTTTGAGCACAGGCTATTATGCCATGAAGATGGCTAGTGAAGAGTCGAGTGAAAGCCTGGGGAGGATGAAGAGAAGCTTTGAGGGGAAATTGAGGCATGAGGTGGGATTTGAGAGAGAAAGAGAGATGGGGAGATGGGGGGGAATTAAGGGGAGCAGGGACAGCAACAAACTGTTGGGAAAGTGGATTTGTGGGCAGGAGTGTGATAAGCAGGGAAGGGCTGCAAGAACCGGAGTTGGCCTAGGCTTTTTTCCACTTCAGTCAAGTGTTTGGCCCTGTGTTCCACCTCCTTCCCGTCTATATTATTCCCAACTGCCCTCTCTCCTTTTCAGCTCCTCAGAGGTGATTAAGCAACCGTGTCATGTAGTTGCTGAGATATTTTGATGTCTAAGGTTGAAAATCCAAATGGTACCCCTTCTGTCCCCTTGGTAAGATGCAATTATAAATTAAACAACCAGGTATGCACTTTAATGCTACCCAAACCGAAAAAATGGACTGGTGAAGTAACTACATCACTCTCCCTAAATGGTACAGGCTGGCTCCGTTGCCTTCTTTTCCTCAAGCTGACAAAAAATGGCCTGGCTCTTGACATGGTGGTGGTGGGGTGAGGGGCTAGTTAAACCTATGTGTTTGTGGGACTGTGTTGGGGTTAGTGAGAGAGAAATGAGAATTAGGACGTCTGAG
This sequence comes from Elgaria multicarinata webbii, assembly GCF_023053635.1. Classification (NCBI taxonomy): domain Eukaryota; kingdom Metazoa; phylum Chordata; class Lepidosauria; order Squamata; family Anguidae; genus Elgaria; species Elgaria multicarinata. The sequence continues at coordinate 27,805,145 of NC_086183.1, forward strand.
GCTGCTCTCAGTTCAGCCATTGTATACATGTGACTTTGGCAGGGTGCCTTCCTCCACCTGTACAGTTCTGGGCAGCGTTGGTACCTGTCTCTTTGTCAATGGCAACTGGACACTAGAGAGAAGGGTTTTGGTTATCTCTTGGCTCTTGACTCTGGGTTTTAATTTAATGGGGGGGGTAGAGGAAAGACGTCCAGCTGTTCCCCCAGGTTTTGCTTCTGTTATTGCTTTTAAAAAAAAATATTATTACTATTATAGCTTTGGCAAGGCATGCTGAGAACTGCGAAATCGTGACAGAGAAAAAGAGAGACTAGACAGGGTGGGGATGTCACCTGCCCCCCTATTCCAAGCCCCCCCCCCAAAGTCTGCTGCAACGCAGAAACCAGGGAATGGAATAGGAAAGAAAATGAAATGCGTCTGAAGCGAGGAGAAGGGAGAAATCGTCGGGTGGAAAAGGTGGGGGGGAGGGCGAGAGCCAGCGAGTGAGCGAGAGGCCTGGCCCTGCTGTAGCTAGCAGCCCCCCTCTCTCCCCCTGCACGGTATCGATCGGCAGCCGTGGCTCGAAACCATTTTCATTGTCAGGCGCTTGGGCTGACGGATGCCCCCCCCCCCACAAAGCGCAACCACTGGGGGATGGGAAAGGGATGCTGCAGCTTGGGGGCTGGTTCCCCACGCCCCATCATATTAATCCTATTTATCATCTCTGCTTCAGTTTTATCCCTCCAAAATAATATCTCACTGCAAATTCCAGTGTCCCCTATTCCTCTCTCCCTCTTTCTTTCTGCCCACTGTCCCCATCCGTGCTTGTTTCTCCAGTTCATTGAGGAGGACCATTGTTCATTGGAAGGTCCCCCCTCCACCATACCTCATGTTTCTCAAATTCCCCTTATTTAGGGGGCATACTCTAGATCCCTTAAGGTGGATTAGTTACTCTTTAACACGTATTAATCATCCTTCCGTACTTGCAACCAGGGCCGTTAAAGAGCGGGAAAGAGGATGGGATTTCTTTTTTACCGTTTCTTTTTTACCATGCTTACGGATCAAATGTGATTCTCATCAGGGATTGTGAATATGGAACCGGGGTCTGAGAATAATCCCCAATTAATGAGTCGTAAATTGAGATCCAGGAAAAGACTTGGAGTATGTGCCTTTTATCCCCACCGTATATGGGGCGTGTTTTCCTGTACAAATCACATCCTGTGTGAGAATTATATGTAGTTTATTGTGTTAGGCTGTGCATTGTGATTCAGGTGCTGGATTGTGCTGTGCTTCCCAGGTTGGGTTTATGGAGGAGAATGAAGCTTTGTGAGGACTGAGAAAAGTCTTTCCAAGACATTAGAGAAGGGGGTTTCATGAAAGTACATTTAGGGATGTGAGTGTGGAATTGTGCACCTTGCACATATAAGAGAAGAGGGCCCATGTTCTGTAGCTACTCTCTCACAATCAATGATACATAATGTGGACTGAGACAACCATTTCCAACTAATTTGTGACGTGGTTAAGTTTGGACTGGATGAAAAGATGGTGTGGTTTTTCCAATACATCTCCCTTCGTCCCCCAAAAGGTTTCAGGCATTGGTTGATCCTAGTGAGTTGCAATGCATGTTGGAAGAATTCCGCAAACGTTTGTTTGTCATGTAGCAAAGTCAACTCGGTTTGGCTTCCCACCTAACAAATGATGTGGAACGCAGTTGTGTGAATCACCTATGATGCATATTTATGCTTTCAGTGCTCAGATGTCTACATTCATCAAGATGTGTACCCACTCATTTTGGTACTCACTCAATGAATATGTTCAAAGAATGCATGTACATGAACGCATTCTTCATTTCACACGCTTGTGCCTTGTGTATTTTTTTCATGAATGTGCAGACTTGCTTTCACCTCCCCCTTCCCGCCCCCGTGCCGTGAGTATCCAAAACCCACTTTTATACTTGCCTGATACCTGGCAAACATTCTCTCACAAAGAATGTGTTTATGTTTTGCTCTGCTTTTCTCTCATATACACACAGACACACATCAATTCAGTTTAATGATAGGACAGAACGTCCAAATATTATCAAAGTTCCCTCATTTGTATAGCCATGAGCACAAAAGACTTCTGTTCTCTTATCTCTTTCATGCATGCACACATTCAATTTACTTAGTCTTTCGTGATCCATTTTAACTTCCACCTGAATAAAGTTTCACATACTTTGTAGCACATGTTCATATGGGAGCTTCCTGTATCCCAAGATTAATAATAATAATAATAATAATAATAATAATAATAATAATAATAATTCTAACCTGCCTCTCCATCCTGATCGAGGCGGGGAACAACAACAAGTATTAAAAATATTAATCAAAACACTGTATACATTGTTAAAACTTCCTAAAAACATACTAAAAACATCCTAAGATCAGCTGGAAACCTCCCCAGTAGTGGATCTACTTGACAGTAAGCACCCGAGGCTGCTGCTTGACAGAGCAGCTTGAAGCATTTACCCACAAGTCACACCTGCATTGCTTTTTGAACCACAAACATTTAAACTGTAAGCACAAGAGCTTCCCAGGACCAAGAAGGATAATATTTTGCCCTTATAGAAAAAAAAGTGCCATGCAGAGTTTGTGCAGATGGACGCCATATTGGTGCACAACCAAAAGCATGGGAGGCAGTACAAGGAGGAAGTGTGACCACGATGCATGAGGGTTTACAGAGGTTTCTACTATGTGGAGTTTGCCACATGTCCTGAGCCCACGATTCTTCCCAACCCACTGTGTGGGCTACCTGGGTCTCAGCATGTGATCATTGTAGGCATTCTATGACTGGGGATGGGATGGATCTCCGTGTGGTTCATTTCTAGGACTGGGTAGTATCATACTGCCTTTATACAAATCTATGGTGTGACCACACTTAGGCCTTAGCTAGACCTAAGATTTACCCTGGGGTTGACCCTGCCTGCTCCCGGGATATCCTGTGTGTCATTTACATGAACAGGGTTGACCCTGGGACGATCCCGGGATAAACCTTAGGTCTAACTAAGGCCTTAGAATACGGTGTATAGTTCTGGTTACCACGCCTAAAAAAAGATGTTATAGAGCTGGAAAAAGGGCAAAAAAGGGCAATTAAAATGATGGGCTGGAGCATCTCCCCTATGAGGGGAGGTTACAACAGCTAGGATTGTTTAGCTTGGAAAAAAAGGAGGCTAAGGGGAGACATGATAGAGGTGCACAAAATTATGCATGGTGTGAATGTGGATAGGGAGACATTTTTCTCCCTCTCTCAAAATACTAGAACTCTGGGTCATCCTATGAAGCTAATTGGTGGGAGATTCAAGGCAAATAAAATGAAGTACTTCTTCATACAATGCATAGTTAAATTATGGAATTCACTACCACAGGATATAGTGATGGCCACCCATTTGGATGGCTTTAAAAGGGGGATGGATATATTCCTGGAGGAGAAGACTATCAATGGCTACTAGCCCTGATGATTATGTGCTATCTTCGGTATCCAAGGCAGTAAGACTGTGTGCACCAGTTGCTGGGGAACATGGGTGGGAGGGTGCTGTTGCACCATGTCCTGCTTTGTTGGTCCCTGGTTAACAGTTGGTTGGCCACTGTGTGAACAGAGTGGTGGACTAGATGGACCCTCGGTCTGATCCAGCATGGCTCTTCTTATGTTCTTAGAACTGTGGACTGGGGCTCTGAGTTGGAAACCTTGCTCTCTAATCCCAGATGTTTTGAAGGGGCTGTGTTTTATTTAGTGGTGAGGGAAAAGGCGCTTTGCATGCTCAGAATCAGTCTATATTACCAGGCCTAGACATTGAGGATGCTTCCAGATGAGGCTTTTATCCCGCCATCACCCTGCTTCATTCACAGAATTGTACAGGTGCTCCAGACACCATTGTCTCACACTGGTAACCCTTCCCGGTTTCCACCACTTCTTCCACCTTTTTCCATACTGCCGAAAATTCGTTGAGAAAAGCCAGAATAGCAGCACAATGCCTTCCATTTACTAGTGCTAGGAGCCCTCCATCTGGAAGCACCCTGAAACAAGGGTCCCAAGCAGACTAGTATCAGTCTATTCCCCCCCCCCCCCCCCACGCACCTCGCCACCATGGGTGCAAGTGTCTCTTTAGAGTTTGCTTCCTGGAGGAGCCAGCGATCATTATTTATTGTTCCTATAGTGCTTAAAATAAACAAAGTGCTTCACAGAAATGGCAAATGAGACAAATGCTTACAGTGTAATTATTGACAAGACACAGAAGGCAAGGGGGCAAGAGAAAAATTAGAGAGAGAGAGTAATTTATACAATCACTGAAAATTGATGGCCCCTTCCTTCACTCTTTTTTTAACTTATAAAAATGACACAGAAAAATAATAATAATAAGGAAGAAATGGGGGGGATAAAGACTAATTTAAAAGAAGAAAAGAGATGAACCAAATTAGGCAGTAGAGGAAAAAATGCCCCAGACACAGAGAGAGGCAAAAGAGGGGCACAAAAACAACACACACACACACACACCTTCCCTCCCTCCCAGCACACCTTTTGTAAAACTATCCCCACCGCTACTGACTTGTCTGCATACATCATTCCCCTATGTACAGAGAGGCTGGGTTTGGTCAGGATCTGGGTGCTCTGGGAAATCAGAAGCTCTGGCACCTTGTAATCCTGAGTGAGCTGGGAAAGCTCAGGTTGTTTAAGTGTGTATACAAGAAAGAGCTTTATTTGACACAGGGCAGGTATGACACAGGTGTAAAAGGCAGAATTTCAGGAAAAGGTTTTATTTGTTATTGCAAGAGGAGACAGACGAGTGTAAAAGGAAAACTAGTATACATGTGGACACACAGGGATGTATGTGTGTGTGTGTGTGCGTGTGTGTGTATGAAAATGCACGTGAGTTTGAAAGGGACTAAGGAAGGACAAAAATGCACATGGCAGAATGTGAGTATAAATGCAGAGAGCCATGAATACACATGCAAAGCTGAATAGCCTTATTCCACCAGATATACTCACACATCATGCAACATAAACACACATATCAAAGTCTCTTTCTTGTCTGCTTTATCCCCTGACCGCTGGAAATCCTCATCAGCCCCACCTCGGAGCTTCTGAGGTTCCATCAAGTACTTTGTAGCCAATCTTTGCAGCAATAAAGTGTAGAAACTTGCATTTTTGAAAAGGTGAGAGTTAAGATCTTCAGAATGCTGAATTCTATGTCTATAGCTTCTGCAGATATTTGGCGTAGTTGCAGAATAGAGGAATTCACACAGTCCTGCCTATGGTGCTTGGTTGTGGCCAATTCATACAACCATATTCTGGTTTGTTTTTACAGGATGAAGTCTCTTATAAACCACATGATTGCTTTGGTGTGGCTGCAGATTGCACAACCTGCCCAAAGTGGCTGGGACAAGAATGTGTGGGTTTGTGATTCAGAGACCTGTTGATACCGTTGACTGACTTGGTCACTATGTGGCATAATAAACTGAAAAGGGTCACATTAATTAGTGTGTGTAGGTGTGACTGAGGCCTTTGCTAGACCAGGGGTTATCCCAGGCTGATACCTGGGATCGCCCCTGTGCATCCAGATGACGCACAGGATCATCCCTCCCTGGCCCCGGGATAATGCCTACCCCTTCAAGCCCGCTATTTCCTGAGGTCTCGAGCTGAGCGTGTGGCCCGTTTTCGCGGCTTTTCCCAGCTCTGTGCGATTACTCGCACAGAGCCGGGAGCTGCGACCGCTTCGCCCATTGGGGGCAGGGTGGGGGGAGCAGGGAAACCCGTTTTTTTTTTTAAACACCTTTGCGCACGGTCGTTCGTGCGCGTCGTCCCCTTTAAAAGTAAAAAAAAATGGCGGGCACAATGGCCCTCTTCGTGAGGTCGCCTCGCCTTACATGTAAATGAGGGTGACATCCCGCGATACTTGCATCGCGGGATCTCCCCTCCTCCATCGCAGCCTTACCGGTAGGTCTAGCAAAGGCCTTAGGCAAGTTAATACTCCCATAGATGTGCCACAACCTTGCATTTACACATTTACCCACAAAACTGAGGTATTTGCATAGATGTGCCATCAGAATCGTCTCCGCTGCTTTCTTTTTGCCAGTAGTCCATTTTATCACACATTTACACAGATTTCCTATATATGGTGGTATGAAAAGCCAGTGCTTCACAAAGCCTTTCATGAATCTTGAAGGATACTAAGCATGAGCAAATTCCCAATCTTGTAACTCATGGAAGCATGGGGATACGTTTCTCCTCAGATCTCTCTCTACCAGCCCAAGAGTTTTTTCTTCACAGGAATAGATCTCTAAGTAACACCTTCGTAAAACTCTGCGGTCTATAAAATGGAGGCAAGCCTGCTAGTTGTTTTCTCCTCTCCTGTCTTTGTTACTGTGTCCCCCTTTTGAAATATCCATATGACTTTCCTGTAAATTTTCCACATCCTCTTCAAAACTCAGTTCCACACTGTTTTGCCTGGACAGCAAAGGCCTCCCCCTTTCCTGCATGTTCTCCTCCTGGTTAAGCCTCTCTTATCCTTATCATTGCTTCTCCTTCATCAAAACAAGTGCTTTTGCTTCACCTTTCTCAATAAGCATTCTGGGCAAAGACCTGCTGTATCATATTTGTATCTAGCACGCTAGTGGCACCAGTTTTATGCATTTCAGCTTGGCAAAGTGGTGAGTTGACTTCTTTAATGCAGCCACGTCTCTGCTTTGTGACTATGTCATCATACACAGAAACACTGGTGCTCAAAAGATGCCACCTTTGTCATGTTCTTTGTCACTGAAGCATCACACCAGAGACAAACCATCACCTTCATGCCGTCCTTGTGAGGTCCCAGAGTCATTGGCCTGGCTGCCAGGGAAAACAGAATGCTGCACTAGATGGACCTAGGGAGGGGGCTAAGCTCAGTGCTAGAGCACATGCTTTGCATGCAGAAGGTCTCAGGTTCAATCTCCAAGTAGACCTGGAAAAACTCCTGCTTGAAGCCCTGGAGAGCCACTGCCAGTCAGTGTGGATAGTACTGGGCTAGATGGACCAAGAGCCTGAGTCAGTATAAGGCAGCTTCCCAGGTTGCTATGACCCTGGCCTGAGCCAGCCAGGCATTTCTTTTGAATTCCAATGGGAGTATTTACTGTGCTCAGTGCATCAGCACTAGGTTCTAATGTTGCAAGAATGGCAAGGCCCAAAGAAAACAGAGCTCTGCAGCCCATAGTCTCTATGATCCAGGATGACTCCCCTAATGCATACTGCTCTTATGTTGAAGTCTCATAGAGCCACATTGGTATGGCCATATATTGGGAAGAGCTTGGCAAACGCTAGAGCCAAACTCACATTTTGAGCAGAATGCAAAATTTTTATTTTTATTTATTTTATATAGATTTTTAGCCACCTTTCAAGACCATGGTCTTCCCATTGGCTGTTTTTATTTGCCCCTGCCAGTGTATTCACACAAAGCAAGAAGGTACAGAAAAGAGCAACCATCATGATCAGGAAGCTGCAAGATGAATGTTTGAGCATTTTTTGTTTGGAAAAAAAGGTAAGTGGGAGGACTGTCTGTTTCAGGGTTATGTGAGGGTTGTTTAACCCTCAAATATCCCCTGCCACATGGGTTTGGATGACACAAGCCCTGGCAACTCTCAGCTGTGGCTTGTATATTCATAATGGCAGCTGGCATGTACCATAGCTCCTCGCAGGTAAATTAACCCCCCAGTGGGCTGTTGTGTTATGTGAACTGGCCCACTACCACAAGATATACTGATGGTCACCAGCTTTGATGGCTTTAAAAGGGGATTAGACCAATTCATGAAGGATATGGCTATCAATCGCTTCTAGTCATGATGGCTATATGCTATTTATTTGTATATATTCATATGTACATAAAACCTCCATGATCAATGGCAGAGTCAATTTCTGGGTTACAGTAGTGGATGAAGGCAATTGTTCTCATGTTCTTCTTGTGAGCTTCCCATGGGGATCTGGTTGACCACTGAGGGGAACAGTCCGGCCTGGTTCGCACGTGGTGAGAAGCTACCAAGAGTGAATTTACCCACGGGGCTTCTTGTTGTGTTGACCGCCATTTTGAATATTTGGGTCACACCAGGGGTGCGCTGTGGCTCCTCATGAAATGCGAAACCTGTTGGTGGGTTGACAAGCCACCTGCAACTCTAAAATAGTCTGTGGCTTCTGGATTGGTTGTCAACCACTCCAACGATCCACTGTCATCAGGTTCACACATAATGAGAAGCTACAGCATGCCCCTGTCGTACCCTGAATATTCAAAATGGTGGCTGCTGCCACAGCAAGAAGCCGTACAGGGAAATGCACCCACAGTGGTGGTTTCTCATTACGTGCAAACCAGGTCTCTGCCAGACTAGATGAGTCTGTGGTCTAATCCAGCAGAGCTCTTGTTCTTCAGTAGCCATCTAGGGGGGAATCTACACACAGTCTTCGGGGCACCTGGAGTGCGCCTGCAGTGCGCCCCGAAATCGATGCTGTAGACAGTACCTTAAGCGTTCCAAGAAGAGGAGGAGCTCTCCAACCTGGGTGGCTCTTTTGCCGGCAACAGGAGGCCGTTGGGCAGGTGGGCGGTGCCAAGGACGCAGCTGATTCCCCGGCAAAGCCGCCGGGCCCGGCAACTCTTCACCCCGTCCCCGCGAGGGGCGATGCGGGGCCTCCTCCTCCTCCTCCTCCTCCTCTTCTTGGAACGCTTAAGGTACTGTCTACAGCATCGATTTCGGGGCGCACTGCAGGCGCACTCCAGGCGCCCCGAAGACTGTGTGTAGATTCCCCCCTGGAGAGCTCCTACAATACTGAGGTAGGTGGGCCAATGATCTGTCTCAATTAAAGATAGCTTCCAATGTTGCAAACTTCTGCTGTTCTGCTAGTTTGAATGCTAAAAGCCTTTGCTAATTTAATTATATATGGACCTGTGAAGGTTCCTTACACTGCGACATCTTCTTTTTTTGTCCCTCTAGCGCAGTACTGTACAATTTAGCAGCTGCTTTGTAGGTTCTTAGGCAAAGGGTCTTTGCCAGTCTGCTACCTGTGATCCTTTTTACTAGAGATGCCAGGGAATGAACCTGAGACCTTCTGTGTGCAAAGCCTGAACCTGACAGACTGTGGCTAAACTTAACTACGGTTAGTGGAAACATGCCAACTTCAAATCATGGTTTGTGAAGCTGGCTTGTTTAGACAAACCATAGTAAAGATTAGCCACAGGTTAGGGTCTGGATGGCATGTTAAACTGCACTTAATTCTAGAGCGATGCAAACTCCTTGTGATCTTGCTGGACAAGAGGGAAGGGGCGAACATGCTACCCTGAGGCTCTCTGTGGCTTATTCTCCTCATGATGCCCAAACATAGCTATTGACTAGAGCTGCCACTGAAATTTCACCTGAAGCAAAATATGAAGCAAATGTCCGTGTTCCTGTGGGATGAAATATCTGAGGGAAGTTGGAAGAGTTTTGATGAGATGGGTGAAATTTCTCAGGGGTCTTTTGCACATTCCTAATTTGGCAGTGGACTTCATCAAAAGCGAAATGTGGCTTGGACATTGGTAGGCTTCTTCTCAGGCGAATCGCTTGAAAAATTCTGGGGAAAGCCGGAAGTTCCGACTCAGCTAACAAAACTTCCCAGGAAAGTTTTGCACACCCCTCTGCTACAGATCTACTCCTACTCCCTGCCATCTAGCCCTTGAATGGGCCATGATGTGTACTTGTGAACTTTCACGTGGAAGTAGCCATTCTTTCTTACAGGTAAGGGAAGAGCCAGATAGTAGTGAGCAATTGATTCCCTCCTCTTCTCCCCCACCCCACTACAAACTTGTCCTGCCTTCTGCCATCGTCCCCCCACACCTGCCACGTTTCCTCTACTTTCCCCCCGCCTGCTGCTCCCCTCCCCCGCCCGCCCTGCTCCTTGCTCCCCCGGGAGCGCACTCTAATAATGTATTTGATCGACTGGCGGCCGCGGACAAGCGATTATTGTCTTGTAGGGAGTCAAAAGTATTGATCGGGGGAGAAATATGAGCAGCGCGATGGAGCCGGCGCGTCACATACAATAACCACAGCCCCGGGGGAGCGCCCGCGACACCGGCCGTCTCCTCTCATTACCGCCCGCCTCAGCCAGCCGCGGGAACGGGGAGACAGGGACCGGGCAGGGCGACTCAGCTTCTGCCCCTTGCTGCTGACCTGCAGGCCCATTGCTATTCTAGCCACAGGTTCCTCATAGACAGCACCAGGGTGTATGTGTGTGTGTGTGTGTGGTGGAGAGGGAGCATGGATGGCTCCTTAATGAATCTCTCCCCTCCATACCACAGCAGCTCTGCTTATGTCTTGCAGTTTCAACCTGTAGCTCTCCTGCTGGCCCGAGCCCACCAAAAAGCGCTAATACTCCAACGTAGGCTGGAAGCCGCACCTTTTGACCTAGAGGTCTGGAAATCTAATTCCAGATCTGTGATGGCAAATTGTGTGGGGATGCACTCTGCATATGGTCAGAGGCACTCAGAGCAACCCCTGAGCTCAACCTTGGGTCGAAGGACAAAGCAGCCTGGGTTTACATGACCAAACTTGTGGACATCCAACCTTCTTGGCCTGTAGCTTCAATACTCCAGCCTAAGGCCAACACGCTTCTGGTATGCTGTCTCCATCCGCTGCCCAGCAGCTGCTGCTAACCTTATTTCTACCCCACAGCTAAGGATGCACCAAGTCCGAGCTGAGCATTTGCTGTAAAGCCTGATTTTAAAATACGTTCTGGATCTGCGTCTCCGAGAATTAGACTCTGGCCCCAGCCCGTAGTAGCGTCAGGGAACCTGGGCTGCATACACTGCCATTCTAAGCATGCTGACTAAGAAACAGCCCCCATTAAACTCAGTAGGACTTACTTCCTGATAAACATGGTTAGGACTGTGCCGCTAAAGTCTAGCTTTGCTGTTGTTTCTTAAAAGTTACCCCTCTTTCTCGAAATCAGACCAGCACCGGCTTCATTTCTCATGGTTAAGCTGATCAGGAGCTATGTGGTGCTTCTAAATGTACAAAACTGTTTTATTATTATTATTATTTATTTATTTATTTATTTATTTATTTATATAGCACCATCAATGTACATGGTGCTGTACAGAGTAAAACAGTAAATAGCAGCGTTTTGCGTGCATCTTCACAAAAACCCTGTGAGGTAGGATTCTGCTATTCCCATTTTACAAATAAGGGACTGAGTCTGGATCACGTGCTCGAGGCTACAAAATTAATCACTTGCTTTAGCTCCCATCTCCCAACTGCAAACCCGCCCCCCCCCCCAAGCTGCTGGGCTACACTAACTGTATAGATACACTATGAAGCTGCTTTCTATGGAGTCCATCTTGCCCAGTTTTGCCTGCTCTGACTGGCAGTGCTCTCCAAGGACCCAAGCAAGACCTTTCCCAGCCTTGCAGACCTGAGATCACATAACTGGAGATGTTGGGTGTTGGACATGGGATCTTCTGCTTGCAGGCCATGTATTTTGGTTCCCACTGAGTTATGTTCTATGAGCTTTGGTAAGGTGCTAATGGTGTGTGGGGGTGGGGTGGGGTTCCTACCCCCCATTACTTGCATTCCTGCCCACAACCCTCACCTATTCCAGGCCCAGGGTTCTGTAAACTCATACAAGTAGCTACAAGCATGTGTTTGTAACTCCCCTGGACCCTGTGAATCGAGTCCAGGGGGATACAGATATGATTGTGCATGATTTTCTGGACGGCCTAATTTTTTTTTTAATTTGTGGAGAACAAAGGTGTGCAAGGTGGGTTGTAAGTTACTGTGTATTTTGGTAAATTTTTATTCTGTGTGCTCATTATAGGCATGGATTGCAGATGTGCCAGGTGGGCATTTGTGATGCTGTTCTCCCCCCACTCATGCTCCAGGTGGGTGCATGTGAAAGAGAGAGAGAGAGAGGTCTTCTTCACATATTTTAAGGCCAACAACTAGTGGTCCATGGGTGAAATCTGGCCTTCCAGTTGCCAAACCCAGAAGCAAAAGTAGAATGTACATAAATAGAATTCGTGACCGTGGGTCTGGCCTTTGCCCTCCAGCACCCATCCCACAGTGGCCCTCTGGCAGCGCTATTTGCTGAGCTTGGCTATACGTACAACTTGGCTGTTCCTCTAAGGGCTTGCTGTATTACATGGGTCCATCTTTAATATGTCCAGTTTCAAAAACCTCTGACTATGTACTCCTGGCTCCCCGATATAAATGTGTGAGACAGTGAGTAGTAGTATTTAGTGGATGTACAGATGCCTGCATGTTTGTGTATGTGTCACAGTGTCGAGGGTGAATGCGATGGGCATCGTATGTGCGCGTCTTCTAGTGCAACTGTGTTGTCTGTAGACTGTAGCGGGCCGCGTTGCCACAGGTGAGTGTGAGAATTGGTGGCCCTCTGCTTCCCTCCAGTGGCAAGTAGACAAAAATGCAGGCTAACATCCAGCAGCTAGCTGTCTGTCGCTCGGTGCTTCCAGACAAAGGTTTCATCGAGCAATCACCCTGCCTCATCCATGGAATTTTACAGGAGGTCAAGACAATGTCCTGTTCCACTGGTAACCCTCCAGTCTTTTCTTCTTTCTCTTTTCTTATCACAGAAAATCGGTTAAGGAGAGAAAGACGAAATACCTCTGCGACATCTTTTGATTGGTAGCTCTAGGAACCCTCTGCCTAGAAGCCCCTGCTATCTTCTTGCAGGTTTTAAAGACTCAGTGTCTCTGAACATGAGCAGAGAGCCTTTCTCTTACCACCAGTTAGCCACAGCCAGGCCTCTCACAGCTGCTGTTAGAGAAAGGTGTCCAAGGTTCACTGCTCTGTAATCACCCTAGTTGTACAGGCGGAAAGGTGATGCACATCTTTTCAGGGGGTAACTAGTCCAAGCTAAGTATGTGTCTCTCAGTCCTAACAGAATTGGTTCCATCTTGGCTTATCTACAGTGAACTGCGTGGCTCCCCTGGAATGAAGATATTCTGTTCAATTAAGAAAACCATCACTAGGTTTCTTGTAAGATGTGGGGTGAAATTTGAGTTGCTAGGTCTAGATTTGGTCCAATGTCCAAATCCCCCGATCATTTGGTAATTTCACAGCTTTTGCAGTTTCCCGACCCCCACTCTAAAAGGCTCCGTTACTGGCAGTAAAAGCTTTAAGCTAAAAATATGTTGGTATTTTCGCTCCTCCTCCTTGACCTTTGGCCCCACCCACCATCAGGATATGGCTCCAGGGTGCTTTATCTACAACTGAATCCAGTCCTTGGGCTGAAAGAGGTTCTGTATCTCCCGTCTAGACCACGAGGAGTTAGCTGTGCATTTTTTCTGTACCCCTGTGTCAAGAGGTACAGAGGTATTGCCATAAAGAAAGCCCAGGACGGCCTCCAGACGGACGTCCCTTAGCACTAATCAAAGGACATTCTGCACCTGAAAAGGTGCTTTATACATAGTTTAGATAGATAGATAAATCTTTCAGCTAGCGTGCCAGAAAGGCTACAACTGGTCCCAATCATATTTAAATACTTTGTGCAAATGCAAGAGAATCTTTCTCTGTGCTCCTGTCCAGGTATGTGACACACAGCACATGAGCATGTGCATTTTGTACAAACCCCTCACGCCCAACCTAGGTTGGGTGTCCAGGCATGTGTGCGTCAGAGCCCTTGGGCCAGCAAACACAAGGGTGAGCCATCTGTGGGGGGCAAGGGTAATTTCAGATAACAGCCCTGTACAAGCACATGTGTTTGTTATGTGCCAGTCCTTGCAGCGTTCTTCACTCCCCCACACTCGCCCTGCCATGGCTTCTTCCTCCCAGCTGCTTCCTGTCACATTCAGTGTTCTTGCTTCTCAATCGGCAGGGGACTCCCCCAGACCTGCCCCTAGCTCGGAGGCCCTTCCTTGTCCCGCCACCCGCTCTTCCCCTCTCTGGAACAGGCACTGTCTGCCAGTGGCAGGCAAGACTCTCCAATGTCCTCTCTCTTCCAGAAGAAGAACCGTAGCCATGGTGAACTCGGGTCTGTGGGCAACAGGTAAGTGACAATGTGGATCCTGGCCGAGAGCCACGAGTTGGGCACTCCTCGCTCTCCTTTCTTCCTAGCTCTCACGCCTGTACACATTGCCATTTTCTTCTGGGAGATTCCCTCCGTGCCAGAGCAATCCTAGCATTTGGTTGTTGAATACATCTTAGGCTGGAGACAGACAGTTACATCGTATGATAGAGGCACTGCTGACCATGGTACACACACTCGTCCCACTGTTGTTTCCGTTTTGATGCTTTTAGTGGTGTATCACAAACCTGCAGAACCCATTTGACATGAGATAACTGCAGAACAGCAAGGCATGCATCACAAGCAATGATGCTCGTGTTGCACCTTACCTCCAACACTTCTAAAAACGATGTCTCCAGCCTTCTCTTGTGCAGAGTTTAGTGCAAATAGGAAGGGAGAGGATGAGGGTGAAGAAGTTCCATTAGGGTGAAGGATGAGCACCTTTGGCACCTGGGGATCATTTCATTTCATTGATTCCATTTCTGTACCAATCAACAACCAAAGCATTCTGGGCGGTTTACAAAGATTACAGTTCTTTGAAAGGTACAGAGGGGAAGGGACATCTTGGCTTTTCTCTAGCAGAGCTCCTGTGCGAAAGAGCTGCCTGCCAGGCAGAAATTCAACAGAAAAGCTTTTTTCCCCAGCATAGAGATATTCGGGGGTGGGGAAACACCTATTAAATTTGTGCATGTCACTTAGCTGTTAAACCCATAGGAGCCCTGTTAGAAAAAAGGTAATAACTTAATTAGGAACAGTGGCTAAGGTTACCAACTTTCCAACCGGCTGCTATAGCTGTGCTCTAGCACCAGTTTGATAGCTAGTGATGTTTATCTGCATGCTGTGAAAAGCTTCAGCTGATGATTTCTGCTGATCAAGGCGCTGTTAAAGGCATAGGAGGAGGCCGTGCTCTGGTCACTTAGCAGCCTTAATTGGCTGAGAACATTGCATCAAGCTTATTTCGGTGCTTGGTGACAAGGTTTTGGTCATGGAATTGCTCTTCCTTATTCACAGAATTTTACCGAAAGTCCAGACGTCATTGTTTTCAACTGGTAACCCTCCCCTGTTTGCCTACCTCATCTTCTGTCTCCCCCCCCCCCAAACAAAACAAAAAAACAATTAAGGGGAAAAAAGATAGATTGGCCACAGAATGTCTGGATTGGTAGTGTTTCAGGCCTCCATCTGGAAGCACCTTTCCTGTCCCGTAGAGTCACCGAATGCGAAGGAAGACAGGGCTCTTATACTTTCGATAGGTGTTTGGAAGAGAGTACAACTTGCCATCGAAGGGTGAAAAAGAATCCTGTGAAATGATTAAAAAGGTACAGGAGCCTTCCTGTCCTTTGCATCTGGCAGTTTGATCCCAACTTTCACCTATCCAGGATGCAATTGAGAGCAAAAGGAGGATAGCAAGAGCTGGTTGCTACGGGTGGAAGGAGCGCTACCTACCCGGAGCAGCCAAATGGTTTCTGGGCTTCTGTTTTTAGCTAGGGTTTCAGTAAATTGGGGGCTGTTTTTAAAACATCTAAAAATGTGAAAGGGAAGCGGGAAGCAGAAGTGAAAGCCGGCAAAGGGTGGCCAGCAGTTTGGAGGGAGGGGGAGGGAGAGGCTGGGAAACCAGCCACTTGGGTCCTGCTATAACAGTTGTCAGCTCCCCCAGACAAAGAACTCCTCAGCTAAAGAAAATCCCACCAGGCGACAATTTCCCAACTTGTGAAGTTCTGCCATGAGCAAAGCTGCACTTTGTGAACATCTACACAGCTCTGAATGCCCAGGAGCCCTCTCGAGGTCTGGACATGGCAACTAGGCCCTGCTCCTGTGCCTTTATGACATCCACCGGAGACTCAGACCTTCAGCTGGTGAACATTTTCTGGTGTGGAGAGACATGGTGGAGAAGACTTTTACCGACTACATTCCTGTATACCAGGCTGCTCCTGAGAAAGGCAGAGGAGGACAAAAGTGGAAGCTTTTGTTCGTTAAACCTGTAGTCTTGAACCTTTTCAAACTCAGGATCCACTTTTAGATCTGAACATGGGACCCGCTTTTATTTTATTTTTACCATCTGTACATTTTCCTTTTCCCTTGTTTGTTTTTCTCCTTTTCTCTCTGTCTCTGTTCCCCTATCAATTTATCCTAGTTGCTGTTCCTTTCCACATGTTTTTTTTCTCTCTCTCTTCTTCTCTTAGAAAAATCTTTAACAATGTGGCAGTGCCAGTGGTCTGCCCACCTTTAGGTGAGGAGGCGGCCTGTGTGAGTCCCAACCTACCATTTATTTATTTATAGATATTTTAAAGCTACCTTTACAGTCAAACCCTCACAAGGTGGCTTCCAGTTTATAAAAATACAGTCAACATATAAATTAAACCACAGTCACCATAAAACAATGGTGAAATTAACAATAAAATAGCATTAAAAACATTTGTGGCAATAGCAATAGCACACTACCCAGCAGTACAACAATAAAACCAATAAAATTAGATTATTATTACTATTAGTATTATTACTTTTATTTATTTCATTTCTATTCCACTCTCTGGGTGGTTCGGAAAAATTAAAACCACAAGGAACAGCATAAAATATAAACGATGGAAGCTTAAAACAGCAGTATAACAGTTCACCCAGTATAAATCTGAGCAGCAATGCAGACATTTAAAATACAGATTTAAAACATCACAGCTAAAAGTCTAGGATGCTAACATACTAAAATACTGGGAAAATAAAACAATCTTCACTTGGTGACAAAGGAGTACAACGTAGGTGCCAGGCAAACCAGTCTAGGGATATCATTCCACAGCCGGGGTGCCACAGCAGAAAAGGCCCTCTTCCTGGTAGCCTCACTTCCTTTGGAAGGGACTCATGGAGAAGGACCCCTGAAGATGATCTTAAAATTATTTCAGTACCAAAGGAAATGAATTGCATGATAATATCCATTTAAGAACAGAATTTTTGAAGATCCTAGATCTTAAAAGACTTCTTGAAAGCCTATAATAGTGGGACCATGTTTTTTCCGTTGAAATAGAATTGCAAAAGTGTGAGGCTACCACTGAGAAGGCCTTCTTTGTGAAATAATTATTCTCAATGGCACGCCCAGACAAGTCTTTTATTATACCTCCTGTCTTCCTTATTGACAGAATTTTACCAGGGGCAGGTGTCGTTGTCATCTACTTGTAATACTCCTTTGTTTTCTCTCCACTTCTGCATTAAGAACGAAAAGTCTGAATAGCTGCACAATGCCTTCTAAGTGTTAGTGCTAGAACTCTTGTGTCTGGAAGAATCCCATGAGCAGGGCCTCAGAAGCTGATCTCAAAAGAAAGGCAGGTTGGAACAGGTGAAGGTGGTCTTTCAAATAACCTGACCTTAATCCATTTGTGGCTTTAAATATCAATACCAGCACTTTTAATTGTGCCAGGAAACTCACTAGCAACCAGCGCCACTGGTACAATCTTGATGTCAGATGTTGCACCTACCCAATTTTACCAATATCCAGGTAGCTTGCATTTTGCACCAGTTGAAGTTTCTATACCATCTTTAAAGGCAACCCCTCATGTTGAGGACCAAAGTAGGGACAGACAAAATTTTGTGCACATTTGGCAATTTGAGAAACTCCTGGGCACCACCACAAAATGGCTGCCATGGGAGGCATGGCTAGTCATGAAGGACAAGAACTTGCCCAAAACATTGAGTACAAGGCAGAAATGGGGACTGAGCCCCAACACAGTAAACAACTCCTTTGAACCCAGTTTTCAGTACCAATAGACACGTAATTCTCAAGGCCACCCCAGCTGCCCCCCTTCTCTCCGTAGCCCCCTGCTCAGCTTAACAGACAGAAGTCCCTTTTTTCTTTTCCCCCTTCCGTTTCTTGGTGGCTGGGAGCACTGCAGAGAAAAGCATGAACCTGCAGCTGCCCACCATCTTAATTTCCTAAGAATGTCTCAGAGCCCCACGTGTGGGCCAGAGGCATTCATGGGAAATGAAGATGGCAGCAGCTGGAGGCTTTCTCTTCGCTTTGAAACAATTTCAGCTGCCAATAAGAAAATGTGTTAATTGTTTTTATAAAGTGGGAGGGCTATGACCCCTCAGCAGGCACCAAGAAAAAGTGTCTGGGGGCATGTTAGTGCCTGGCGGGCACCACGTTACCTACCTCTGCCTTAAAGCATATAGAAATGCTGAATCATCTCATTGCCTTCAGGTTGGGATGATTCAGATTATAATTGGAAGAATTTAACTTTTGATTGATTGATTGACATTTCTATGCCAGCCAGAAGCCAAAGCTGGTCAGATCACAAATTGAAACTTAAAACCATAAAATATATTAGCATAGTAAAACATCATCTAAAAAACTTAAATTTAAAACAGAATAAAAGCAAAGTTTAAAAAAAGCAAAGGGGGAAAAAAGCCAACAGCAGTGCAAAGATCTAAAAACGCACAAAAGAGAAGGTTTAATTTGAAAATAGCCCTCTTCTATTTTTGGTATTGTGTCAATAATATTCAGAAGTGACACACAGGAGCCTAAAGGGTGTTTTTAGTGTCACTTGTGAAAAAAAATCCCTTTCAGATTCTATTCTTTCTCAAAACCAACTCAACTGCCTCTTACTCACACATACATACTGCCTCCCCATTATCTTTGATCAGAGGTTATAGAAATTTCTGATCTGTTTCCAGCTGTTATCATCCCCATGATCACTTCCCTTATTGTGGGGTGCTGGCATCAATGAGAACCATTCATACCAGTCCTGCTATTTATAGGATTGTCACCTTTCTCCCTTGGCATTACTCCTGTGCCTTTAGCAATGGGCTCGTGCTCATCACTTTATCGCCATGCTAGGAAAAACCTTCATCTGGTTGATATCAGCTTCTCTGGGCCAGTTAAGCAGGAGGCCAACCTGGTGGTGTATATTCCTCAAACCCATTTTACTAACAGCAGACTCGGTTCTCCAAGCGCTGGTACTTGTTGCCAAAATGGCACTATCCATGGATAAGAGGGAGGGATCAGCAGGCTTCAGGGGACCCCAAGCATTTGCAGAGGGACAAAAAATATTTAGAAGGGGGGAAAAAAAACTGGGGTGGGGGAAACCCCAATCAGTTCAATTTTTAAGCATGCTGTCTGTCTGTTGAGGGCAGGAGGAATGGGATTAAGCATCCTGGAAGAGAAACTGGCTGGCTGGAACCCTGAACAGGAGCATCATATACTGCAACTGCAGGTCCCACTTGATATGCCAAATGCTCTTCTTTATGTCAGTATGGGACATTTTGGAGGCTCTTGGAGGGCTGGATAGGAAGTAGAGGCAGGGCTATCCTCTAGGGACTGTTGCTTAATTGGGGAAACTTTGTGTATATGAGTTAGCTGGAGGAATAAAGTGGGTGGCTACCTCAGTATTTCCTGAGAAGGGTGTTGACTTTCTTTCTCTCTTTCTTCCTTCCTTTCTTCTGTAATAAGTGCATGGTAGGCAGGAATATAATAAGTGCATGGTAGGCAGGAATTCAACAGATTTAGCCTATCATAATATGGAAGAACAGGGAGGGTGAAAGCAGCGCTGGTTGAACTCTTGCCCCGTTGTTTAGGTGTTGAATGTGTAGGTACCTTGGCAGGGCAGAAATAAATAGCAACAATAAGTGAAAGGATGGATTTTTTTTGCCACCCTTTCAGTGCATGCTTACAAACCAAGTGGGGACTTGCATTGGGTGAATGGCTCAATGCAGATGACCATTTTCTGTGATGTGCAAGTGACCACTTGGTAAGCCAGTTGCCTAGATGATTACAGACACATTTCACCACCTGTTTGCACCTGAAGTGTGGTAGCATCAAGTGCACCTTTCACTTGGTAGGATAATACATATAAACCGTGGTGAGAGAGCTCACCTCAGGGTAGTTTGGTCATCTGCCCGGGCGGCTCTTTGGTCCATCCTGTCAAATGCTGAGGGGATTTTTTGCCCCCTCTCCCGGGCTGCATCTCCACATTTCTGACCAGGGGCAGATGTATAGTAAAGTTCTCCTCAGCCTTTGATGCAGCGCAGCACCCATACACCCCTGAAAAAGTACAACCATGTGTATATTGCCTTGTCAAATGATAAGGAGAACTTTACCACATGTAAGGCGACAAAATGGGCATCTGTTTCTGGTGTAATGTATATTTACAGCAGTTATATACATGCAGTGATAGGTTACACTTCAGTGGTTGTCTGATACACTCAATGTGCTTCAGATAACCAGTGGACACCCCTGCCCCCCAGTGCTATGCTGAGGTCATCAGGGCACCATCTCCCTTATTAGAGTGTGACTCATTACGTTTATGCAAATTAGAGTGGAACAGCACATGATAAAGCTCTGAACTTGGGTGGGATGGAGTGGGGTGAATGGAGGCAGCTGCTTTCCCCCTTCCTTAACCTAGAGGCATGCTGTGGTTCAGGGCCAAAACTGGACCAAAAATGGCCACCGGTCATTCCTTTTCTGTGAGGCAATTTCTAGAGCAGCACAGAGGGAGGAAAGCGGTGGAAATCTGCTCACTAAAGCTTTCCATTGCAGAGGGTGATGGTGAGGGAAGAGTTTGCTTCAGTCACTTTCAGTTAATATATTATGTAGGCCCAGCCATGCCTGAAATAGTCATGTTCCGCCGTTAAGGCCTGATAATATTAGGAAGGGGATCTTACCTCCCTCAAGCTAAAATAACTGCAGTGCTAGCATTATGGGACAAAAAGCTGAAGGTGGTGGTGGTGGGCAGAATAGCAGAATGAAATCCCACCCTCTGACTTACCCCATTTTTCACCAAATCATGCCCCTACCACCACAAGGACACATTATAGTGGTATGCCTTGTCTGACAGTATCTTCTGTTGGCAGCACATTCACTGCGGTCTGTATTAGGTATATCGATTTGCTTGCGATCTTGAAGGCCAGGGGCTGGAATGTATGATTGTGGTTTTAAGAATCTGTGTAAGTTTTTTTTTAGTTATTTCTGGGTAAGTTTCTAAAAAATATTTCTTGCCCCCCAAGCTGGAGAAAGCTGGTAGTGCTGATATAGGGCTGTCAGTTTCACTTTCTGTTTTGCTCTCCTAGGGGAAACAAGCTTACTCTGCCTCAGAAACACAGGGCATTTCCACACAACTCATCACAGAAAACAGTTTTTCTTAACGCTGAAGTCATGCTAGCCAGGATTTAGCATTAGTGGTGCAATATCCTATTTCCATGCTGTGAAGCTGGGGTGTGGGCATGTTTGCCCCTGTTTCTTCTTCTTGCACATGCTGTCTTCTTTCACATGCTGCCCCCATATGTTTGGAAGCAGACCTACTGTATACTAAATGGAGAGAGAAAGTTTCATACCTGAAGGTCCTACTCATGAAAAGTGATCTGGGGGCTGTCTATACGCGGGGAAAGCCCCGTGGTGGCTGTGGATCTGCGCTGCGTCAGTTACATGATGCGGCTGCAGCTTCGCAGCCACCATGAGGCTTTCCTGTGAAGCTGCACATTGAAAAAGTGGGGACTTACCTTGACGTTTTCAATGGGAGCGAGATCAGAACAGCTCTTCTGCCGTCTGATGTCACTCCAGGGCCAATCTGGTCCCTGGTGGAAGGTAACTCGTCATCGGTCACCTTCCACCAGGAAGATGGCAGGGGCAGCTCCGATACCCGGATGGCTGCCGGAAATGCTGTGCTCCTTCATTGGTGTTGGGATTACCCAGCGTCACCATGGGAGAGGAAAACTGTGGGGTTTCTGAGGGAGATGGTGCCACGTCAGTGCTGGGAAAACAGCCCCCTGGTGTTAGAGGTGAACAGTGAGGTGCCCAGGTTTGCTGGTGATACCAAATTATTCAGGAGGTTCCAAAGCTCAAAGGGACTGTGTCATATTAAAAGAAAGAAGAAGTGGTAGTGGTGGTGGTGAGATTACTAAATGGCAGAGCATTGATGTAGGAAAATGGTGAAATAGTTTGTCTGATGATATCATGGTAGATGCTTGTGGTACTTGCCCAACTACTGAATCATCAATGAGATATACTTGACATTCCAAATAGCAATAAATATACTAACTTGGGTGGGGGGGAGGGGAGAGCGAGAGAAATAATTAGAACAGCTGTGATTTATTGCTGGACAAAATTTGATTTCCGCACGGTAGATGCGTAACCTTGAGAAATCGGAACAGCCAAGTAACAGCTGGACATTTATTGCACAGTAAAACTATAATCTTTGATGGGACTTAATAAAAATGTGCAAGGTGCACCTATCCAAACATTGCTTAGTTCAGCTTTCCCCAACCTGGTACTCTCCGATGTGTTGGACTGCAATTCCCATTATTCTCAGCCAACCTGCTGGCTGGGAATGATGGGAGGTGCAGTCAACACATCTGGAGAGTTCCAGGTTGGGGAAGGCTGGCTTAATTCTGTCCACACCAATCATAAAAAGAATTGTGCTGATTTGGACCAAAGTTCCCATCTAACCAAGGATTCTATTTCCAACAGTAACAGTGAGATACTACTGAGAACCCCACAAGCAGGTTGTGAAGGAACAGGCCTCTCCTGTTATTTAACCTTCAGTATCTGGTATCCAGAGATATACTGTCTCTTGATATGGAGGCCCCATTTAACTATCATGGCTGGGACTGGTTCTAATAATAATAATAATAATAATAATAATAATAATAATAATAATAATAATAACCCACCTCTCCCTCCCAACACAAATGCAAATGCCATAAAATACATATAAATGTATTTTATATAAATTTTAATTTATATAAATTTTAATATATAAATTTTATATAAACATATAAATTTTGTTCTGACTTTATACTGCTAGTTTTACCCTACCCTGTGCCTGTTTGGTGCATTCTCTTCCCCTCCTTATTGTTTTATTATGATTTTATTAGAATGTAAGCCTATGCGGCAGAGTCTTGCTATTTACTGTTTTACTCTGTACAGCACCATGTACATTGATGGTGCTATATAAATAATAATAATAATAATAATAATAATAATAATAAATGATTAAAACATTTAAAATTAATACATTATTAAAAGCAGCACATTACTAAACATGGAGTCAGCATGACAGAAGACATAGAGGTGGGAGTGCAAAATTAATTTTCCTAACATGGTTCTCAGTCATGTCAAAAGATGCTCTGAGAACATAAACAGAGTCTGGATGTGTCAAACCAAAGGTCGATTTAGTCTAATCATCCAGAGGCTTCAGTAAAGTGCACAAGCACAGCATTATTCTATTGTTGCCTCTTTAGCTGCTCTCTTCAGTGGCATACTGCCCTTGAACATGGAGGCTCTATTTAACTATCACAGGCAATAGGCCATGACAGGACCTACCTTTCTTCTCAATGGATTTGTCTAATCTGTGTCTAAAGTCATCTTAAACCAGCCACCGTTATCTCATTCCATGGTAGCAAATTTCTGGAATTAATTATGCACTGTGTGAAGAACTTTCTTTTGAGAAGGGCCAAACTACGTATGTGTAATGGTGGCAGCACCATATCTTTTTACACAGAACAACCCATGTCACGTAGCAAGAGGGGTTATTTGGAGAGGGGTGTGTGTCTGATTTTTTAAAACAAAAGGTTTTATGAGCACAGAACCATGCCTCCCAAATTTTCTCTCCACAGCTTCTCACCAGTTGCTTTTCTCCTCACCTAGACTCACTTCCAGTGCTGGAGCTTGACTGAGGAGAAACAGCATGAGGGGAGAGGATTTGGGAGGAAGTATATCACAAACAGGGGTGGTATAGGGGAAGGGTCTCTTCACCCACAAGGCACTTTTACTTTGAAAAGTGCCCCCCTCATTTCCATCTTTCTACTTGATTGGAACAGTTGCCCATGTTTAAATGAACACACGGAGCTGCACCAAATGACAGATAATTTGGCTCTCAGTGAGCGCAGGTAGTGGAGTCTGGAGATGTAGGAGAATGTGACTGGAAAGTGTGTGGGTGATGGATGGTTGAAAAACAGAACCTGAAGTTGTTGCAGGCACTACTGTCAAATTTCTAAACACATCTCAGATACCTTGCCAGCCGTAAGGGCTAGACACATCCTAGTTGTTGTTTTAATGAGATTTTTGAGGCTTTGTGAATCACACACCAGATAATTCCTCTTTCTGTACACATGTGAAAGGAATGGGCATGTCTTTACCACACCGTCGTCCATTGTTTCCCTTCTGCCTATCTACCCATTGTCCATTTGTATTTAGGCAGTAAATAGTAATGGTTTAAGAATTGCTGTAATGTGAGAGGTCAAAACATTCACTTTCAGATAAGGCTCTTCTGTGAGAGGTGGAGGGACAAACATGGAGGCAGGATATAACCATGGGGCAAGGTGGGAAGGTCAAGTGGGCCTTTGGGGTTGTCCCCTTCTAGATGATTCTAGACCCTTTCTCTGAAAAAAAAAACTTCTTTACTTGAGGGAGATAATTTGGAAAAACATGCAGGCAGTATTCTTCCCACTTGCTCACTAAAAAGAAAACTACCTTTCAGTATTCTGGCCAACATAGTAGAAAGGCACTAGGATAACTGACACATACTAGGCATTTATTTTCACATTTTGTACAGTTTTAAAACCCTTCTAGATTAATATTTCATACGATTACATCACTTTAAACTTAGGGTACCTGTGCTTAGGTTCTAGATTTTCTGCATTAATTTCTGCCCTGCCACTTGGTGTACCTTCACACTTATCCCAATCTTTCTTTTTTCTCTCCCTCTCATAGAAGTAAGAATGTCTAAGCCCCTGGAGTTGGAGAAGGCGCGGCTGGAGCTGCAAGAGGAGCACACAGGTAGCAACATCTGGTGGGAAAGGATGGAAATTTGGGTGGGGTTTTGTGTTTTGTTTTATTCATTAGCTAGATTATGACCTTTGAGGGGTGAAGGGTGAAAAGTAAGAGCACTGTGATGTGGCAGTGACCCCAGTGCAGAGTTTTGCTCCCTTCCTCTATCACACCATAGCTGTGCCCACTTTGTTGCTTGTTTTCTTTGTCCCATTGAATTTAAGATGAGCCATGGGGGATCATGACTTGCCTTTCATTTGCATAGCCCTGCCCTGAGTTCCATTCCTTGGTCATGCTAGAATGTGGCTTTTCTCCACAAGGCATTTATCATGCACTACTCATTCCCTACTCAAAGTTGTTTATGGGTTCTTTAGGTGATGCTATAAACCTTGAGTTTCACTTCTGTGTCTAACCAGAACTTTCAGCAAGTTTTTTTTAGAGCAGGGAAAATGTGTCATTTAATTGTGAAAGAGAAAGAAAGCACGATTTCCCACTGTGTATTAGCGCTGTTCCACTATATTATTATTATTATTATTATTTATTTATTTATTTATATAGCACCATCAATGTACATGGTGCTGTACAGAGTAAAACAGTAAATAGCAAGACCCTGCCGCATAGGCTTACATTCTAATAAAACCATAATAAAACAATAAGGAGGGGAAGAGAAAGCAAACAGGCACAGGGTAGGGTAAACTATACCACAGTGCCACCTAGAGATTATGTAGCAGAAAAACAGGAAAGGAAACGCTTCTCATATAGGCTTAAATATCAATTCTGCAATGAAAATGAAAGTAGTTACAGCAGATTAACAGCCTCGTGTAGAAAAGTTCCAAGAGACAGAACTCAGGAACTGGCTTTCATATATATGAGAATGCCTCCCGGTATTCTGCAATTTACAAATGAGCATTTATGCAAAATAAAAAGTGATAATTCACTTTTTAGCAGCATTGTAATCAGTCTTAGTATGGGAGGGGAACAATTGAGGTGTGTTGAAGTATGAGAGAGAGAGAAAACAAGCAATGAAGAATCCTGAAAAGGTGTTTGTTTTAGGGGAGGAGAAGGAACAAAGCAGAAGGAAATGGGCCAGTGACCATGCTGCCTGAGCATGTAATCCCACACATCTGGAGGGCACCAGGTTGGGAAAGGCTGACTTAGAGGAAAGGCACGAAATGCCAGACAAATGGAGACCTCAAAGTTGCACCGAAGAGTTGTTATTGTTCAACTCTAAAAACAAAATACATGTATAACCCATTAACCATTCAGAATAAAAACTTGTATCCTAAAAACATACTGTAATATGGAAATGAACATGAATATTAGATACAAAATAGAATAGGCTCTATATTAGATCAAAACAGTTTTAAAATGCTATTAATGAAATTTAATTCTTGAAAAACATACATGTTTAAAAACAACAACCATCAAAGCTAATAATAACAAGGTTTGCACATGTACTTTGTTTTTAGATTCATTCCTGAGAAAGAGTTTTAGCTCCAAATGTGTTGGCAATACAGTTTTCTGAGCACATTTGTGATCTTGTCCTTATGCCTTTGCACTTGTGCACTCATGTGGGTGGGTGTGCAGTAGCATAAGACAGGGGCAGGCAGAAGGTAGACCAGGATCTCATGGTATGTCTCTGGATCATTTGCAGTAAATCGACAAGGTTTTCTGACACCTGATGTTTGACCAATAGAGACAACAAAATCCCTCCTTCCCCTGTGCCCAAATCAAGAAAGCTTTGGAGAAAACAGGAGTAGATGCATGTGTGAATGGATTCTTCCATGAGCACCAGTTCTGGCACTGAAAACAAATTCCTAGGCTGAGCATGTGTTCACGGGTGCCTTGTTTCTTAATTCTCTTTTCTGAGCCACTAATTTTCACCCTGCTCTAGCTGGTGGTCCTCAGGGTTCTAATGAAAAGCAAAGTAGATCTCGCAAGCCTAAAAGTCTGTCCTGCCCCTTCCATAAGAAACCTCATGGCTAAGATTGAAGTCCTGCGAACCACTACGAGCAGCAGAGAAAGTCCCAAAATCCATAGGGAGAGGAGGGGAACAAGAAGAAGTTCAGCAGATTTGATTTGGACTCTGGGCCCCTAGTTGGGAAATGTGGGCCTGGGGAAGAGGGTTTGACACAAACTGGGAAGAGAGATTCTTGAGGGTATCTTTGTATGGAGGCTTTGTGCTGATTTTTCTTCTTCTTTGGTTCAAGATACGGAAAGAAATGGACCTGACACAAACCACCAGGTGAGAAATGTTGGGCAGAAGCATGAGCTGTATATAATGTGGGAGCGGAGATGTCATGGTGGCAGAAAGTGGCGCATGCCCCCAGTCTGTCCATGCTGATGTCCTTTCTCTGTTTGTCCCTCTCAGACCCAGCAGAGCAAACCTTCCCCGTTCTCCCCATCCCCAACCAGCACCGGCACCAAGGTAAGTGTCCAAGATGACTGGAGAATGATAAAGGTGTCTTGGTGGCTTATATTACTTAAGGAGCAATCCTGTGGCCCCCGGACAGCTTCTTTCAGCGCTCCAACCTTGGAGGTGGGGATCAGAGCTCCAACCTCCCTTCACCTTGCAGTTGGTGCAGATCTTGGAGAAGGAGAAAAGGGGGCGTTTCAATGGGCAGGGATGGGAAGAGAGTGGAGAGGCCAGGATATGAGTTATCCTGAGGCCTCTCCAGCCTCCATCTCTCCCACTATGAAGCCCCCCAGCTAGATGGGGGGGGGGAACCCATTCAACGAAAATGCAGAGCGGGAATCCAGGGGGGGTGAAGATTGCTTCCCTGTCCTAGAGTCAGACTCAGCTATGGTGGCTGCAGTTGAGAGATGGCATTTCTGTCTCTAAGGGAGAACCTAATTTTTCTGTCTGTCTGTCTGTCTGTCTATCTATCTATCTATCTATCTATCTATCTATCCCATTTTTCCTTTGGGAAGTGGCTTACACCGATCTCTCATGCCAATTCCCCACTGAAGTTCTCACCGAGCCGATATTTACTTAGCTTTAAAGCTATCGGTGCCTTGTGCTCTCAGCATGCTTCCAGTGAGAAGCCCAACGTACATCTGGTTTGGATGATCTAAGGCTGCGTACACACATTAGCTTTTTGAGACTTGGGGGCAGTATGATGGAGACATTCAGTATGACATTTTTTAAACTGTCCCTCAATAGTCTCTGATCAAACAGGTTTTGCTGGGTTTGGAAGCATGAGAGAAACCTGCAAAACCTATTTTGTTCAATGCTTGGAGCTGTGAAGTGTTAAAGATATTATAGTTGATTACTCTCCTACCTTTTGATAAACAGATTAAACTGAAGACAATTTGCATATCACCAAAACCACAATATGTGCCTTTTTCAGATGTTGAAAGAGGCATCAGATAATTTTAACAGTTCAACTTTTGGCAAGATCCAAGAATTGCACCCTCTGCAACATTGCAAAGGATCCTGATTTTGCACCTCTTGGATTGCAAACGGCTTCAGTAGAAACCCTCAAACGTTGCTGCCTGCACAACTGATTGGGTTGGTTGTACAGTTAGGTGGGGGAAAGATTGGAATAATATATACAAAAAGAAAAAGGCTGGGTGGGTAGGGTGAGGCAGGACTGTGGGCTGCCTCGCACTTTTGTTATCAATGTGATAGGAACTCATGAATCAAGGTTAGTTGGGGAGGGGGGAATTCCCTGAGTCCCAGGCCCGGCAGCAAAACAGGAAGCCGAGCGGCGATGTGTTTGAGAGATAGCATCAACTTCCATTGGTCAGTGGGCGGGATTTTGGTGCCTTGCATTGTTCTTTGTCCCTCCAAGTGGTTTGCAGCAGCAAAACGAATTAAACGCATGCAGAAGTGCTTATTTAGCATAATGTATTCAAGTTGCAGAATTTGGTTTGCCTTGATGTGAAATTTTACATTTTTGCTTAACACACAGTATACACAACCTTGGCCAATATTCTTCGGCTCTGTTAAACCATCGTCCTTCCTCTAAATTCTTCAAAAGTATCCTTAAAACTTGATACTTCTGGCCGTGCGGACCTCAGCCTGCCTCATGAAGGAAACCTTTTACTGCGGTTGGGGTTTCTCTTTAAGTGTGTTCCCCTGGGTTGGTGGCTTAGACACAGGGCCGGTGCCAGACTATTTTGTGCCCTAGGCAAGGCAAGCTACTTGCACCCCCCCCCCCCAAATATTGCCAACTTCGATTCAGCTGTTCAAAAAGAGTTTCTGAACTATTTTATTTTCCTTTTATTATGTTTTTTCTTAAACCAGCTAATTTGTATAAAACTGTGACCCTCAAAGGGCAGTACTGCGCCCCTCTGGGGTCTGCGCCCTAGGCAGCTGCCTTAATGGTATCACCGCCCCTGCTTAGACATGGTTATTTTCTTCAGGTGAGGGAGCGGGAGGTTAGGGACCCTAGAAAGAAATGAAAATATGGGAGAAGGGAGTCATCACATTTGTGTCTGAAATAATCCAGGTTGGGCCAAGGAAGAGAGCGACAGCAGAAGCAGAAGGATGTCTTGTCATACAGACTTAGAAAGAGAAGTGGGGTGATTTTCTTCCTTCTTGCTTTCTCCCTCCAGATCAAAGCTGAAGACCCCACAGAAATGCCTCCAGCCCCAGCCCCGGCCCCGGCTCCGCCAGCTCAACAGCCACACCTACCCCAGGCCCAGCTTATGTTAGCTGGGAGCCAGCTTGCTGGGGTAAGTGGAGGAAGCCCAGTGGCAGGGCACAGTTCCTGCAGCTTCACCAGACGCAGCTGTTAGGGTGGGATGAGGTGGATGCGAATGACGAACGCTGCTTCCATGACCTCAAGGAGTGTTGAATCAGAATGTTGAAAGAAGTCTAGGAATGTGACAATTCCTGCTGGCAAGATCAGGGGCTCCGGGCCCAAATTCCATGATGTAAATAGTAGGATTTTATTCTCTCCCGTGGGCAGCTTCTCCCTTTCTATAGGGCCATTTCATAGCATTATGCAACAACAAGCCCGGATTTGCAAGTGCAATAATGGAGAGTCTCTATCATGAGGCCTGTATGCTAATTTTTAATTTTGCATACCGTGATTTTCGTTGCATTCACACTTTACATTTTTAGCTGTACACGCTTGCGGAAGAAAAACATCTTAGGTGTACTCTTAAAGATGTCATGTTTGAAAAGGCCCATGTAACCTGCCAGATTGGAAAAAAAAATCCAGAAGGCCAGAAGGACTCCCTTCTGAATCCCTGGAGCTCTGAGGTGGGCCTTGGAGGAGGAGGAGGAGGAAATGGGTGATTTAGAAACCCCACCCCTCATCTCACTTCTGACGGTCCGGATGCCTTTGTGTTGGATGGAGGTCTGAGGAGGTAGATGGGTATTTCTCACCATCCTACACAGGAGTTGCTTGTTGGAGTATGCTTGGGCTAGGGCTAAATTCCCACCCTGCACTTCCAAAACTCTGCCGATACTTCCCTGTTATTGGCAGTCCTCTCCATTCCTCCTGTGGCTTTCCCAGTGTCCCTGAACCGCCATGATGTGAAAAACCAACCGCAACCCTCTGCTCTTCCACTTGATGAAATTCTTCCTGTTCTGTGTGAATGATAAACCCGGGAGCTTCTCTCAAGGATGTAGTTGCTTGGCTATGTGCTTGCTGGGGGTTCTAGTGCCTCTGCTGATAAGGATGGGAAAGAACCCAACTAACCCGCTACTTCTTTCTCTCTGCCTGATTTATTCCTCTTTGTCGTCCCTTTTTCCTTCCCTTTCCACACCGTCATCCCCCCTCCCCTTTTGCTTGGTTGTCCTCGCCTTGCCTGCCACGATGCCTTCGGTGTGCCTCCTTCTGCCTTCCCCCAACCCAGCTTACGGCCCTGATGCCCGCCCAACAGCAGCTGCTTCTGCAGCAGGCCCAGGCCCAGCTTCTGGCAGCCGCCGTGCAGCAGTCCAATGCCGCTGCCCGCCGCCGCTTCCTCTCAGCAGCCTGGGGCTGAGCTGCCGGCGCCACAAAACCAGCCCCAGACACCTCAGCTTGCCCTGTCTCAGCCAATCCAGCTCACTGCACAGGTAAGGGCTTGGTAGGAGAGGCCCAGTTTGGTCAGAATGGGTCCTGCTTGCACAGCGCTACAGGGTCACCACACAGTAGGGTCCGTATCCCTGTTCCTCATTCGCCTGGAGAATTGGACAGGACTTAAAGTGTAATAAGGGTTGTTTAAAACAAACTAACAGTTTGTGCTTATCTGTCCTAAGACATAGGGCGTATCTGTACTATCCGTTTAAAGCGCTTTAAGTCATTGTCAGGCCGCAAGGGATACCTTGGGCCTGCAGTTCTGTGAGAGAGACTTTCCAGCATCCTTTCCAAGCTACAGTTTCCAGGATTCTCTAGGGAAAGCCATGATAATGAAACCAGGATAAAACAGATATAAATCTCTCTCCATGCTCTCTCGCCTCCCTTTTCTGCTCTAGGACATTCAGCAGTTGCTTCAGCTCCAGCAATTAGTCCTCGTCCCAGGGCACCACCTCCAGCCGCCTGCACAGTTCCTGCTGCCACAGGCCCAGCAGGGACAGCAAGGTAAGAACGGTTTGTGTGGTGCTGTGCCGTTTTTGGAGGGTCTGCACTAGAGCCTCTGTCACCCAGCGCGGTATTTTTGAAAAATGCGTTTTGGCCTTGGGAACACATGGTGATGAATACAGTAGAGTATCCGCCATGTTTACAGTCGAACATCACATCCAACCAATGCAGGAGAAATAGGAGGACTTGGAAAGGTCTTGTGTGTTTTGTCATTTGTGTGTAGAATGAGCACATGACATAAGCCTTTTGTGTGTGTGTGTGTGTGTGTGTGTGTGTGAATCTGCTGACTGCATGCACACCTTTGATGGTGTGCAGCAATGGAGGTTTAAAAATAAGTTGTGTGGTAATTCACAGTTCTGCACCTCCATACATGCATAGTCAAAAGCATCTGCAAAAAACACACCCCGAAACAAAAAATGCATAGAGGAGAAGGAAAAAGAGACGTGGGGAGAGAAGGTGGTCAGGTCATGGTGCCGTTGCTACTGGCATTGGCATACTCTCCCTTTCTGGGCAGACGCTAGCAGATTGGACAAGTGCCACTCACTGAGAGCGCCATCACACGAGGGAAAATCGTGTTTGCTTACCGTCGCTTCTCCGCCTGGGCGTTTGTCTCTCATTACTCCCTCTTTTGAAAGAGGAAGTAAACAATGTGCAAGGGCCACGTTGAGTGGGCTGCTTTGATCGCACTGCTTCTCCTGCACACAGCAGGAGATAGCGGCTACTTCCGTCTTTATTTTAAGTCGGACTTACTGGGGTGTTTTTCCGTCACGCAAAGAAGGCTAGAGGGGGCTAGAGGCGCGCGGGAGGCAGACGACATCGGGAGAGGCACCCAGAAAAATCCGTGAGTGCCCAGGAACGAGCGTGCAATAAAACGCTCGTCTGATGGACCTCTGAGTTTCCTCCTTGTCGTTGGGCTGCCTTTGAGCTACTTCAGCTTTTTTCTCCTCCTCTGTTTGTGCCTTTTTGCATGCTGTCTGGTGAAGGGTCCCCACCAACCCCCAACGGCCTCTTCCTTTCTCACTTGCTCTTGCAAAAGGGCCTCTCACCTTTTTCCTTCCCTGGGGGGGGCACCCCCCCATCCTCCTCCACTGCGGCTGCTGTTATCCTCTCCCTGCAATACTTTCTGTATGTTTATCTTTTCTTGCCTGTGCATCCCATTAAAATCAACGTGAGGAAAGAGCAGGAAATGAATGGAGGTAGAGGAGAAAGACACTGTGTGTGTGCAGAGGAGCTGGGGGGAAACGTTAAAGCTATTTAACAGTTACAATACTGCCAAATATAAACACACATGTCTTTGTAGCATATGGAAACCACAAGCAGCAGAAAAAAACCCATCATAAAGGTAGTTTGGGAAACAATGGAATATTGAGGGAGACATATCAACAGGGCAATGAATTGGGATGTGCATCGTGTGAGATGTTACAATACCAGGGAGAAATGCTAATGCAGATAGGCCCTTTTTCTTAGGATAAAATATTATTTGTTTATTTGTTTATTTGTTAAGTTTGCATTCCACTTTTTTTTTTTAACAGATGGTGTCAATTATTGTATTCTCTTAGATTAGAATCATTGATTGAGCAGTGTATAAGGAAAGGAAAATTGCTGTGTGGAATAGAAACTCCCTCCCAACTCTCTAACCACTACACCATCCAGCTAGGTTTTCTTTTTATCTCCATATTTTCAGCAGAAGCTGCACATGTTAATTTCACTTCAGCCCATGAGGGCTGGGAACTTGCTTTGCTTTTTTAAAACACCAACAACAGAGAATTTTAAGAGTCTGAAGAATGGTACACCAATGGCCAAAACACAGATTTCTATTATGTGTTTGATCAGAAACTGGGCTGTAACTTTGCACACCATGGCCCATGTGATGCCTGGACTTTGCTGAGCTGTTTGTTTCTTCTCTTCCTCAAAGGGCTGCTCCCAACACCAAATCTCTTTCAGCTACCTCAGCAAAACCCAGGGAGCCTCCTGCCGAACCAGCCTCGTGCAGGACTCCCAGCACAGGTGAGTGAGAAAGGGAGAGGTGCTGTATGTAAAATGTTCAGTGATGTGGAGAAGAAGGAAGAAGAGGGAAGAAGGAAGAAGAAGAAGAAGAAGAGGAAGAGGGAAGAAGAAGAAGAAGAAGAAGAAGAAGAGGAGGAGGAGGAGGAGGAGGAGGAGGAGGAGGACGAGGAGGAGGAGGACGAGGAGGAGGGAAGAAGAAGAAGAGGGAAGAAGAAGAAGAAGAAGAAGCTCTTGTAGATATGGTTGGGTGTCATTTGGGGGCCTCATTCTTCCACTTTTAAAAGTGACTTACAACAAATAAACAATGCAATGATAATTAAACGCAAGAAAACAATATAACCTAAAAGCAAATCAGGCTCCAAAGGCATCCTCAAAATAAAAGATCCAAATGTTTGCCAAAAATAAAAAAGGAAAGTTTTTCACCCTTTCCAAAAACTCAGTAATGATGGTTTCCCCCCCCCCCCCCCCCAGCACCTTCAGGTAGAAGGTCCCAAGTTCAGGAGCAATTACTGTTAAGGCCTGACTCCTTTACTTGACCATACTGGCTTACTTTGACCACTAATAAATAATGACCCCAAACCAGTTCAGAGCAATTTCTTCCCTTGCTCTGAATAAGCAAACACTTCCTGCCTTTTTGCAGCCCTTCATCACTATATATATATATAAAAAAAGTACTTTTTGCAGTTGATGAAAACTGGTGAAAAGTGACCTTTTCCCCATTTGGTCAGGCGACGACACTGGGTATCTAGTATATGCTGTTAGGTTGTTCCACCTAGGTGTTGCCCACACATTATGTTTTGGATTGTACTGTATGTAGTACCTCTCTTGAATAACCATGTCTGTGGCTTCTTCCCTCTCCCCAGCAAGTGACTCGGCCTGGCCTCCCCGAGTCCCACCTCGCTCACTCGCAGCCGCCCAAATGCCTGGAGACCCCATCACACCCTGAGGAGCCCAGTGACCTGGAGGAGCTGGAGCAGTTTGCCCGCACCTTCAAGCAGCGGCGTATCAAGCTGGGTTTCACGCAGGTACAGGCCAGGATATTTGCCTCAGACAAATCCAGGGTGGAAGAGTGAAACATAGGTTTCCCTTAGGGCTGCACTAAATGTTCTTCTGTGAACATTTTCAGCGCGAAAGTAGTAATAGGGATGGAGGCTGAAATACTCCTTAGGAAAAACATCGCATGCTCTTCTTTTTTTGCTAGTCCACTGCTTCAGCTCTTTTTAAAACAACCACAACAATAACATTGTCTTCTTGTTGGGAATGTAATCGGAGTGAATCAGATTTGGCTACAGTGACAGTGGCCGGATCTGCACTAGTCTTATAACATTGCTAGTGTCCCTTTCTAACGTGGTTCTCTGTATCGGTTCTCTGTAGCTGTAACGTTACTGCAGGGCACATTGTTAAATCCTTTCGTTGTTCTCCCTCTTCTCCGAGAGCTGCTGGGTTTGCTCCGCCCACTGCCTGCCTCATTCCTAGCCAGCAGGGCAGGGCAGGGCAATAGTCATAAGCACACACACAAAACCCCTCCCAAAACATCTTAATGCAGGTCCCGGGGAATAGCCTGAGTGCATAGGAGCCAGCCACTTTGCTGAAGCTAAGCAGGGTTGGGTCTGGTCAGGGTTGGGATGGGAGACCAAATTGAAAAGTTTTAGCGTTTAAGCCCCTCTGGTCATGAGTTTTGGACTTTGGACCCTTGTTAATTTTCCTGCACGGAGCTACAGCGATCCTTTGAGTGCTTTTCCGCTCCTTTGCAAAGAGTGGTGAAATGTTAAAAAAAGTAAAATAAAAAATCAACCGATGACCCAATTTGATTCAAATTTTAAGGCAGGATGCATGGGTGTACTTCACAATAAAAGCAGATTCTAAGGTGGAAAACTTCTGAGTCCTTTGCATGCAATTGTCAGTGATTGCACAGTATAACGCTGGTGTGATTTATCTGCTGTAGCAGATAAGATAGCAAACGGGGCGAAGGAAGGAGAACAGGAAGTGGGCGGAGCAAACCCAGCAGCTCTGAGAAAGGGAGAGGAGAATTACCGGTAGGACGAGGCACATGAATCTGTAGACACGCTGGAACTAAGAAACAGAACCTGTAAGTACGACTCATTTACAACGTTGGAGACCCAGGGACACGTAACGCTATGCGTCACAGTAACCCATTCAAAACGTTAGAATAACACCAGTGTAGATTCCCACAGTGTCAACTGGATTTGGCCACCTGGTAATGTCACTAAAGACAATTCAGAGCAAAGACAGTTGTTCCTGCCCTTGCTCTGAATGAACAAACACTTTCATCTCTTTATGCAGCCCCTCCCACCCCACCCCTTAAAACCTGGAAGAGTGGGGAACATTTCACAGCTAATAAAAACTTCGGTCCTAGTCCTACTTCCAAATAGAGACACTGGACTTTTTAAAACATAACGCTAAACCAAGGTTTAGCTCTATGTGCATGAGCTGGAACAACTCCAAGCAAAGTCTTATGCTTGCTTGCTTCCCCCTCCTCTCTCCTCCTCCTT
The DNA here is from genome assembly GCF_023053635.1 of Elgaria multicarinata webbii. Classification (NCBI taxonomy): domain Eukaryota; kingdom Metazoa; phylum Chordata; class Lepidosauria; order Squamata; family Anguidae; genus Elgaria; species Elgaria multicarinata. The sequence continues at coordinate 27,840,949 of NC_086183.1, forward strand.
CGTGACTTGGAGAAGGTCTTCTGCAGCATCACTTTTTATGAAGCCTACCTTGTCATTGCATGTGAACCAGAGATTATAGTTTAAAATGAACTCTAGTTGGTTACTAAACAAACCAACTTAAAACACTGGGTTATGAAATTGGCTTATTTCACTAACTAGAGTTTATTTTAAACCACAGTGATCCTGTTCAGCTGACACACTAAGCCACGGTGGTTAAGCATTTTGAGCTAAACATTATGGCTTAGTATGTCATATGAACCATGGCTTAGTGTGTCATGTGAACCATTCCTAACCATGGTGGCTACCTAACCATGGTTTAAACATGCTCACTAAACGTTTGCTGCAAAAGGGTTAGCAGCCTAACCATGGTTTATTTTGTTGTCTGAACAGGCCCAATTTCTGGTTTGTACATAGCAATAAGCCAGGATTTGTGGGGAATGAAACTAAACACTGCAGATGTCCTTCTCCTGACTTGGAGAAGAAGATAATCACAATTCTGTGCCAAGTAAACCTTAGTTCTGCTTGAATTGTGCAAAATAAGAAAATATGAATACATGTTCTTATTTTGCATAATGTATTCTGTTTCTTCCTGTCTTGGAGAAGGGAAGTCAGCTGTGCAATGCTTTCTGAGGACTAGAAATCTTAGTCACTTCTCCGATACTGGAGAATCTAAACATAGATGGCACCACCAACGGGTCTGCTCTGGAATGTGCACTCACCATGTGTATTGGCACACATACAGTTTCCTCATTAGGATCAATCTTAGGGCTGGAGTGAGGGTGCAGGCGCTAGCAGTTTGACATAAAAAGGGCTACGTAGAGCTCTGATGGGCTGGGCTCCCGGTGACATCCTGTAGCAAACTTCCCTCTCTTTTCTGGAGTAGTTTCTCAGGTGAAAACTATTGGTTTTCAACATCAAGCACCATATGGTTCTTAAGTGTATAATTTTACAAGCAGCACCTTAATCAATCAAAACAAAAAGGGCAGACAGCCCACTGAAAGCATGGAAGAGGATTCAAATGGACAAGGAAATCGGCATTTGTGTATGTAATTTAAAGAACGTAGGCAGGAGAAACATCCCAGAGTGCAGGACACGGATTAACAGGCTCAAGTGACAGGAAGCCAGATTCCGGCTGGACATCAGGAAAATGTCCTGACTGTTAGAGCAGTACGACGATGGAACCAATGACCTAGGGAGGTTGTGGGCTCTCCCACCCTAGAGACATTCAAGAGGCAGCTGGACAGCCATCTGCCAGGGATGCTTTGAGATGGATTCCTGCATTGAGCAGGGGGTTGGACTCGATGGCCTTGTAGGCCCCTTCCAACTCTACTATTCTATGATTCTATGAAACGCCTCCTGTTTATATGCACATTTGTACATAGCCTGAGATTGCTCCCATCATTGTCAACACAGTTTCAAGCCTATGTTCAGAGCCTGAAAGGCTGGAAAATTTGGTTAAGTGAAAGCTGAAGTTCTTAGGGCGTTGAACGTTGTGCTCAGCCTACAGTTCTGGGTTTGGATGGAATCGTGAAACACACTTTGAGTAACAGCTCTTCCCTGCACCCCTGTTTATGTTCTCCACAGGGTGATGTGGGGCTGGCCATGGGGAAGCTTTATGGGAATGACTTCAGCCAGACAACTATCTCACGCTTTGAGGCACTCAACCTCAGTTTCAAGAACATGTGCAAGCTCAAACCTCTGCTGGAGAAATGGCTCAATGACGCTGGTAAGAGAAGCGGAGGGAGCGGGCAGACGCTGAGGCCTGCTGGAGGAGGGTCAGGCTGCAAGGGGGCTAAGGCCTGTTTGAGGTGGCAAAAGGAAAAGAAAACTGGGCTCTTGTGGGAGGTGGGATTGTATGGGGTGCTGAATGAGACTGGAGATAAGAGAAAAAGCAAGGTTCAAGATTTGGGGGTATTTTCTGCTATGGCTTTGTTGGGGTGGTGGATTGATCAGGCTCCAGGGAGGTCACTGGGAGTCAGGATGAGTGTAAGAGAAAAGACTGGTTCCATAGTCTGAGGGTGGTTCCTACTGAGGCCTGATTAAAACCAGTGGACGGGGAGCCAAATAGGACTGAACAAGGAGGCTCATGGAAGGACCTGGCCCTGGCCAAAGTCTCCCAGGGTTGAGGAAGAGAAGACTCACTTTGGGCCTTGACAAAAGTTCACTCTATGGCCGTGAAGTTCTTCAGATTCCCGCCGCTTCCCAGTGGGGCAGGCATGGGCAGCTCTTGGCTTATTTGCTTCATCATTATATATGCATTCAACTTTAAAATTGCCCTTTGACGGCCATCAAGGTAGAGCTTGAATGGTTGGTTGGTCTTAGCTGGGAAACAGCTGATGCGCAGGTCACTTAAGTACCAATCAAGTGGGAACCTGGTAAAGCTGCAATGAGATGGAAGGGAGGAGTGGCGTTGCTTCTTGAGATGAGCAAGTGAGCAGAAACCGGTGGAGGAGGATGAAGGTGAAAGTGGGTCAAGCCGTGAGATGGCAGGTGCTATGGGGAGGTGTGAGGGAGATGTGCGGGAGGTGAATAAATGCCCCCCTCCCACGTTACAGAGACAATGTCTGTGGACTCCACGCTTCCCAGTCCCAACCAGCTGAGCAGTCCTAACATGGGCTTTGATGGGCTACCAGGCCGGCGCCGCAAGAAACGGACCAGCATTGAGACCAATGTCCGCTTCGCATTGGAAAAAAGCTTTCTCGCGGTGAGGCACTCCCTAGCACCCTTTCCCGAAATCCCCAGAGCGGTACCAACTTCCCTTCCCCTCTCCCAGACAGTGAATAGAAGCTGCTCTAAAGTTATGCATATGGATGCGGAGCAGAATTAAATAATGTTTTAAAATGTGTCACTTTATCTGATGTTTCATGACAAGAGTGAGACACAGTTTAGTGTATTAGTTAGAGTGTTGGATTTAGAAAGCAAAAAGCCAAGCTTCATATTCTTACTCATATGTGAAACTCACTGTGTGGCGTTGCCGTCGTCACTATTTCTCACCCTAACCCCTGTCGCGTGGCTGTTATGAGGATAAAAAACAGTTAATCCCATATATAAGCCACCTGAGTCACTTTGTAGGAACAGTGTGACATATAAACAAATAAATGCACAATTAAGTAACTTTAAAATGGGTTTATTGAGATTAAGGAACTCTTTTCTAGGCCTCATGGCTTTCAACAGCTTTTCCTTATCTCCATTCATCCTGGCCAAAAGCTGGTCAAAAAAGGTCACTTTTCGGGCTAAACTGTATGCTACGTTAAATATATAGCATGCAGTTGATCATTACAATTTTGTTTATCTTAGTGTAAGCATGCAAGCTCCCGATTGTGATCAGGACTTCCATGTGCAGGACATGGAGGTTTAAGCACTCCCCCTCTCAATCCATTCCCACCTATGAAGACTAAAAAGAAGAAAGGGAAAAAACCTCCATTGGTACCAATGGAGGGTTTCTTCTTCTTCTTCTTTTACTTCCTGCAGGGGTAGGGCGTGGGGAGCAATACACTTCGGGCTAAAAAGTGGTTGGGTGAGAAGGTTTAAACCTCCCTTTCCCACCTGCGGTGGTCCTGATCAGGATTGGGGGCCTGCTTGCTTACACTAAGGTAAACAAAAGGGTGAGGATCAGCTGCATGCTATGTATTGAACGGCATGTGTCGTTTAGGCCTTAGGCCTGGGCCCTAGGTAGTCATCAGAGGGGAGCCAGGCGTTACGCCAGGGAATCGGAAGCAAAGAACCCCCCAGAACCATGAAGGGCATTGTTGTTCAGGCCAAGTCCCAGCCCAAACTGGAAGCCCTTTATAGGGCTTTCTGTCAAAGAGGGCATAACGATCAGTCTGGATGGAATGCTGTGGGATGCTACCTTTTGCAGTGACCTACCCAGAGCTGCAGTCTGGAGTTCTTTCTAAGGAAGTGATGTATTCTCAGGGCAAGGCCAATCCAGAGCCTGAGAATACGTCATTTCCAGACTTGGGAAGATCTCCAAACTGCAGCTCTAGGTAGGTCACTGCAAGGGGCAGCATCCCACAAAGTCAAAGGTTCCTGGTATTTGCCCTGGTGGTTCCTGACACTCCCATTTCACAGGAAAAGGAAATCAAAGCTGAGAGAGACTTGCCCATGGCTTTTCAGCAAGTTTTTTGCTGAGTTACAGCTCGACCCCAGGTGTCCAGGCCCAAGGCTGACTTTTCTGTCACTTGATTTCAGCTGATTAACTGTGTGGGTTTGCAGGTTTTCTTAGTCCTCTTAATTCTCTTGATTTTAACCGATTGGTCAGCTTAAGCCTCACATCATTGTCTGTCAGTAGCAGAGACAGGGAAATGCACAGCATGGCAACATCCTGTGACAACAACTCTCTTCCTTTGGCCTTTTAAGTTTCGCCCGCTATATCTCAGATTGGGTTGATAGTCTGAGAAGAGATCTGACATTCCTTGGAATGAATAAAACAGACTCCCTCACCCTTCTGTGTCCCTTTGTTTCCAATGGGCTCTGTGCCATCACTTGCTCCAGTGTATGTCTATTGTCACTCAACCCTGTCCTCCCTGCATTTCCACCCCTGCCCCTCCCCCCCGACTACAGAACCAGAAGCCTACCTCAGAGGAGATCCTACTTATCGCCGAGCAATTAAACATGGAGAAGGAGGTGATTCGCGTCTGGTTCTGCAACCGCCGCCAGAAGGAGAAGCGGATCAATCCTTGCAGCTCTGCTCCCATGTTGCCTGCCCAGGGCAAGCCTCCGGGCTACAACCCTCACTTGGTAAAATCCTACACATCTAATCTTTCTTCCCCACCCCACCCCTGCTCACAAGACATGCATTACTGCAATCCCTTATCATAAGTCCTGCCTATCTCAGTTTTCCTCTTTTAAAGCGTTAACGGACTACATTACCACCACTCCCTCCCACCAAACTCCCTTTCGGAACGTGTCTGTGGACATGTCTGTGAACATGTTGCTCCTGTTACAGCCTTCTGATGAACCCTAGTTAGTTAACACACACCTGCTGGTACATAGCCTTCTATTTTCCTCCCCTGATATATCCTCTACATCTATGCCTACCTACCTAGGCCTCATACAAAACTGCCTGCCTACCTTGTCTACACCAACTGAAACTGCAATATGGTTGTATATATGTATCTACTTATTTCCACCCTTGATAAATCCCATACATGCTACAGATCTTCTCAGCTCCCCTCACTCCCATTATCCCCTGTGATATAGGCCTTACCCCCACCATATAACCCCCTTTATGGTACATTCCTACCACTCAAGTTATAGCATTTGCACTTAACCTTTATATTGTGCTTTCAAATCCTTCCTTGCCCGGTGATGTGTGTGTGTGTGTGTGAGAGTCAGTGTCACATACATAACACACACACCTTTGTTGCTCTAGGATATGATCCCCAATAGAATATACCTGGGTTAGGGGAGAAATCTATTATATTTCTGTGACAGTCTTCTTTCCTGCTACGTTCCCCCAGGTGACCAGCCCAGGCACCGGCACAAGTCTGCCCCTCTCCCAGGCTTCCAGTAGTCTGAGCACAACAGGTACTTGTCTTTCAGTTGCACACTCCCTTCTTGCTGAGGCCCATCTTTCCTTTGCCTCCTTCTAGCAAAACTGACCAATGGGATACGGAGTGTCGTGTTTCTCAGCAAACTCCTGCTTTCGATGGGAGACAAATGACTGAGGCCTGCTAAGTCAGCCACAAAACTTTTATTAAGCAACAAACATCTCTTCCCACCTGAAGAGAGTCTAACCTCTTGGAAACTTCCCCCTAGGCAAAACTATGCAAACTAAGAGAGATAATTGTCCTATCAAGGAGAATAGGAAGCCTTTTCCCAAAGCCTGTTACTTCAGAGAGGCTGGTTCGGTGGCGGGTTCTGGCTCAATGCGAGCCGGACAGACTTTCTCACACCTTCCTTTCACTCCCTGCGTTTTAGCCTGCAGCACACCCTAGCATCAGCCAGCCTGTCGGGGTGCTCTCCTCTGGAAGAAAGATCACTTCCCACTGACTGTGTATTATTTGCCCTTGAGATAAACTCTGGAGAGGGTTCACTCCCAGCTGGTGAAGAGCCCGTGAGAGCTTTCTCCCCCACTGATACAGGCTTGCCTGTGTCTGGCGCCGACTCCTCTACTTCAGAGTCTGATTCTGATGGATTACCTGAAACACCTTCTCCCAAAACAGGGGGAGCAGGGCTAGACATGACACTGAGAGCTTATGATAACCGAATTTGTTAGAACTACACAAAATTGGTGTCTTGGGTAAGAAAGCAGGAGCACCCTGACATTTTGCTTCAAAAAGAATTGAATATTTAGCTTGGCACTTGCAAAAGTCTTGCTGACCTTTGAAGTAGCTGCTGCCCCATCCGGCTCCTGCCCCATCCTGAACAACCTGTCCTTGGGCCATGGGGAAAAGGTGGCAATGGCAGAGAAGGCAGCAGGGGTTATGGAGTCCCTGCCAGAGCATGTTTTTGCATGGGGGATGGATGGGGCAAGGACTTAAAGAGGTCTCCAAGCTTTTTGAATCAGTGGGTACATTTGGAATTTTGAGAGTGACAGCCTAGTTGCACACCTGCTGAAGCTGAGAGACCACCTCCAGCCAAAAATACTGGGCTTATCTCCCATTTCCCAATGGAAATGGGAGTGGGGTGCACCTCTCTTGCGTGCTCCTTTTAGACCTGCAGCACCTCCTTCGTGCTAATTGCTCGGGAGCACTTTGAAGCAAAAACTCCAGTGCTGGTAGAGTCAGAAGGAGCACCAGAGAGTTGCATTTTCCTCCTCTGCTCCTGACAGTTGTTCCTCCCATTGTGAAATTGCCTCAACATTATGATGATTGGGCACTTTTAATGAGCCTTGCAATTCTTTTGAAGATGCTGACGCAGGAACCGTGCCAATCATAGCATGTTCTGCAGCCTAGATCCCTGGGTGTGTTTGCGTATTGATGCCCTGCCAGTATTCCATCGTCATGCAATGCCAATTGCTCTGGCCAGTTGCACGGCAGCCATGCAAAACCAATCCACCTGCAGATCTTTGCTAATGCTGCTATGCCTCCCTCCGGAGGCCGAATCTTTAATTGCCCAGCCCACCACAAAGTAAGCGATAGTTGAGTCTCACTTCTGATTTCCTGATGAGCTTTCAGGGGCACTTAGAAGCAGGGCAAAGTCACACTCTTTTGAGTGCCTCTGAACCTCAGCATGATGTTAGAGATGATACACTTCGTTCCCTTGAATCCTCTCTCTGGGGGAGAGTCAGGGTTGGGGACAACTTCAAATAGTGTCTGGCTAATCATATGGACCCCTACCTGGGCCTACATAACCTCCTGTGCTTTTCTCTTGGGCAGTTACTACCTTGTCCCCAACAGTCTGCTCCCTGACCTCCAGTCGGACAGTGGTGGGGGCAGGCGGCACCCCCCTCAACTCGGTCACGCCACCCCCAAGCAACAGCACAAATCCCAGCCCCCAGAGCAGCACTCACCCGGCTATCAGCTTGCAAGGCCTGAATCCCAGTACAGGGTAAGTGGCCGGGGAGCAGAAGGGCTTTGTGTGGCTTCAGGTTCCTTGATGGGTTGGAATGTGGAAACAGAGGTCTGGACCTGTCTAGTTCCACCGAATAAGAGGGAGTGGGCTTGGGGTGGTGGTGCAGGTTATGCAAGGGGCATTCCATACCCAAAATGGTAAGGGAAGTAGAACTCACAGGAGATAGTGGAATCCACATGGGCTGATATTCCTGAGGGTATTTTAAGCTGCATCCTATTTCTACAATCCTGGACACGTCTGAGAGTGGAGATGGGGGGCCACTCTTCTGTTTTCCACTGTAGACTGCTCCCCACCTTTAACCTGCTGCCTCTGGTTTGATTTCAGAAGCACAGTGCTAGGGGTGAATGCAGGGTTAAACCCAGCGCTAATGGCCACCAACCCGCTGGCCACCATACAAGGTTTGTGAAAAAGAAGACCAGAAATGATGTCATTACTGCCATTCACTCCACTGGCCTGTTTGTGTAAGAGAGCAAGTGTGTCATCTCGTCTGTGTGCATTGGTGAGGGAATGGATGTGAGGTTTCTGAGATTGTACGTGGTGTGTGCAGAATGGGAATAATAATAATGATGATGATAATAATAATAATTTATTTCTTACCAGCCTCTCCATTTTGATCGAGGCGGGGAACAATAGTAAATATAAAATACATAAAACTGAATTAAAACATAATATACATTGTTAAAACATCCTAAAACAGTCTAAAAACATCTTAAAATACCACTGGATAGGCCTGCCGGAAGACATCTGTCTTAATAGCTTTCTTGAATGCTAACAGACTGTTAAGCTGACGAGTCAGGCCAGGCCGTTCCATAGTCTGGGAGCAGCAGAAGAGAAAGTCCTCTGGGAAATACTTGTCAGCCTAACTTTGATTGACTGAAGTAGATTCTTCCCAGAGGACCTGAGAGTGCGAGGCAGATTGTATGGGAGAAGGAATGTTTGCTTGAATGCCTAGAGAAGATTTGAGTAATTCTGTGAGTGCTCATGTCCCTGACTATGGCTGTCACCTGACTGATGAAATCTTAATTGATTGCCCATATGAGATTTAGCCTATGAATCAGCTAAATCTGCATACATTTGCATATGAGAAAAAAGTTCTTTTAAAGGAAAAAGCCTTCTCCCTTTGTTTTTAGATTACGCCCACACATGTTGCAGCAAGCATAATCTTAAAATCACCTTCACTCTCACACACAGAATAGAGTGCTTTTCTAAGATGCCCCTTGCCACCTGGAGTTTGCAGAAGTACTTGGATTCAGATATTTTTCTAATAACCAACTAAATGTGGCAGCTATAAGGATTCCTGGATAAATGAATAAGTGTTCAGAAAAGCTCGTGAGTGAGAATACAAATAATTATATGCGAATGCAGGCTGGCTTAATTTGAGGTGGGGATTAGCCCCTATAATACTTTGAAATAGCAATCTTAGAAGAGAGGGCCTTTGAGCAAGACTGTGTGTGCCTTGTGCTTAAAAATAAAAATAAAAATCTAAAGGCTGTGAGGTGCAGCATGCATGATTATGAAAACTGAGGACATTTGCAGCTTTTCTCCTTTTGAAATGCCTCTCCTAAGAGAGTTATTGGCAGTTAAGAATTGTAAGCTAAAATAAACTGGTGTTTTGGTATTTCAGCTCCGGGAAGCTTCTCCAAAATTGAATTTGGCCCTTTGGCTGGAAGAGGTTCAATACCCTTGCTTTAAGTAAAGATACTAGGAGCTGAATCTTGATCCTTCTATATACAAATCATGTGCTGTGCCGCTGATCTATGGCTCTCCCTTGTCATGGGGCAATGCAAGGAACCCACTTTTTTTATAGCTCACCAGACTAGGACATTTCATCATCCCTGCCCATTGTAGATGAGGCTACTTGAGGCTCAGCTAGTCTCAGCATGGTGAGGACCGTGTTCTACCTGTCTGCCATGTGTCCCTTAAAGAGGAGGAGCCTGTCAGAAAAAAAGAAGCGGCAGTCCCAATTCAGCACTGCAAACATGGTTGAATACACAGGGATTCGAACCCAGAATTTTAAAAGATAAGCATTCAAAGCCCTGGGCCTGAATGGGCAAATCTGTCAGTTTTGCTTCCACCCCCCCCACATTCATTTTTTAAAAAAATAAATCTGAAGTTCTTTCTGTCCCAAATATGAAGAAATTTGTGAATTTTGGTAAATTCTTATCAAAAAGGCGCTAAAATGAAATTCTCATCCATCCGTACTGGTGACTTACCATGCTGAATGCAGCCCATTAGACATACAATTCTTCTTAACTACCCCTCACACAAGTCTGATTTGACGTGTCAGTCTTTCAACCAGCGTTAGATGCCAGATTCATGAGATCCAATTGTATATGTCATAGCCAGAAGCCGTTTTAGGTTCATTCTGCCTGTGTTGCTGCTAATAATAACAATATAATCAATTCCTTGACAAAATGCGATTGTCAAGCTACAGTTGCCTGAGTGGTGGGCTGGTGCTTGGCTTGATGGGTCACCATTGAAAAGATAAAGCTGCCTTGTACTAAGTCACACCACTAGTCCATCGAACCAGGCATGGTCCACTTTGGCAGCAGCTCCCCAAGGATGCAAGGAGAAGCCTTTCCAACCCCATTAATCCGAGATCCTTTTAATGGAGATGCAGGGAATTGAACCTGGGACGTTCAGTAGATGTAGCTTATGCTCTAGCATGGAGCTGTTGCCCTTCTCCATGTGCAGATTTGGCCAAAAGAAAACACGTAGGGCCTTTGCAGCCCTCTCCCAACTTCAAGCGTGGAATATACTTGTGTCTGGGTGAGGATGCCTGAGAGCTGCTGTGCAAATGTAGTGCAGAGGTGTGAGAATGCAGCACGTCAGTGGAGTCCCCTGGAACCTTCTCTCATTCCTCTTGAGGTCCTGTCTCCATCCCATCCTTAGCCTACTTCTCGTAGAAGGCATCATGCTCCATAACATGCGTCTTCCACATCATGCCTGCTCATCATGCCTTGTTCACCCTCTCTCTCTCCGCGCACCAAGTGTCTTTTCTGTGTGGAACATGCTGGGGAAGGGAGATGGTGAAGTGAAGGGAGGGTGGGGAGATGCGATTTCAATTACAACTACGGCTGTGGCTGCACCGTGCGCTGCTGCCGTGGGAGGAGGGTCCCGAAGGCCCCTGAGTCTGTAGGAATGGTCTAATGTGTGAGATGATCCCTCGAGAGGGGAGCCACAGCGCCATGCAGTGGCTCTGGGCTAGTTGCACTTTGGCCCAGAAGCCATTGTCAACAAGCAAAGAGGTCCTAACCCACGTTCTTCTCTCCCAATGTAGCATTGGCCAGTGGTGGAAGCCTGCCGATTACCAGCCTTGATGCCAGTGGTAACTTGGTGTTGGGTACCAGTGCAGGCACAACCGGAAGCCAGAGCATCGTGACCTCGTCGCTCTTCCTCAACCATGCAGGCCTGCCCTTGCTGAGTGCTGCCCCAGGAGGCGTGGGGCTGGTGTCGGCGGCCGCTGCAGTGGCTGCCTCGATGCCCAGCAAGTCCCCCACCCTGACCTCCTCCTCTTCTTCCTCCTCTTCCTCCTCCTCCTGTTCCTCATGCAGCTCCTCCAGTGACGTGGCGCAGACTCTGGGGCAGGCTGGTCCCGGATCCACCGAGCCGGATGCCAAGACAGAATGAGGGCTGAGGAACCTCCTCACTGCCTTTCCTGACACGGTGGGGGTGGCAAGGAGTTGGACGTACAAACCGGCGAGTGAAACCAAAAAAAAAAACCAAACAAAGAAATGTCAGCAACAGCCAAACGAAAAACCAACCAAAAATAACCCAAAGCAACCAAACAAGGAAAGCAAAAAGGGACAAAGGAAGAAACCAAAAAGAATTCCCCAAACTTTTGGCGTTCGTTTTTTTTTTTCCTTTTTTCTTTTTCCCCTCCAATGTTTTAGAACAAAACACCTTGCAAAAGGTGATTATCAGTGATTTATTTGAATTTTTAAAAATGATTTCTCTTTATTTTTCATCTGCTAGTTTCCTGGACAGTTCCAGAAAGGAAACAAATAAACGGGGATAGGTTGTGTTTTTTTTTGTAGAAAAAGAAAAAAAGAAAAAAAAAACCACCTTTAAAATCCTTAAGGGGAAAACGAATCTCACACCAAAAATCACCAGTCCTAGCTTCACCCAAAGCTTTTTACAGACTTTTCTAACTTCTGTGTCTGGTCGAATGTCTTTCAAAACTCTTTTATTTATTCTTATTTATTCTTCTTTTTCTTTGGGATCCATAACGGGTTGGACAGGGAGGGGGTGGATTGGTTTAATTTCAGGATCGTACTATACAAGTTTTTTTTTCCCTTTTTAAATGCATTTCCCCCCTTTTTTGCTGGGTTTTTTTTAAAAAATGAAACAAATAAGAAGCTTTATAGTTTTATGAGGTTTCTCATTAGATACGAAGGCTAGGATTTTCAAAGGCAACGATGGGAATTAGGCACCAAGTTCCCGTTACGGAATTTGGTTTCCTAATTGATGTCCTGCAATGAATTTTTGCGCCTCTGCTTGCACCTGTTTGCAGGGGGTCAGGGAGTTGTCATATGACTCAGCCTTGCAATGAAGTCCACAAAAGTTGGTTGACCACAACATTATTTGACTGGCTCACTTGCCAATGCATACTTATGCTAGCCACCTGTGGCTTGAAATGGGGTTGGGGGAAAGGCGCCCGTTTACAAAATTTCCCTGCCTGATTTGCCACAAATTTAGTACATAAAGTGCTAATGGAGGACCCTGTTTAGTTTGCCTCTGTCTTCTAGACTTCCCCCTACTACTCCAAGGAGGATTTAATGAATTGGATCCATTAGGAGTAACCTTATTAGTATCAGCTGGGCTACTCAGACAGTACAAAGTGTAAATACTCATCTCTTTGCAGGACAAGAGGCCTTATTGAAAGTCTCAGTCTTCAGGTCTTTCAGGATGGGCAGCACTAAACATGTATACATTTTCGAACATTTTCTTTGCAGACTTTAATTTTTCTATTGAACTTAGCTATAGGTTTTCCTTTTAAAATTGATTTCTGCCTGGGGTTAGTATCAGGGGTTATTTTATTTTTGTTTTTTGAAAACAGGGGATGTGTAATTTTTATTATTATTATTTTTATATCTGTGTTCTGAAAAAAAAATACTCATATTCCAGTGCCTGACAAAAACCAAAACAAAAAAAAAAAACGGGAATTTCAGCATTCTTTACATTTTCCAGAAAAAACCAAAAATTGATAGACATCACTACAGAAAACAACAAAATGAAGACCATTGGGGAATAAAAATAAAATAAAACCACAAAAGAGGGATTAAAAAAAACCCTTTATGTGGATATCATAGAGACTCGGAGGCGAGAGAAAAACTTTTAACCAAAAAGAACCAACCAAGCGAACAAAGAAAGCTAAAACAAACAAAAAAACTTTAATCGAAGAAGAAAGGATGAAAACATATGGGAATAAAGGGGAAATCTTTACTTTCTCTGGTTAGACAAATGGCTCAACCGTCTTTCTCTGTCCTGAAAAAAATACCTCATGGAAAGTTGCGTTGAGAAGCCAAGATTTTATAAATGGCAAAGAGACAAAAAATAAATAAACCAAATCAACAGAAATGGGAGGGTGAGAACAGAGGATCCTGAAACTTCCTCCCAGAAGTCTGGAAAGCTTTAAAAATGGCTTCTCAAAACGCTCTTTTTATTTTTGTTTTTAAACTTTTTTTGTACATTTTTTTTGTTGATTTCCTTTTTTCTCTCTTTTAAACTGGTTGGTTTTGTTTCAATTGTTTAACGTGTTTGAGGGGTTTTATTTGCTGTTTTGGGGGCTCTTTGAATGTTTGTCTTTTATTTTCAACTCCTGCGAACCAAAGTCTTGCTGTTGCAGAGAAGGAAGTTAGCCATGGCATACTGCGATCTGGTAGAAAACAAAAAAACCAAACCAAAAGGACAGAGTGAAAAAAAGATAAAACAAGCAAACAAACATAAAAAAGGACTTTGAAACCTTTCTTAAAGGAAAAAAAAACCTCGACCTCATTTTATCTCCTGCTTTTGCTGTGTTATAGCGTTCAGGTGGGTTTGAGATAACAAAAGAAAAAAATACTGTGAAACTTTCCAAAAATGAAACAAACAAAAAAACAGGAAACACCTAGTTTTAAAAGACTGACTTGAAAAAAGGTTTTTCATCCCATTATGTGCGTGAGTGAGAGAGAACCAACACGTGATTATCCGTCAATTTTAAGATTCCAATCATGCTATTATGGTGGACATCTGAAAAAGAAAAACATTTGGGAAGTCCAATTTCTCTTTCTCTCTCTCTCTCTCTCATGTGCTACTGAACGTGTTACTAGGTGGAATGTAACTGTTTTAGTGATATTTGTTATTCTTTCTTTTTATTTTTCTTTCTTTTCTTTTTTTAAAAGAACTTCTTTTGGGGGGTATCTTCTATTTTTTTTTTTTTATAGAGAAAAATTCTATGTTCCGCTTTATCGCTTCTTACTGTATTAAAAAAAAAAGACAAAAAACAAACAAACGCTAAAGGTTTGCAACAAAAAAAGATAAAAAAGGAAAAAAAACTAAACAAAAAATCAACAAAAAAAGAAACAAAAACCAAAACGTGTTTTTTTAAAAAATTGATTCTAGACCAAAAATGACCCTATCTCCATGTGTGAACCTGAGTGGTGGGTGAATGGCATGGAGGAGGGGAACAGTCAAGATTTATAGGGCAAGTAAAGAAGATGGGAAGTAGGAAAGGTTACTACAAGCTGGAGATGGACATTTGTTTCTTCAGAGAGTTGAAAGTAGTTTGGAACAGTGGTGGTGAGGGCACTCATTCTCCGTTTTTGCTTTCAAATACCAGCCAACTATTTGACCAGAAGTGGCAATAGAACAAAAGAATAGGTGGGTGTAAACCAAAGGAAGCAATGTCTGTTTCAAATCACTTCCAACTCTTAATAGCGATTATCTGTCTCCAGCTTTATGGATGGAGATATGGGAGGTTATGAATTTTGCGATTGCGGACAAGCCAGACCCATTTCCCTCCCCCCGCCAAATTGGCGACTGTATTTCATAAGAGTTTCTTCAGGGCTAGATGTAGCGCTAAAGCGATTCTTGGCTTGGGAAGGGAAATGTTGGCATTGATTGGCGTCCAGAACAAAACTACCTGGTACTTGTTTCTAATTTGGCCGCTCTTTTTATGTGGCAGAATGGTTCATTATCCATAACTGGTCCATATATTTCCCCAAGTGGCTGATAAAACAAACAAGTTTTGGCAGATGCTACATCCCTCTCTTTGAAAAGCAGTCGCGTCTCTGTTCCGCCAACCTCCCCCACTCCTAGGAGTTTTAGAAGGAGGAAGGGAAACAAGCTTTAAAGTACAGCTGTAAAACCAAATATTTGCTCACACGCCTCCGTGCCGGTGCCCGACCCAGGGTTGGGAGGGCACAAGGGAGAGGGGGCAGGTTAGACCCCCTCCCTCCCCTTAATAGTGCCAAGACATCCACCACAAGGTTCTTTGGAGATAGCCCGCCATATACCTCATATACTTTAATGATAAACCAAATAGAAAAGCTTTATTAAGGGTGTGTGCCGGACGGGTCTGTTTGGGGCGGTGGGGATCAGGTGCAGCATCCTTTTTCACCCCCATGAAGGGAAATCAGTAGGGCAGCCCTGGTCCCAGGAATTGTGATCCCTTCCATTAAATTTATTGCATCCTTCTATGCCATGGGGACTCTTTCACTATCATCTTGGAAAAAGAGACTCTAGTGGTTGGGTAAAGGACAGAAGACTGGACCCATGAGAAGTCAGAGAGTGTCCCTGGGAGCTGGATGAAACACGACGAGCCTTGTTTACATAAAGGGGATTCTGCCGTAATGTACTGGGCACTTTTTACACCAGTGTAAATTGCAGGGCATCTGTACTACTACTACGATGGTGCAAGAGCATGCCAGTGTCAAAGAAAGCCACACCTGCGCATTGTTCCACATCAACACAAACGTCCTTTAGAAATCTTGACCATAGATCCCACTTAAGGCTCCTCAGAGTTTCCCTCCCTTCTTGCCCTTCTGACTTCTTCTCCTGGGTGCTTTCTTTGTCATCGCTGGCCTGTACCTGGGTCGTGAGAAAAGGGAATCCCATATGATACTTCTACATCAGGGAGGGTGTCTGTCACGGTTTGGTAGTCCCAGAAGAGTGGGTCCAATGGGCTGGCCTTTGCATGACGGATGCTGCACCAGCCCCTGACTCCTCACCACCACCACCCCAACATGACTGGCCTGTTGCTGTAGCCGACCCGGGAGCAGTGGAAAAATCGTGTGATAACTTTGCCAAAGGTAGTTAGTTCCTAGTATTCAATTTTTTTTTTTAATTTTTAATCTTCCGGGGTCTGATCCTGTCTCGTTAATTTATTTGTAACTGTGGGGCTTAGAAGTGACTTGAAAAAAAAAATTAATAATGATGATGATGATGATGATGATAATGTAACAAATATTCTGAGTGATTTTTTAATTTGTTCTTTTATTTGGTTCTGTCGTGGTTTTGTGTTTTTTTCCCTGTCTTTTTTTTTAAATTAAAAAAAACAAAAAACAAAATAAAAATCTTGCAACCAAAGATGAGTTCAAAGGGAATCAAAAGTCTGTCATGGTGGCAAAGCTGCTGTGGGTTATGTGAAGAAATGGAAACGCTTGATTCTAAGGAATCAAAGCTGTTGAAAAAATTATCTCAGACTGGTTAACAATATGGTGTGTGTGTGTGTGTGTGTGTGTGTGTGTGTGTGTTTGTGTTTGAAATGGATTGGTGAACATAAGGAATGGGAAGGTATCTCCAGTCAGATTCTTGTGCTATAGCTGTTCTATAGCTTGTGCTATAAGACCGTTCTGGCTTAATTGTTCAGCATTACGTTACTGCAAAATATTGGTTGTACTGTTAATGGGGGAGCCACAGTTACACACCTTCAAAACCACAATATTCTTTTTTTAAAAAAAGATTGACAGGTTTGCAGACCAAAAGAAGCAGCAACAAAACAGCTAATGCTTGGTGTCATCTTTCAATAGTTTGAACATTAGTTGCAACCCACTAAATGTTATCACTCTGCCTTTTGGAAGGATTATGGAATCCCCTCTATCCAAAAGTCAGCTATCACAAACTCTGTTCCTGAATTAATTATATTCTTTGCAGCTCAGTGCCAGTTCAATCCTATATAAATGGCATCTCGTTTAGCTGAATGTGTAATTAACCATACATTTTCTGCAGTTGAGAGGCTAATCAGATAAATTAAGTTGCACTGTGCATCAGCAAATTCCTATGTATCAATACCTGATGCATTTTAAATGCCATCATGGAATAAAATTATGGGAGTATGGTGTGTTCCTGAACATTATGTAGATTTTACCATTTCTAGTGCAAATAGATTTTACCCATTAAATGTTTACATCCCTGAAAGCTAAGTTAAAACACATTCAAGCTGGAACTTGTCCACGTTAATAGCTGCGCAGGAAAAAAAAAGTGGTTGAAGTTCTCTCTTCAACGTAACGTTAAGGTCACAAACTGAAGAACAGACAAATTGATACAATTACGTTTGGGATCACTTCATAGTTGATTTGGAGGCTAACCAAACTGGCTATTCAAATGTCTCAGAGTTCTTCCAAATGGAGGGCTACTAGCACTGCCAATAACAAGGCATTGTGCAAGTATTCCATCCTTTTCTCCTCAATGGATTTTTTGTAGTAAGAAAAAAAATAGAACACATGTCGGGAAAGCACAGAAAGGTTATGAGTGGACAACAATATCATCTGGAGCCCCTGTAAAATTCTGAGATGTGGCGATGGTATGAAAAAACCTCACCTGAAGCATCCGCAATCCAATGGAGGCTGGTGACTCCGATGTCAGTGGGGCAGTGAATCCAAGGTGCAAGCTCCTTTTGCGTTCTGACTGAAACCTGCAGCAGATTTTGCACCCCACTGACATCAGAGTCACCAGCCGCCATTGCCTAAACCTCATATTGTATGCGCCCTATTCCTGGCTATCAAAACTTACTGAAATCTAAACCAAAAGAAAGTCTTATGGTACTTCCGCATTAGGAATTGATTTATTTATGTATTACATTTTTATACCGCCCAATAGTCGAAGCTTTTGGGGCGGTTCACAAAAAGCTCTCTGGGCGGTTCACAAAATTTAGAATTGCAACACTAAGAGTTCTCTGTATGAAATCATCAAATCATCTTCCTGTGTTTTCCCCCTGCATCTTTTAGGCTACAGTAAATTATACCTTTTGTAATAATAGTAATAATACTAATGATGATGATGATGATGATGATACAGTATTTACTTATTTATTGCATTTTTATACTGCCCAATAGCTGAAGCTCTTTGGGCAGGATATACACTATTGCTTTATAACAGTTTATAATGGTTTTGACAACTGTTTGGGGCCAGGACACACCCACATCCACACACACCGTTTTCAAAGTGTTATATCCTGCTTGATGTAGATCTGGCCCTGGGCAGTTCACACAACCTAAATCCATTCAAAATATAAAACAGTATAAAAACATGATATAAAATACAATATGAAAACACAACCAGGATAAAATCAGCAGTGCAGAAATACAATTTTAAAATTCAAATTTAAAACAGCAAAGTCAAAATTGAATTTATAAACTGTTAAAATACTGAGAGAATAAAAAGGTCTTCACCTGGTGTCTGAAAGAATATAGTGTAGCTGCCAGGCAAACCTTAGGGAGCTCATTCCACAGCCGGGGTGCCACAGCAGAGAAGGCCCTCATCCTGGTAGCCACCTGCCTCACTTCCTTTGGAAGTGGTCACAGTATTGAGTAGTGCAATCACCACAGATGAAGATCATTCTTAGTGCTATTCTGAGAGGCATGTTTCTGATGTGCAAAGTGATAAGATGAACCTATTGCTGTGCATCTACACGTTGACACACCTTCACCACTACTGTTCTGGTTCTCACCATTTTATTAGCATGGTTTGTTAATCTTGATTTGTTCCATCCAAGGAGTTGCCTCATGTGCCTATATGGTCTATCCAGCCTACATAGCCACTTAGTCACTAGTGGTGGTTCCAGATGGAGGGCTCTTAGCGCTATAAATCAAAAGGTATTGTGCAGCTATTCTGTCTTTCATTTTGTAACAGGTTAATGGTACAAAAAATGGAAGAAGCAGTGGGAAAACATTGGAGGAGTACAAATGGAAGATAACAATGTTCAGGATACCACCACCCCCTGGGTAAAATTCCTAAAATGAGGCAGTATGATTGCACAATAAAAGCCTCATCTGGAAACACCCTCTAAAAGGTGGCAATTCTCTTTATGGAAAACAAGGGCCTTGGTGAGTCTCCTGGAAAGGCTATTTCACAGTTGATAGGCAGACCCTAAACCCAGCTCTCTTTGTGACCTTGCCATCCTTGACTAGTTATTTTCAAAAGCATAATATCAATACCGCTAGAAGGAACGCAGAGTTACAACTGCCAGACGCCCTTCATAGCTGAAGGTATGCACAGTCTGGCCTCATCCATCAGCCAGGGAACTGCAGGGTTGGGTTGTGTGTGTTGGGAGGAGAGAGAACAGATGGAGAAAGTTCTGTATATTTAGGCTGTTTCTGTTGGGGATGAGGACTCAAGCCAAAGTCTTCACAACACAGAAAAAGTATGGTTCAAAGAGGGATTTGAAGGAAAGGAGTCAATACTTCATTTTTTGTTTGTTTGTTCTACAAATAAACCATATAGATAACACATTTTATGAAGAAACATTTCTGTAGCAGTAGCATCAGAATCAAAACTAACACTGTATTATGAAAATGAAGGGCCTTAGGCCAGCTGCTGAGAATTAACAGCAATTTTTTAAGGGAGAATTAGTAGACTCTGGCCTTAGCTAGACCTAAGGTTTATCCCGGGATTGTCTTGGGGTCATTCCTGTTCATGTAAATGACACACAGGATATCCCGGGAGCAGGCAGGGATGACCCCAGGACGATCCCGGGATAAACCTTAGGTCTAGCTAAGGCCTCTATCACTGCCATATTATGAAAATTATGACATTAAGCCAGGGCCTTTTCAGCCTGTTCAAGAATCCAACCTGTCAAAATAACCTCAATCTTCATCATCCGAAAAGGTAATTTGAGTGCGAGCCTTGATTATTCTGCAATCTCTCCACAGAGCTCCTACATGCAGTTTATAGACTATCAGTGGACCACAGTTTGAGAAACTTTGGTCTAGGTTTACAACCAGGCTGATAAAAGAAATCAGCCAGATTTGCTCCTAACCCTTTCACAGAAGTTCAAATGTAGAAATCAGCCTGTAAACGCTTTTCTATGTCATGGTGGCTAGATATAATCACTTGCTGCTAAACTTCAGCAGAAGAAAGGGACATCTACAGGGGTCTGTTCAGAAGTTGGCAACCTTACAGTTTGAAATAACATTAAACAGGGCACACAGATTTAAGAGCCCTTTTGGTAGACATTGCAAGTCATAATGGAACATAAAAAGGGATGAGCTCTCAGGTATAGTAGATTCTAACCATAGCTCAGACAAGCGTTGCTATCCTTCATGTCCAGTTCTTTTATTATAATAAAATGCGAACATAATATTCATTATTACCTGTAACCCACCTTTATTGCTAAACGTTCAGAGTGGCAATATGAGAAAGCAAGAGCCTGCTGGTACAAACCAAAGGTCCTTTTAGGATCCAGTATCCTGCTCCCAACAGTGGGCAGACAGATGCTTCTAGAACCTTCCAAGCTGGCCATAAGGACAACAGCTCACCATTGTCATTTGTCCCTCCCCACGACTCATAGTCAGAGATATTCTTGCCCTTTGAATATTTGGAGCTCCATTTAGCCATCATGGCTATAAGTCAAAGCCTCTCAACAACCCTGAGATGGACAAAAGAGCACAGGCGTGCACAGCACATTTCATTAGGGTATGCACCCAGGGAATTGTTTTTAAAGGAGAACATTTATTGAATTCTACAACAATCCTCAATCATAAAGGACATTATTTTAATTTATTTATTTACTAAATGCTGTAGACACCGATGCCCTACTCCATGTTTGGCTTGCCTGACCACGGGTGGGCCATTGCAGGTGGTTGGAGGAGGGGATGAGGAGACACTTCTCAAGCTCCAGCATTGTTGGGACTTTGTGGTGACATTGGCTGGAGGGCTTATGAGGCGATATTAGCCTTCGGGGTCCTCCTCCTGGCCTCTTTGAAGCACGGTTTCCAGCAAAGAGGCTCCCAGCAGAGTGATTCCATTTCGCTCCTGCTGCCAGGAGCAAAGGTGCTCTCTTGGAAGCAGCGGTTCTTCAGTATGTCAGCGGAACAGCTGGAGGACCATTCCCACTGCGTCTGGATCCCCCTTCAGTGTCCCCCGCAATTCGGCACTTATTGCTTGAGACATTAGGGTGTGCCTGGGCACACCCAGCACATCCCTTGCACACACCTAAGCAAAAGAGTGACTTTCCTAGCAGTTGAGTGCTGATTTGAGTTTCCAGGTGAGGAAACAACTCAAGCCACTAACACCACACTGGTCGTCTCATGCAACCTGGTCCTCAGGACCGGTGCCAGACTATTTTGTGCCCTAGGCAAGGTGAGCTACTTGCACACACACCCCGCAAAAAATTGCCAACTTTGATTTTTAAGAACAGATATTTTGTAGAAAATATACAAAGTACAAAACTTGAACTTGTTTTTTTCTTAAAACAGCTAATTTGTATAAAACTATGACCCTTAAGGGTCAGTACTGCGCCCCTCTGAGGTCTGCACCATAGGTGTCTGCCTAGTTGGCCTAATGGTAGTGCCGGCCCTGCCGGTCCTACCCGTTTACTCAGAAATAAGGATTCCAAGTCCCATGGGAATTCCATGATTCTACTGCAGTCCTATCCTCACAAGTCTATTGTGTCAGAGGAAACACCCTGCTCTACCTAGCAGTACAAGCAAATGCAGAAACTGATGTTTATAGAATGCTTTATAATATATACTTTATCGATATTCCTATAACCCAGAGGTGGGGAACTTGTGGGCCTTCAGATGTTGTCGGATTACAGCTCCCAACATCCTTGAACATTGGCTATTCTGGCTGGGGCTGATGGAAGTTGGAGTCCAACAACATCTGAGGGCTTACAGGTTCCCCAAGCCTGCTATAACCTGCCACCCAGCTCTCCTTTAATCTCGCTGGAAGAGCCTATCATTTTGGTTTGATCCAAGTGCCATTCGTTTTCTCTCCCCCCGCTTTAAATCTCGTACTGGTACAGCCCAGCCGGCAGGTTCCCTCGCTTTTCCTTTCCCGTCCCTCCCCCTTCCTTAACGCCACGCGCGCGCAGCCTCAGTTTTAGCCTCGGCGCTACGTCACTATGAAATCGCCCTATACGGATCCCGAAGGGTTCGGGCAAAGTCTCGCGCGTTGGGCAGGAACGAAGGCGCCGATTGGGCGAGCCTTTGAGTAAGGCGCCTCTCGATTGGCCCGGCGCTGCGATCCAATGGAGAGACGGTTTGTTTTGGGAGGAGGGTGAGAGAGAAGGCTGGGCTGTGGGGGACAGAAGGGAGAAAAAAAGGTGAGGGGAGGGGGCCTGGGGGAGAGCGCCCCTAGTGCAGGGGGGAGCCCAAGGCCGGGGGGGGGGAGAGAGAAGAGAGAGTAAGCCCCCCCTGCGGGGGTGTGGTGGAGGGAGAGCCGGCGAGACCCTCCCTGCAAAGGTGGGGGAGGGGAACTTAAAGCGCTCCATGCGAGAGAGGAATGGATGGAGGGTAAGAGAAAGATAGAGGCGCCTCCTCCTCTCTCCCCTTCCCCGTTCAAAGGTGTGCAGGGGTGGGGGGAGTTGGAGCCTTCATGCACGGATTGGAAAGTCAGACCTCTATGAAGGGGGAGGGGAGTGGAGGGTTAGAGTCGAAGGGGAGGGCAGGGCCAGGTGGAACACTTGCACTTGTGCAAAGGAGGATGGGTAGGTAGAATGGAAGGGGAAGAAAGGGAGGTAGAGGTACACCCAGTGCAGGGCAGTGGTGGAAAGAGTCCAGGAGATGCATCCGAGGAAGTAAGCGTTGGCTCACGAAATCATGCTTCAATACACGTGTTTGCCTTTATTGCAAGGTTCTTTATTGTGGTGGGAGGTTGGCGAGGAGGGGAGGCCTGTCTTCAAAAGTAAGAGTGTAGGGAAGCACACACAGTCCACGAGGGCGAAGAAGGAGGCATGAGAACTGCTCTCCAGCACAGGAGAAGAGAAGTGTGGTGTCTGTGCTTTTCTCCATAGTGTAGAAATGAGGGCTTGATAAAAAGAGGGAATCGCCTGATTCTGGGTGGGCTAGTCAGTCCATAAGGAGAACCCTCAGATGTATAATGGGGAAACAAGCGTGGGGTATACGTTTTGAAGAGAGATGAATGAATGATCTGCAACCTTGCCTGCTCTCTGTTTGTTTATAGTACTTTAAACTCAAGTTTCAGGGATTTGAAAGGACATTCTTCTACAAGACTTGGTGCATGTTGAAGCAAGCCAGATTGGATGTGTTTCTAGGGCTGCAAGCCCTTCCGGGGCTGCTCGCTGGCCTTAAGTCTGGAAGGTATGTGAGAGAAACCAGATCCACCCTGAAGCCAGTGGAAATGCAGTTAGAGTCTCAGACAGCTGATGGGGAGAAATGTGTGTGGTTTTTTTAAAAAAAGAATATATATATGCATGGGGGTTTTTTACACAATATTTTTTCTCTTTAAATTAATTGGTTTAAAATGAAATCGGAGTTTAATGCAAACAGCCTACATTTCATTTTTTTAAAAAAAAATATTAAGAATAAACCCTCTTTTGGAGCTCTTAACAATCCACTTAGTTTGGGCTTCTCCTCCATCCTTCCCTGCCCACTTTCCAAGGGAGGTTTGGAGTGTGGCAACAAGGAAGAGGATCTTAGTGATGGCTCCTCAATTGTGGAACACTTTCCCCACTGAGGTCTGCCTGGCATCAGGCTAAGACTTTTCTCAACTCCTAGGCATTTGACAGCATATAAGGATTTTAACCAGTCTTGGAATGTTTATTGTTGAGTGTTTTGAATTGTTTTGTATGTAAATGTTTATGTATAATGTTTATTTTGTATTTTTAAGGCTTTAATCTTTTGTAAACTGCCCAGACAGCTTTGGCTATTGGGAAGTATGGAAATGAAATAAATAATAATTTCAATGACATGCTTCAATAATAGGGATAATCACCTGAAAAACAATTATAACTTCGAGACTGCTAAGTCTAATATTGTATTTGCAATTGGCATACATTCCTTTTTTTTCCTAATGAACTTATGAAATGGATTTTTTTTCTGGGGAGAAATAAAGTACTGGAAAATTTTCTGCCCCATATCACTGGATGGACATACAATCTGACTAAGGATATGACAACTTCCTATGCTCTTATGTTGTATTGCCAAAATTAAAGTATAAGCACCTTTATGAAATGTTAATACTCAAAAACTATCACTCCTTGTCACAAGAGGCCATCTTTAATCATTTTTTAAATTTGTCACTCCCCCGCTGCAGTAATGCACTAATATTCAAGTAACCTCCCAAATTATCCAAGTGTACTCTGTAACTTTGT